>NC_143476.1:37237899-37540929 GCF_987193195.1 Phasianus colchicus | reverse complement strand
CTCAGCCTCCAGCTCCCTGCTGTGGCTCCTGGAGAGAATGCCTGGCACGGGTAGAGGAGGGAGCACTGGCGGGTCTGAAAGTACCCTTTGGCAGAAGATGCTTAGCACAGCAGCCAAGCTGGGCCCCAGCACAGGGGCCTCACATCACGAGGAACAACCAAGCTACGCTGCCAAGGACAAGGCCTGCTGGGCTGCAGAGCCCAGAAGACATCTCATTCTCGAGAGCTGGAGAAGCAAAGAAAGGAGAACGCCCTCTGGTCGAGCACCCACCCACGGAGATCAGCCTCCCACGGCAGACTTACATGATTAAAAAGAGGCAGAATCTTCTCAGCCAGCTCCAGAGCAATGGGACTGGCATGCCTCTTCTCCAGGTGGCGCACTACATTTCTGAAGATGTTCAGCACCTTCAGAGTAATGGGCGTGTTGGCAAACTGCTGGGTCTCCATGATGTCTGGAAGCAGGGCTCGTATGACACTTGCCTGTACAAAACACAGATTTCCTTCTCACCAAAAGGACAGTGGCCACCCTGGCCTAAAACCTCTGATTACAGAGCACCAGCTACACGCTTTGCTTGCTGGTAGCTGCCACAGGAATGGCAGCGGCAGACTATGGGCAGGCGTGCACTTATAGCGATGGGGAAGACAGGAGAAGGAGGGCAGGTGAGCAAGAACGCCATGGCCCCTGCTCGGCCACCGCCTTTTCCAACAGGCCCCCAGGTAACCCATCTGGAAAGCTCCTGGAAATCTCCCCAGGCAGCCACCAGGCCCCACCAGGCCATCACCCCGACTCCTGAGTCTCAGGCAACCCCAAGGCACAGTGTTGCCCTCCACTCCAGCGCCAGGCTCCTCAACAGGAGGGCTTAATTTGACTAGGTCCTGCTCACCATCTCAGATCTCTTGGACAGCAGGACCAGGCCTCTGAGCACCAGACAGAGCAGTGGCAGGCTTTCAATGTTCAGAAGCCTCTGCAGGACTGCAGGCTTACACAGCTCTTTCAGCATCTCTTCAGTAGGGTGCATCACCTGAAACAAAGGCAAGCAGTGAGAGCCAGGCAGAGGCAGCAGGACTCCCTGCACCCTGCAGCTCCTGGCTCTTCTTGCAGCTCAGGGCTGGGCACTGGGAGACACAGCGTGGCCTGGGGCAGCAGCGCCTTTGGAGGGCTCCACCATCCCTCTGTGCCCCAGGCCTAGCACTATGCAGGATGACTTTCTGGCCTGCTCCTCCTGCCCTCTGGCCTTCAGAAGCCTTTGAGGAGCAGGAGCTGGCACAAGAGAGGCACCAGCCGAGGGTGGCCACAGGCACTAAAGCCAGCTCAGCCTGCATGGAGGCAATGGCTCTCCCCAGCCCCAGCCGTGGCTCTGTTGCTGCAACAGCCCTGTCTCAGGTTTCCAGTCTGGGGAGCAAGGCAGGGGAAGGCGGGGAGCTGGGCAAAGAGAGCCCCGAAGGACAGCACGGTGCCTTGTCCAGTTACTCACAGTGAAGCGGAGGAGGCCCAACTCCGCTGTGGTGACATTAAATATCTCACACAACTGTTGGTCCTGGAGAACATTGCTGAGTTCATCCAAGATCCTCTCTGAAGATTCCAGCATGGGAAGCACACTGTTCCACATCTCCAGGGTAGCGCTGCAAAGAGCAATGCTGTGTCAGCAGGGCTGCCTCCGCCACAGCGCCATGGCTCACGCAGGCCCAGCAGGCCCCAGGCTGTGCTTCAGCCCGGGCCCTGCCACCCCGCGTGCTTGGGGAGGTCTGGTGGCCCGGCCTGGGCAAGCAGGAGGGGCTGAGGTGGCCTTCCCCGAGGGGCAGAGCAGAAGCCTGACGAGAGGCTGTGGGCTGCCTTGGTGGGTGTGAGCTGCTGCAGCCCTGAGGAAAGCACAGTGCGCTGGAAAGCACAGTGCGATGGAGCGCCTGCTCCTCGGGGGTGTCCTGCAGCTTTCCTTGGCTCTGGCAGCAGGAGCGTCTCTGAGCCCTGCTCTTCTCAGGGAACAAACACACGGGGCTGTCTGGGCTGGTACCTTTCACACTGGGGAAGGTCGATCAAAACACTCCTCAGGACCTCTCTGGGAAACTGGATGGTCAGACTGTCAAGCAGTGAGAAGAGCGTCTTTTGAGGTGATTTGCTGCTCCTTTCCAGGCTTCTCTGGATGGACCCCAGAATCTCTGGCACCTGTTGCAAGAACACGGGGAGAATGCTGCTGTCACTGCAGCCAATTGCACCCCAGCCACCGCTATTGCTGCCCTGCCCATTGCTCTTTGCTGGTTTCAGATGGCTTCAGATCACAAACAGCAGTGGAGGGAAGAGCATATCGTTGGCATGGCTGATGCAAAAGTAGATGCTTCAGAGTCACATTCTGCACAAAGGCGCTGTGCGGCCATGCACAAAGCAGTGCAACAGGTTTCCAGCACGGGGTGCCTGTGCCTCAAGTGCTTCCCCAGCCACCCCACCAGGTCGAAGCAGAGCTTCCCAGGCACCACACCACAGCTGAGACAGGGCTGGCCCTCAGCAATGACTTCAGGGCACTCACTGCCCATTTGGTGTCCGCATTTCTGCTGTGGCACCTGGAGAGAGTGCCTGCTGCTGCTGGTAGAAAAGGGAGCACTGGAGGGTCTGAAAGTAAGCCTTGGTAGAAGAAGCTTTGCACAGCGGCCAGGCTGGGCCCCTGCACGGAGGCCTCACATCACCGAGAACAACCAAGCTGTGCTGCCAGGCACAAGGCTTGCTCCTCCTGCCCTCGGACCAGCACAGACTCTTGCTCTCACGCCTTTGAAGAGCAATCGACCTTTGAGAAGCTGGCACAAAAATGGCACCATACATGGGTGGCCACGGGAACTTTCCCTCTCTGGCCCTGCAGCCTACTCAGCCTTGCGGAGGCCATGCCTCTCCCTAGCCTAAGCCACAGCCTCAACTCTGCCTCTGCCCTGCCCCAAGTTTCCAGCCTGGGGAGGAAGGCAGCGGGAGGCAGGGAGCTGGGCAAAGAGAGCCCTGAAGGACAGCACGATGCCTTGTCCGTGTAACTCACAGTCAGACGAAGGAAGCCCAGCCCCACTGTGATGATCGTGCATGGCTCTTCGTCCTGGAGAAGGCAGCGCAGTTCATCCAAGATTTTCTCTGAAGATTCCGGCATGGTAAGCACCATCTTCCAGATCTCCAGGGTAGCGCTGCAAAGAGGGAGCAATGCTGTGTCAACAGGGCTGCCTCAGCCACAGCGCCATGGCTCAGGCAGAACCAGCAGGCCCCAGGCTGTGCTGCAGCCCTGGCTCTGACACCTCGCGTGCTTGAGGAGGTCTGAGGACCCGGCCTGGGCAAGCAGGAGGGGCTGAGGTGGCCTTCCCCGAGGGGCAGGGCAGGAGCCTGACGAGAGGCTGTGGGCTGCCTTGGTGGGTGTGAGCTGCTGCAGCCCTGAGGGGTCCACTGGCACTGGAAAGCACAGTGTGATGGAGCGCCTGCTCCTCGGGGGTTGTCAGGGCTGGTACCTGTCACTGTGTGGTAGGTGGGTCAATACGCTTGTTAACACATCTCTGGGAAACTGGCATGCCAGCACGTCAAGCAGTGACGGGAGGATTGCCTGAACTGATGTGCTGCTGCTTTTCAGCTTTCTGCAGAGGTACCCCAGAATCTCTGGCACCTGTTGGGAGGACAGAAGGAGAAGGAGACAGAAGGAGATTTGCCCTGCTGCCACTGAGATTACTGCTCTTCCCAGTGCTCTGGCTTGACTCAAAGTGGCTACGGATGCCCAAGAGCATCTGAGTGCTTACTTCTGTTAGCCAGGTGCCAGGGTCTTTCAAAACCATATCCAGTATAATCCTGGCATACTCCTTGTCCTCAGAGCTGCAGTCAGCAATGGTCTTATCAAGGGTTATGAGGACGATGCCTGTAATCTGAGGAGTGCGGAGGAATCTTCTAAGCAGCTATGGTAGGAGGGAGAAAAGGGAGGGAAGACAAGTCAGACTGAGTGTGAGAACATAGTGTGGAGGGAGAAGACGAGAGGAAAAGGGCCAAAGAAGACACTTGCTTCAGGGCAGAAACATGCTGAGGGCCCCCACCTTGTCTCTCAGTGCCCAAGCTTGTCTCTCAGATACCCCTAAGCTGTAGAGGCAGCTCTGGGATGCAAAAAGAGGAAGAGGGAGCAGGCTGGAATGTTCACGTCTCCTTACCTGCTGCCTGAAAGTGCTGGCCATGAAACCGCAAAGCTTCCAGACCTGCTTCATAGCCCTCTCACGCACAATTCTGGCCCCGGAGAAGGTGAAGGACAGCAGCAACTGTGAGGAGAGGAGCTGCTGGTTAGCTGGGACTGCTGATGCCCACTCCAGCAGAAGCAGGTCTGCCGAGCTCCTGGCTGGAACCACGGCATCCATCCAGACTCAGGCACCCTGAGCTCGAGCCAAGCCCATCTTGGGGCTACTGCCACTGGGGCCGCTTGCCGGCTCCAGCTGCTGCCAGTGCCGTTTCCAAGGAGAGGGCTCAAATTCTACCAAAGGGACCTCTGGGGGCAGAGCTCTACAACAGACAGACCTCCAAGATACTCTGCAGCCAATTATTGACGCTGCTGATGGGATGGCTGGGATGGCTGTCTAGCATAATCTGCAGCATGTTGTCCATAGCATTCAGGGTCTGCAAAGAGAACAGTGGGTTTTGTAGAAGTCTTTCAGAGGTCGCTCTCACCACCAGGAGACTGCTGTGAACCCCTCTGGCTGCCAAGGAAGGACACTCACACCCAGGGGCTGCAGAGCCGCAAAGCTGCTGTGCACAGACCAGGCTTCAAGCACAGAGTGTTGCCGGGCCCAGGGCGTGAGAGGTAAGGAGTGAGGGGCAGCAAGGGCGGGAGCCTGCCCTGCAAGGATCTTTCTTAACCTCTGGACACAAAGAATCCAGGGAGCAGCCCAGAGGCCTGAGGTTCAGTAGTTGCACCTACTGGTACGTACATGGTTGTAGAGGCAAATGTTCAATTCCCTCCTTGGAGGAAGGTAGAAGATGACACTGCAGCACACGTTTAAGAGATGTAGCATTTCGTCTTCTGCAATTGCGTTCACTTCACTGCAAGTAGGGAGACCTTGATGTTAGGAGCAGTGCCTCGGTGCTGGGATGGATGGGGAGCCCTGCCAGGAGGCACCTCCTCCTCCACGGGGCTGGCCTGGGTCAGAGGACAGTCCTGATGCCACCAGCTCTGGGGCAAGAGCCAAGACCCAGCGGAGAGCTGTGTCAGGGCCACCAGGATCGAGCCCTGGGGATGTGCTGGCAAAACCAGGGGCTGGGCAGGTACCTCAAGGCAGCAATAGCATTCATGCAGTGGTATCTCAGGGCAGTGTTCAGCTGCTCCTTGGGCTCCTCGCACAGTAGAGCCTGCAAAGCACAACCGGGATGGCACCTGGCAGCCACCAGCACCCAGCACCAGCAAACCCGGCACCGGCTGGTAGGGCCTGAGTAGCCCCAGTGCCCCTTGACCAACACGGGCACCCAGATGCTGCTTTCCACCTCCACTGCTGAGGTCTCAGCAACACCTGGAGTCCCATCTGGGGCACATCGGTGTCCGTGCACAATTTCCCTGCCTCCCTCTCCCCTTGCCCTGTGCCCCTCACAGGGCGCAGATTCCTGGGTGCCATGTCCCCTCACCTCAATGTTCTCTGTCAGATTGTTTAGGAAGCAGAAGACATCCAGGCTGTCTGTCAAGCCCGTCTTTCCAGCGGTGCTGCACAGTGAGCAGATGCAGTTCAGGAACTGCATCTTCTGCACCAGATCCTGGCAGGCACACAAGAGACCAAGGAGTATGAGCACAGAGCGCCACGGTCAGAGGGACCGAGTGTTGCAGGGTGTGGCGCAGTGTGGCAGGCCCGCAGGGCAGCAGCCGCTCTGCCCAGCCAGCAGCCCTCCTGCAGCCTGAAGGCAGAGCCAGAAAGACCATCTGGAGATGCAGGCACAGCCAAGACGGAGATGGCTGCTATTACCTTTTCCTCGCTGATGACGTAGGCTTCAATGCAATCTATGGCCTCCTTTTCCATTTCATAAACAGGCAGCCAGTCATCATCTAACCAAGGAAGAGAGTGAGCAGCGCTGTAGAGGGGCCAAAGGCAGGCACAAGCAAAGGAAGGAGCTCTGCCCGCTCCAGCCCTGGGCCCGCTCCCCTGACACAGCCTGCCCGTGCCTGTCAGGACAAGGGGCCCTGGTGTCGAGCAGGGGGCACTCACTGCCCCAGCCCTGCCCACCCTGCTGGGGACCCTCACTCACCAGCATACAGTGGCTGCACCTCAGTCACCTGGTAGGGCTCCGGTGAAGGTCTTCTCTCCTGGGGAGCCCTACTCTCAGCCCAGGCCACCCTGGGTCGTTTAGGAGGTTTCCTCACCATCTCGTGCAGTGAGGGCTGAGGGTGGGGAGGGGGCAGCCGTGGGACTGCCAAGGGTAGAGTGAAACGACGTGGGCTGCGCTCGGGGGCTCCTCGCCAGACCCGCACACTCCTGCCCTGTCGCCTCGCTGTCCTGCCGGACACTGCGGGGCCGCCGTGTCGGTGCCGGCTATGCCTGGGTGTCACAGGGACGGGTCACAAAGGGCCCCACTGTGATCCGCTGCCCCGCCCGGGCGGGGCTGGTTCCGGGCCCCCGGTTGCAATGGCGTAGACCAGACTCCCCAGGGGGAGGGGATGTGTGCGCCTGCTTATCCAGAAAGCTTTGGAAGTGGGCCTGAGAGCAGCTGGACTGCCCAGGCTTTCCTGTTTCTACTGAGGCCAGAGATGGCTGCAGCAGGACAGAGGAGGAAGACGAAGACTCGCTGTCAGCTCACACGCTTGTGAGCTCCAAGGTCCTTATGATTTCTGAATCATAAAGATGGAAATGATAAGCTTCACACAGGAGATACAGTTCCGTGCCCTTATTTCTGTTTAGCTGACAATACACTGTCAAATAATTGGGAACACCGCACTCCAGGAAGGCATTTCCCTGCACTTGATCAGATAATTTTTTTTCTTCTTCTTCTTTTGTTTTATAATCTCTAAACAATACCCATCTGGGGAACGCGGTCTTTTAGAGATTTGGCCTTCTCTTGATGCCACCTGGGCAGGACTGCCGCAATGCCATTAAGTCGGCTTTGATACTTGTCTTCACCGCACCTCATACAGACATAGAAATCAAGTTAAACGGAACGGCTAATACTGATATTAAGGCTTAAGAAGCCTTACAGAGCCACAAAATGAGCAGAAGAGAATAATGAAAGATTTTAACTGAAGATCTGGTAACTTTGCAGAACATACATAAACTCTGGTTCTTTGGATTGTAGTTTGCCTGGGTTGGGACAATTTTTCATATTTTCAGATGGTCTGCTTGAAAACTAGATGGCTATAATTTGTAGGGAGTTTGGGGTTTCTGGTTTGTTTTTTTGGTTTTTTTTGGTGAATGAGGATGCAATAGCAATCTTTTCTCGGTTCTGTATAACCTGAGTGCCTAAATCATTTTTTATCCACCATATGTGAGCTTGCTGACGTGTAAAACCTCTAGCCACAAGCCTGTCACACAAAGACACACTGTCTCATAAGAAAATATTTTAAAAAGTGGTGCCTCTAATAAGAAATTTTGATGATGAAATTTTGATGATGCATGTCATTTTTTGGTTATAGCTTTATGTGCAGGCCTGTGCTAAATTGCTGTTCCATTCAACTGTTTGTAGCTGAACTCAAAGCCGACGAAGTAGACGCTGCTGACCCACTTTGTGGCGTTGTTAGCTACTGTAATGGAAAATTCAAATATGGAGAGATATGATTGGGGTGGAACACTTGATGCGGTGTGAAAGTAAATGCCTTCTTCAGAAATATACGTGACAGCTGCTGGGCAACTGGCCAGGTTTTCCGTAGGACTGGTTTTCCTCAGAAAAAACTGGCCAAGTCACATCAGCAGGATCTGAAGACCATCCTTTCCATTACTGGAAACCCGTGGCTTCCTTGTTCTGCTCTGGTGTGTTTCACAAAATGCATGTATTTCTCAGAATCACAGAATCATAGAATCACAGAATCACAAGGTTGGAAACGACCTATAAGATCACCTAGTCCAACTGTCTTCTCATGACCACTGCTACCACAAGCACTAACCCATATCTCACAGCGCCTCATCCAGACGCCTCTTGAACACTGCCAGGGATGGCGACTCCACCACCTCTCTGGGCAGGCAGTAAAGCAACAAGCAAAGCAATTTGCAGCAGTAAAGCAACATGCTCATATTGATTTAAATCTCTGACGTTTATTTAATGTATTTAAATAATGGGGAAAACACTGAAAACACAGAAATGGCAGCACTGGCCAGAACCAGCAAGACCCTTTTCGAGTTCTGGAGACAGCTGCATTTTAACGTTTTATATCAAGCTTTATGTCAACTATTTCGTGCTCAGAAGAGAAATAGTTCCCTTCTTCTGTGCTCTCTCTCACTGCACTATTCTTCTGTAGCTAGTTTGTCACGGGTTATCCTTAGATATAAGTCCGTGACAGGGGGCACAGGACCCGGGAAGAAGAGAGGAAAAAAAAAAGGCACGAACGGTTTGCCGCGACCCGGCCGGCCCCGGGCCACGTGCGCTCCGGGAGAGGCGGAAGGGCAGAGAGCTAGCCGGTAGTTTTAACAGAAAGAAAACACAACGACAACGATCTCAGGAGGAAGGGTAATTTACTGAATCTAACTAAACCAAACAAAACGAGAGAGACAAGAGTATCAAGAAATGAGAGTCAAACCACGATAGTGCGAGGGAAAGCACGTGCTTTCTCTGCGGCGAGCCGAGACGGCGGAGCCGGGCCAGATGGGGAGAGGCAGCCGCTCCGGGTCGTGTCCGCAGCTCCACCCCGCTGCCTCTGCCCGCCAGCTCGTCCGGGGATGCCGTCCCCTCCCCTCCCATCAGGATGCTCAAAGAGTCCACAGCAGTAAACGGAACCAGAACATTAACTCGTTAACTCCCACTGGTCCACATGATGTTCTGATGTGGAATACTGACAACAAAAATCACAAAACCACAACATAGTTCCAGGTCTGCATCTCTTGGCAGGCTAAAATCTTCACAGAATCACAGGGGTTGGAATGGACCTCAAGAGATCATCCAGTCCGGCCCCCCTGCTACAGCGGGATACCCTACTCAGGTAGGCATCCTGCCAGGCCTTGGATATCTCCATAGAAGGAGACTCCTCAGCCTCTCAGGGCAACCTGTGCCAGCGCTCCGTCACCCTTACCGTACAGAAGGTCTTCCACATGTTAGTATGGAACTTCCTATGTTCATCTTTTAGGCCATTACTCCTCATCCCCCAAGTTTAATCAGTGGCAGCTTATCCTGTTGTGGCAATTGTGGAGCACTGTCCTTCAATTTAAATAGCAGTTTCACTCCCCTGGCTGTGTGGAGAACACACACGATTGATGGAAGCCACCGTATTGCACCTCAGACCTCGCCTCACCTCACCTCACCTGCGTGTCAGGCTTTGTTTGCTAGACTCAGCCATCTTCCTTCTCACAGCACAGGATTTCTGTGCTCTGCATCCCTATGAAGCCTGCTTCTGCTCGAGTTCTGACTGTCTTTCTTGAAAACAAATGACCAGGAGGCTACTCTCTAATTTACTCGATCTAATATTTTTGTTCTCTGCCCTGCAGATCACCTGCATCCCCCGTCACTGACTACACGGCATTTTAAACCTCTTGTTTAGGTCAGCTGTGCCCAGCATTTAGGGCCAGCAGATAATCCTTCATCCACTGTGACAGAAGACACAAAAACTTGGTCCATACCTGCTGTAGACAAGCTGCTGTCCTACTTTAAAAAAACAAACAAACCAACCAGCCAAAGCAAACAAACAAACAAAAACTGAAGCAAACAAGAGAAACTGTTTCCAGAAAATAAGCCTGCGGTGCAAGAAGTAATCTACTGCCCTTCCAGAAACATATGGACAGACGTGTGTTCTCCGCCCTGAGGAAAGACTCGGGTAGCAGTCTTTATTGCCCGTTCCCATATGCAGACCCACACGGAAAGACTATCTATTTTCCCTTCTGCCCACCAGTTCACTTCAAATGCAGCCCATTTCAGATCTGTCGAGGCCTCCAGGCAGCAATATGGAAAACCCAAGTCAAGGTATTGAGCTCTGGTTGGAATGAGGAACTGATTTGAGCCAGGAGGAATGGCAAGAAGTTCAAAAGGAAACTCTTGTGTTGTTTGTTGTCTACAATTGCTGAGATTGTTCATACATGATATGGACATTTAGGTTTCAGTATAAACTGTACAATGACTTTGACCGATGAGATAGAATGGATTTTGACTGTTATTTCTGGCACGGGCCACGTTTTGCTCTGACTATATTCCATCCCGTCTGCATTTCTAGTCTTGCAGAATGCCTCCATAGCACTTATAAGTGGATAAGGTCACAGAAATGGAACACAAACATGAACCAAAGCGTATTTACATGTGTCTCGCTCCGATTTATAGGAGGCAGAGGAGGTTCTTTTAATATCTGTGGGGCACAGCAAAGGCTGAAAGGACCATGATCATGATTCACAGGAGGAGAACAACAGAGGCAACAATTAGAGGGGCCCTGCCCCCAGCCAGGGGGTGGAAAGGGATAATGGAGTGTACTGAACTGAGTGGATTCCATGGCGCAGCACATCAGAACCACAGAAATACGAGTGCACTGTGGGCACCGGTGCACAGTGCACTCTTAACACCCCTGAGTCACAAAGGCACAGCAGTAATTTATATTTCTGGAGTGACTGGGGGCTCCCAAGAGTTGACTGTGTTGGAGGCCAAAATAAGCCTCACTGGTAAAGACTGGCAAAAGCACTCTATTGAGACTGGCGCAGGCGCTCTGTGGATACTTGGTATTGATTTCCTCAGAAGGGGATGTTTTATGGAGCCCAGCGGGTACTGGTGGGCCTTTGGAACAGCTGCTGTAGACAGAAGATGTTAAGCAGCACAGATTGTTCTATGAGCTGGTTTTGCTATTAAGCGAAGCAAAGTGAAGGGACCCGCACAGGAAATTCAGTTCTTAGGCGTAACTTGGCAAGACGGGCATTGTCACATCCCAGCAGATGCGGTCAACAAGATTACAGCTGTGTCTCCCCGCTCTTGTAAGAAAGAGCCGTGATCTCTTCTGGGCACAGTGGGCTTTTGGAGAATGCGTGTTCTGAACTATAGCCTCACTGTAAGACCTCTTCATCAGGTGATGCAGAAGAAGAAGAATTTTAGGTGGGGCCCCAGTCAGCAGCAGGCTTTTGAGCAAATTAAACAGGAGATAGGCAGAGCTGTGACCGTGGGGCCAGTAAGGATGGGACATGATGTAAAAAACATCCTCTAGACTGCTGCTGGAGAGAGGCCGCAGGAGATACCTGAGGCCGTCCTCTTGCATTCTGGAGTCGAGCACTCACAGGCTCTGAAGAGCATTATAGTATGACTGAAAAGGAGTGGGTTTGAGCTGCTCCCAGAGTAATCAATAGTACTGATACGCAGGTCCTTTTAGCACCTCGACTGCCGGTGCTAAGTGTTTAAAGGGAAGGTTCCCTCCACCCATCATGCCACCAGTGCCACTTGGAGTAAGTGACTTGCATTGATTACACAGTACGTTGTGGAGTTAGTTACATGAGCATGAAGGAGATACGAAGAAGTGACATGAAAACCCACTTCCGCAAGAGGAGCCCAGTTCCCTCAACCTTTCCTCATATGAGAAGTGCTCCAGCCCTCTGATCGTCTCAGTGGCCCTCCTCTGGACCCGCTCCAAGAACTCCACGTCCCTCCTGTACTGGGGGTCCTTTGTCTGGATGCAGAACTGCAGATGGAGCCTCACAAGATGTGAGCAGAGGGGGACAATCACCTCCCTCTCCCTGCTGGCCACCCCTTTCTTAATGCAGCCCAGAACACAGTTGGCCTTCTGGCCTGCAAGTGCACACTGCTGGCTCATGTCCAGCTTCTCGGCCACCAGGACCCCTGTTTTGATGACAGAGCACCATCCGTTAGGAAGACGCTGTTTTTAACATCTGGTCTTTGGACTGCTCTTGTCCAAAAGCTTTTGCTAGCAACCTTGTCATACTATGGAGATTTGCTATTGAGACAGAAAACTCAGAGTGCCAAAAGGAAGGGATTATTTCACAAGGTTATGCAGGAAGAAAAAGTCAGGATGAGTAGTAGGAAAGTCAGTAGCTCAAGGACACAGAGCGAGGATTTCTGTTACAAAGTAGGTTATTGCCACAGGTAGATGAGAGCTTAGCAAAATCTTGCCCTTCAATTGAATGCATGCTGTGTTTGCTCGTTTGGTAAACTGTGCAGCTCCGTGTATCTCTGATGGCAGTCTTTGCTTAGGCAGTCGCATCTACAGCCTGCCAACCCCTTCCCTCTCTATTCTTTATAGCCAAGCAAATGCCATCTATATGCAAAAGCCTGACCATTTACCAAGTAGGTGGCCCACGATGCCATCCAAACTCCTTGCTCTCCTGTATCTCCTGCTTTCTATTTCTTTACCAGTGCCTGTAGTATTCCAACTCAGTCTCTCCTTCCTCAGTTCTTGTGCACAAGGGCCTTCCCACCAGAGTACCAAATCAGTTCATATGAGAAATTTCCTCAAGTGACTCTTCTCCCTACGCATTTACTCTACCTCCGTTTTGTTGATTTCCTTAGTAGTAAAAATAATATTACTGTTATTTTAAGAGTTGTATGTCAGCAAAGAAGGTTTGCAGAATCATTCTTTGCCCCGTTTTGAAATGCAAACTGAAAACCAGAGATAGAGCTCTGAGTCTGGATTTCTGGGTCTCCCAGATATAAGAAAAGAAAAGATGTTTTTTTTCCCCTTGAAATACAAACCCATTTGTCTTATTCCACATGACGCTCATGCTCAGGCACACAGCACAACTGAGAAGCAGAAGCTTTGCTTCCCAGCACTTCAGCTTTGCAAGAAGCTAGGAGAACCATTACTTTCTTGCTTTGTATCTGTCACAGGCCCAGCAAAATGAGCAGGTATCTTGTTCAGGGCTGCGTACGTGTCCACCCATGAAGTTAGTCTTATTTTGTACACGGAGGGCGTAGTGGCCTTGACAGAGTTTGAAGAAAGGCCACGAGGTTCTTAGGAATGATGAATGCCGGTTTGGGATTTTTTTTTTTTATTTTTTTTCAGTGGAACTGCATGCTGTTGCTGAGTGTCCAGTTCTCCAAAGGATCTGTATCTCCACCCGAGGCCTCTGGTCCCCCTGGAGAGAATCAACAGCATTTCCCAGCTGAGTATCGTCAGCAGACGTGCTGAGGATGCACTCCTACAGCCCACCGCTACAGAAACCTTGCACATAAGCTCAACTCGGGAGGACACCAAGGGAATGGCTTTGCAATCCGAGTCTTCTTTGTAAGGACAGATGTGACATACAAAATCAAACTCCATAAGGCATGTAAAGTTATATAGTAGGTATGTTTATTATGGTGCCGGGTGCGAGGGTGATGACTCCTAACTCGCACAACGAAACACTTGTTGGTTGCTTATTTATCACACCAAATCATACATATAGGTAAGATGACACAACAGGTGGGTTGAGCTTGCTTGAACAGTTCCAAGATGTCGTCATAATGTTCCAATTAGGTCGGGGAAATCATTATGATATGTTCCGCCTCTGCATGCATGCGTTCTGCTCTCTGGTGGTCACAGGCAGAGGTCTTCTCCAAGTCTTCTTCACAAAGGCTTTCTGGTGTACTTTTCGCCGTAGTCAGTCACTAACTACAGACCCAGTTCAACCAGCAGGTTCCTGTTCTTTGTTTCAAGATGTCTGTCAAGGAGCTCCTGGACTCCTTGCGTTGTTAAGGGGGTCTGTCTTGCATGACAGGAATGCGTGTCATGGCAATGTCACTGTTCTAGAATTACATTTCAGGTGGTTATGCAGGGGCAGCAGCAGAGTGCTGCGAGCCTGCTCCGTCCTGATGCCTCCTGCTGCCTTTGATGTCTCAGCATCTGTATTGTGTCGGCTGCCAGGGAACGGACTGCCAGACAGATGTCATCTTCCAAAGGCTGAAAGGCTGCAACAGAAGGAAACAGAACAGAGATGAAACCCACCAGCACCTCCTGACCGTACCATCGCGACTCATTGCTCTTCCAGGCCCAGAGTAGCATGTGAGACTGAGGGATCAGCTGGAAGCCACTGCTCAGGAGTGCCCTACCTGCCCCAGGAATGCTCCTCTGTCCCTGCAGCATTTCCTTGCAGCAGAGCAAGGCACAGCTGCATGCTGCCCAAGCTCAGCCCCCTGCCCCCCGCCCCAGCACACGCAGCACTGCCCTCACTCACCACTGCAGATTTCATTCAGCATTTCCTCACTTTGTTCCCCAGATTGCTGCACAGCCAGCCCTAGGGAAAGAGCTCCCGTCAGACGCCCACTCTCCAACACACTCCCCAGAGCACAAACTGCAGCCCAGCCAGCCCAGTTGATCCCCTCCCGTGCTGCAGGCAGGGATGGTGCCCGAGGGGGCACCTGAGCAAGGCACCCATTGGGGCTACTAGCACGAGCAGGCTGTATCCAGGGGCCGCAGGGCTACGCCTTGCTGCTAGGGCAGGGCCCAAAAAGGGACTCAGGGGTTGGGCTCACTGATGAATTTGACAGCTTCGCATCGCAAGGAGGTCTGAGAATCCTTCAGGTATGGCAGGCTCTGCCACAGGTATTCCTCCACTGTCCTCTTGTCCTGGTGCAGCTGGAGAAGAGCAGAAAGGCATGGGACTTGCAGAGCCTCCCCAGATGCAGGTGCAACCCCTCCTGCCAGCATCCCCTTTCCCCCAGCAAAAAGGTGGGGGCTGTGTCCTTACCAAACACCTCCTGATCGCTGCTATGTACTCCTGCCGGGCCCGGTGCTTGAGCTCCTTCCACTTCAGGAATTCTGCACAAGCCACGAGTGCTTCCCCAGATGCCTACACAACAATAGATGCAGGGAGATGGCACCACAGACACGCTTCCCAGCGTCTGAGTTCTTGCTGAACTCGCTCTCAATTCCCAGACCATCGCTGCCACCGCTGAGGTGTCAGCACATCCTTGCCTGCATTTTGGTCAGGTCTGTAATTTGTACCTGTGCTACTCTCGGGGTCTCGTCACTCATCTGAAATAGCAGAGGCAGCAGGGCCCTGCGCACAGCCTTCTTCATGTTTCCCTTCTTATACCACAGCACAGCGTCCATCGTATCTTTGAAGAGGCGGATGGAGCCTTCTCGCACTTCACTTGACACCTGAGGGGGAACACGCAGACCTCAGCAACGCACTCTCACTGCCCATGGCGAGCACGAGCGGAGGCGTGGCTGATGTGAAAGGAGATGCTTTGCAGTCACATTCTGCACCATGGCGCTGTGCAGTCGTGCAAAGCAGTGCAACAGGTTTCCAGCACAAGGTGCCTGTGCCCCCAGGCCCCCCAGCAGGTCAAAGCAGCGCTCCTCAAGAAAATCTTGTCAAGGAGACAGGGCTGGTCCTCGGCAGTGCCTCCAAGGCACACACTGCCCACTCAGCCTCCAGCTCCCTGCTGTGGCTCCTGGAGAGAATGCCTGGCACGGGTAGAGGAGGGAGCACTGGCGGGTCTGAAAGTACCCTTTGGCAGAAGATGCTTAGCACAGCAGCCAGGCTGGGCCCCAGCACAGGGGCCTCACATCACGAGGAACAACCAAGCTACGCTGCCAAGGACAAGGCCTGCTGGGCTGCAGAGCCCAGAAGACATCTCATTCTCGAGAGCTGGAGAAGCAAAGAAAGGAGAACGCCCTCTGGTCGAGCACCCACCCACGGAGATCAGCCTCCCACGGCAGACTTACATGATTAAAAAGAGGCAGAATCTTCTCAGCCAGCTCCAGAGCAATGGGACTGGCATGCCTCTTCTCCAGGTGGCGCACTACATTTCTGAAGATGTTCAGCACCTTCAGAGTAATGGGCGTGTTGGCAAACTGCTGGGTCTCCATGATGTCTGGAAGCAGGGCTCGTATGACACTTGCCTGTACAAAACACAGATTTCCTTCTCACCAAAAGGACAGTGGCCACCCTGGCCTAAAACCTCTGATTACAGAGCACCAGCTACACGCTTTGCTTGCTGGTAGCTGCCACAGGAATGGCAGCGGCAGACTCTGGGCAGGCGTGCACTTATAGCGATGGGGAAGACAGGAGAAGGAGGGCAGGTGAGCAAGAACGCCATGGCCCCTGCTCGGCCACCGCCTTTTCCAACAGGCCCCCAGGTAACCCATCTGGAAAGCTCCTGGAAATCTCCCCAGGCAGCCACCAGGCCCCACCAGGCCATCACCCCGACTCCTGAGTCTCAGGCAACCCCAAGGCACAGTGTTGCCCTCCACTCCAGCGCCAGGCTCCTCAACAGGAGGGCTTAATTTGACTAGGTCCTGCTCACCATCTCAGATCTCTTGGACAGCAGGACCAGGCCTCTGAGCACCAGACAGAGCAGTGGCAGGCTTTCAATGTTCAGAAGCCTCTGCAGGACTGCAGGCTTACACAGCTCTTTCAGCATCTCTTCAGTAGGGTGCATCACCTGAAACAAAGGCAAGCAGTGAGAGCCAGGCAGAGGCAGCAGGACTCCCTGCACCCTGCAGCTCCTGGCTCTTCTTGCAGCTCAGGGCTGGGCACTGGGAGACACAGCGTGGCCTGGGGCAGCAGCGCCTTTGGAGGGCTCCACCATCCCTCTGTGCCCCAGGCCTAGCACTATGCAGGATGACTTTCTGGCCTGCTCCTCCTGCCCTCTGGCCTTCAGAAGCCTTTGAGGAGCAGGAGCTGGCACAAGAGAGGCACCAGCCAAGGGTGGCCACAGGCACTAAAGCCAGCTCAGCCTGCATGGAGGCAATGGCTCTCCCCAGCCCCAGCCGTGGCTCTGTTGCTGCAACAGCCCTGTCTCAGGTTTCCAGTCTGGGGAGCAAGGCAGGGGAAGGCGGGGAGCTGGGCAAAGAGAGCCCCGAAGGACAGCACGGTGCCTTGTCCAGTTACTCACAGTGAAGCGGAGGAGGCCCAACTCCGCTGTGGTGACATTAAATATCTCACACAACTGTTGGTCCTGGAGAACATTGCTGAGTTCATCCAAGATCCTCTCTGAAGATTCCAGCATGGGAAGCACACTGTTCCACATCTCCAGGGTAGCGCTGCAAAGAGCAATGCTGTGTCAGCAGGGCTGCCTCCGCCACAGCGCCATGGCTCACGCAGGCCCAGCAGGCCCCAGGCTGTGCTTCAGCCCGGGCCCTGCCACCCCGCGTGCTTGGGGAGGTCTGGTGGCCCGGCCTGGGCAAGCAGGAGGGGCTGAGGTGGCCTTCCCCGAGGGGCAGAGCAGAAGCCTGACGAGAGGCTGTGGGCTGCCTTGGTGGGTGTGAGCTGCTGCAGCCCTGAGGAAAGCACAGTGCGCTGGAAAGCACAGTGCGATGGAGCGCCTGCTCCTCGGGGGTGTCCTGCAGCTTTCCTTGGCTCTGGCAGCAGGAGCGTCTCTGAGCCCTGCTCTTCTCAGGGAACAAACACACGGGGCTGTCTGGGCTGGTACCTTTCACACTGGGGAAGGTCGATCAAAACACTCCTCAGGACCTCTCTGGGAAACTGGATGGTCAGACTGTCAAGCAGTGAGAAGAGCGTCTTTTGAGGTGATTTGCTGCTCCTTTCCAGGCTTCTCTGGATGGACCCCAGAATCTCTGGCACCTGTTGCAAGAACACGGGGAGAATGCTGCTGTCACTGCAGCCAATTGCACCCCAGCCACCGCTATTGCTGCCCTGCCCATTGCTCTTTGCTGGTTTCAGATGGCTTCAGATCACAAACAGCAGTGGAGGGAAGAGCATATCGTTGGCATGGCTGATGCAAAAGTAGATGCTTCAGAGTCACATTCTGCACAAAGGCGCTGTGCGGCCATGCACAAAGCAGTGCAACAGGTTTCCAGCACGGGGTGCCTGTGCCTCAAGTGCTTCCCCAGCCACCCCACCAGGTCGAAGCAGAGCTTCCCAGGCACCACACCACAGCTGAGACAGGGCTGGCCCTCAGCAATGACTTCAGGGCACTCACTGCCCATTTGGTGTCCGCATTTCTGCTGTGGCACCTGGAGAGAGTGCCTGCTGCTGCTGGTAGAAAAGGGAGCACTGGAGGGTCTGAAAGTAAGCCTTGGTAGAAGAAGCTTTGCACAGCGGCCAGGCTGGGCCCCTGCACGGAGGCCTCACATCACCGAGAACAACCAAGCTGTGCTGCCAGGCACAAGGCTTGCTCCTCCTGCCCTCGGACCAGCACAGACTCTTGCTCTCACGCCTTTGAAGAGCAATCGACCTTTGAGAAGCTGGCACAAAAATGGCACCATACATGGGTGGCCACGGGAACTTTCCCTCTCTGGCCCTGCAGCCTACTCAGCCTTGCGGAGGCCATGCCTCTCCCTAGCCTAAGCCACAGCCTCAACTCTGCCTCTGCCCTGCCCCAAGTTTCCAGCCTGGGGAGGAAGGCAGCGGGAGGCAGGGAGCTGGGCAAAGAGAGCCCTGAAGGACAGCACGATGCCTTGTCCGTGTAACTCACAGTCAGACGAAGGAAGCCCAGCCCCACTGTGATGATCGTGCATGGCTCTTCGTCCTGGAGAAGGCAGCGCAGTTCATCCAAGATTTTCTCTGAAGATTCCGGCATGGTAAGCACCATCTTCCAGATCTCCAGGGTAGCGCTGCAAAGAGGGAGCAATGCTGTGTCAACAGGGCTGCCTCAGCCACAGCGCCATGGCTCAGGCAGAACCAGCAGGCCCCAGGCTGTGCTGCAGCCCTGGCTCTGACACCTCGCGTGCTTGAGGAGGTCTGAGGACCCGGCCTGGGCAAGCAGGAGGGGCTGAGGTGGCCTTCCCCGAGGGGCAGGGCAGGAGCCTGACGAGAGGCTGTGGGCTGCCTTGGTGGGTGTGAGCTGCTGCAGCCCTGAGGGGTCCACTGGCACTGGAAAGCACAGTGTGATGGAGCGCCTGCTCCTCGGGGGTTGTCAGGGCTGGTACCTGTCACTGTGTGGTAGGTGGGTCAATACGCTTGTTAACACATCTCTGGGAAACTGGCATGCCAGCACGTCAAGCAGTGATGGGAGGATTGCCTGAACTGATGTGCTGCTGCTTTTCAGCTTTCTGCAGAGGTACCCCAGAATCTCTGGCACCTGTTGGGAGGACAGAAGGAGAAGGAGACAGAAGGAGATTTGCCCTGCTGCCACTGAGATTACTGCTCTTCCCAGTGCTCTGGCTTGACTCAAAGTGGCTACGGATGCCCAAGAGCATCTGAGTGCTTACTTCTGTTAGCCAGGTGCCAGGGTCTTTCAAAACCATATCCAGTATAATCCTGGCATACTCCTTGTCCTCAGAGCTGCAGTCAGCAATGGTCTTATCAAGGGTTATGAGGACGATGCCTGTAATCTGAGGAGTGCGGAGGAATCTTCTAAGCAGCTATGGTAGGAGGGAGAAAAGGGAGGGAAGACAAGTCAGACTGAGTGTGAGAACATAGTGTGGAGGGAGAAGACGAGAGGAAAAGGGCCAAAGAAGACACTTGCTTCAGGGCAGAAACATGCTGAGGGCCCCCACCTTGTCTCTCAGTGCCCAAGCTTGTCTCTCAGATACCCCTAAGCTGTAGAGGCAGCTCTGGGATGCAAAAAGAGGAAGAGGGAGCAGGCTGGAATGTTCACGTCTCCTTACCTGCTGCCTGAAAGTGCTGGCCATGAAACCGCAAAGCTTCCAGACCTGCTTCATAGCCCTCTCACGCACAATTCTGGCCCCGGAGAAGGTGAAGGACAGCAGCAACTGTGAGGAGAGGAGCTGCTGGTTAGCTGGGACTGCTGATGCCCACTCCAGCAGAAGCAGGTCTGCCGAGCTCCTGGCTGGAACCACGGCATCCATCCAGACTCAGGCACCCTGAGCTCGAGCCAAGCCCATCTTGGGGCTACTGCCACTGGGGCCGCTTGCCGGCTCCAGCTGCTGCCAGTGCCGTTTCCAAGGAGAGGGCTCAAATTCTACCAAAGGGACCTCTGGGGGCAGAGCTCTACAACAGACAGACCTCCAAGATACTCTGCAGCCAATTATTGACGCTGCTGATGGGATGGCTGGGATGGCTGTCTAGCATAATCTGCAGCATGTTGTCCATAGCATTCAGGGTCTGCAAAGAGAACAGTGGGTTTTGTGGAAGTCTTTCAGAGGTCGCTCTCACCACCAGGAGACTGCTGTGAACCCCTCTGGCTGCCAAGGAAGGACACTCACACCCAGGGGCTGCAGAGCCGCAAAGCTGCTGTGCACAGACCAGGCTTCAAGCACAGAGTGTTGCCGGGCCCAGGGCGTGAGAGGTAAGGAGTGAGGGGCAGCAAGGGCGGGAGCCTGCCCTGCAAGGATCTTTCTTAACCTCTGGACACAAAGAATCCAGGGAGCAGCCCAGAGGCCTGAGGTTCAGTAGTTGCACCTACTGGTACGTACATGGTTGTAGAGGCAAATGTTCAATTCCCTCCTTGGAGGAAGGTAGAAGATGACACTGCAGCACACGTTTAAGAGATGTAGCATTTCGTCTTCTGCAATTGCGTTCACTTCACTGCAAGTAGGGAGACCTTGATGTTAGGAGCAGTGCCTCGGTGCTGGGATGGATGGGGAGCCCTGCCAGGAGGCACCTCCTCCTCCACGGGGCTGGCCTGGGTCAGAGGACAGTCCTGATGCCACCAGCTCTGGGGCAAGAGCCAAGACCCAGCGGAGAGCTGTGTCAGGGCCACCAGGATCGAGCCCTGGGGATGTGCTGGCAAAACCAGGGGCTGGGCAGGTACCTCAAGGCAGCAATAGCATTCATGCAGTGGTATCTCAGGGCAGTGTTCAGCTGCTCCTTGGGCTCCTCGCACAGTAGAGCCTGCAAAGCACAACCGGGATGGCACCTGGCAGCCACCAGCACCCAGCACCAGCAAACCCGGCACCGGCTGGTAGGGCCTGAGTAGCCCCAGTGCCCCTTGACCAACACGGGCACCCAGATGCTGCTTTCCACCTCCACTGCTGAGGTCTCAGCAACACCTGGAGTCCCATCTGGGGCACATCGGTGTCCGTGCACAATTTCCCTGCCTCCCTCTCCCCTTGCCCTGTGCCCCTCACAGGGCGCAGATTCCTGGGTGCCATGTCCCCTCACCTCAATGTTCTCTGTCAGATTGTTTAGGAAGCAGAAGACATCCAGGCTGTCTGTCAAGCCCGTCTTTCCAGCGGTGCTGCACAGTGAGCAGATGCAGTTCAGGAACTGCATCTTCTGCACCAGATCCTGGCAGGCACACAAGAGACCAAGGAGTATGAGCACAGAGCGCCACGGTCAGAGGGACCGAGTGTTGCAGGGTGTGGCGCAGTGTGGCAGGCCCGCAGGGCAGCAGCCGCTCTGCCCAGCCAGCAGCCCTCCTGCAGCCTGAAGGCAGAGCCAGAAAGACCATCTGGAGATGCAGGCACAGCCAAGACGGAGATGGCTGCTATTACCTTTTCCTCGCTGATGACGTAGGCTTCAATGCAATCTATGGCCTCCTTTTCCATTTCATAAACAGGCAGCCAGTCATCATCTAACCAAGGAAGAGAGTGAGCAGCGCTGTAGAGGGGCCAAAGGCAGGCACAAGCAAAGGAAGGAGCTCTGCCCGCTCCAGCCCTGGGCCCGCTCCCCTGACACAGCCTGCCCGTGCCTGTCAGGACAAGGGGCCCTGGTGTCGAGCAGGGGGCACTCACTGCCCCAGCCCTGCCCACCCTGCTGGGGACCCTCACTCACCAGCATACAGTGGCTGCACCTCAGTCACCTGGTAGGGCTCCGGTGAAGGTCTTCTCTCCTGGGGAGCCCTACTCTCAGCCCAGGCCACCCTGGGTCGTTTAGGAGGTTTCCTCACCATCTCGTGCAGTGAGGGCTGAGGGTGGGGAGGGGGCAGCCGTGGGACTGCCAAGGGTAGAGTGAAACGACGTGGGCTGCGCTCGGGGGCTCCTCGCCAGACCCGCACACTCCTGCCCTGTCGCCTCGCTGTCCTGCCGGACACTGCGGGGCCGCCGTGTCGGTGCCGGCTATGCCTGGGTGTCACAGGGACGGGTCACAAAGGGCCCCACTGTGATCCGCTGCCCCGCCCGGGCGGGGCTGGTTCCGGGCCCCCGGTTGCAATGGCGTAGACCAGACTCCCCAGGGGGAGGGGATGTGTGCGCCTGCTTATCCAGAAAGCTTTGGAAGTGGGCCTGAGAGCAGCTGGACTGCCCAGGCTTTCCTGTTTCTACTGAGGCCAGAGATGGCTGCAGCAGGACAGAGGAGGAAGACGAAGACTCGCTGTCAGCTCACACGCTTGTGAGCTCCAAGGTCCTTATGATTTCTGAATCATAAAGATGGAAATGATAAGCTTCACACAGGAGATACAGTTCCGTGCCCTTATCTCTGTTTAGCTGACAATACACTGTCAAATAATTGGGAACACCGCACTCCAGGAAGGCATTTCCCTGCAATTGATCAGATAATTTTTTTCTTCTTCTTCTTTTGTTTTATAATCTCTAAACAATACCCATCTGGGGAACGCGGTCTTTTAGAGATTTGGCCTTCTCTTGATGCCACCTGGGCAGGACTGCCGCAATGCCATTAAGTCGGCTTTGATACTTGTCTTCACCGCACCTCATACAGACATAGAAATCAAGTTAAACGGAACGGCTAATACTGATATTAAGGCTTAAGAAGCCTTACAGAGCCACAAAATGAGCAGAAGAGAATAATGAAAGATTTTAACTGAAGATCTGGTAACTTTGCAGAACATACATAAACTCTGGTTCTTTGGATTGTAGTTTGCCTGGGTTGGGACAATTTTTCATATTTTCAGATGGTCTGCTTGAAAACTAGATGGCTATAATTTGTAGGGAGTTTGGGGTTTCTGGTTTGTTTTTTTGGTTTTTTTTGGTGAATGAGGATGCAATAGCAATCTTTTCTCGGTTCTGTATAACCTGAGTGCCTAAATCATTTTTTATCCACCATATGTGAGCTTGCTGACGTGTAAAACCTCTAGCCACAAGCCTGTCACACAAAGACACACTGTCTCATAAGAAAATATTTTAAAAAGTGGTGCCTCTAATAAGAAATTTTGATGATGAAATTTTGATGATGCATGTCATTTTTTGGTTATAGCTTTATGTGCAGGCCTGTGCTAAATTGCTGTTCCATTCAACTGTTTGTAGCTGAACTCAAAGCCGACGAAGTAGACGCTGCTGACCCACTTTGTGGCGTTGTTAGCTACTGTAATGGAAAATTCAAATATGGAGAGATATGATTGGGGTGGAACACTTGATGCGGTGTGAAAGTAAATGCCTTCTTCAGAAAGATACGTGACAGCTGCTGGGCAACTGGCCAGGTTTTCCGTAGGACTGGTTTTCCTCAGAAAAAACTGGCCAAGTCACATCAGCAGGATCTGAAGACCATCCTTTCCATTACTGGAAACCCGTGGCTTCCTTGTTCTGCTCTGGTGTGTTTCACAAAATGCATGTATTTCACAGAATCACAGAATCATAGAATCACAGAATCACAAGGTTGGAAACGACCTATAAGATCACCTAGTCCAACTGTCTTCTCATGACCACTGCTACCACAAGCACTAACCCATATCTCACAGCGCCTCATCCAGACGCCTCTTGAACACTGCCAGGGATGGCGACTCCACCACCTCTCTGGGCAGGCAGTAAAGCAACAAGCAAAGCAATTTGCAGCAGTAAAGCAACATGCTCATATTGATTTAAATCTCTGACGTTTATTTAATGTATTTAAATAATGGGGAAAACACTGAAAACACAGAAATGGCAGCACTGGCCAGAACCAGCAAGACCCTTTTCGAGTTCTGGAGACAGCTGCATTTTAACGTTTTATATCAAGCTTTATGTCAACTATTTCGTGCTCAGAAGAGAAATAGTTCCCTTCTTCTGTGCTCTCTCTCACTGCACTATTCTTCTGTAGCTAGTTTGTCACGGGTTATCCTTAGATATAAGTCCGTGACAGGGGGCACAGGACCCGGGAAGAAGAGAGGAAAAAAAAAAGGCACGAACGGTTTGCCGCGACCCGGCCGGCCCCGGGCCACGTGCGCTCCGGGAGAGGCGGAAGGGCAGAGAGCTAGCCGGTAGTTTTAACAGAAAGAAAACACAACGACAACGATCTCAGGAGGAAGGGTAATTTACTGAATCTAACTAAACCAAACAAAACGAGAGAGACAAGAGTATCAAGAAATGAGAGTCAAACCACGATAGTGCGAGGGAAAGCACGTGCTTTCTCTGCGGCGAGCCGAGACGGCGGAGCCGGGCCAGATGGGGAGAGGCAGCCGCTCCGGGTCGTGTCCGCAGCTCCACCCCGCTGCCTCTGCCCGCCAGCTCGTCCGGGGATGCCGTCCCCTCCCCTCCCATCAGGATGCTCAAAGAGTCCACAGCAGTAAACGGAACCAGAACATTAACTCGTTAACTCCCACTGGTCCACATGATGTTCTGATGTGGAATACTGACAACAAAAATCACAAAACCACAACATAGTTCCAGGTCTGCATCTCTTGGCAGGCTAAAATCTTCACAGAATCACAGGGGTTGGAATGGACCTCAAGAGATCATCCAGTCCGGCCCCCCTGCTACAGCGGGATACCCTACTCAGGTAGGCATCCTGCCAGGCCTTGGATATCTCCATAGAAGGAGACTCCTCAGCCTCTCAGGGCAACCTGTGCCAGCGCTCCGTCACCCTTACCGTACAGAAGGTCTTCCACATGTTAGTATGGAACTTCCTATGTTCATCTTTTAGGCCATTACTCCTCATCCCCCAAGTTTAATCAGTGGCAGCTTATCCTGTTGTGGCAATTGTGGAGCACTGTCCTTCAATTTAAATAGCAGTTTCACTCCCCTGGCTGTGTGGAGAACACACACGATTGATGGAAGCCACCGTATTGCACCTCAGACCTCGCCTCACCTCACCTCACCTGCGTGTCAGGCTTTGTTTGCTAGACTCAGCCATCTTCCTTCTCACAGCACAGGATTTCTGTGCTCTGCATCCCTATGAAGCCTGCTTCTGCTCGAGTTCTGACTGTCTTTCTTGAAAACAAATGACCAGGAGGCTACTCTCTAATTTACTCGATCTAATATTTTTGTTCTCTGCCCTGCAGATCACCTGCATCCCCCGTCACTGACTACACGGCATTTTAAACCTCTTGTTTAGGTCAGCTGTGCCCAGCATTTAGGGCCAGCAGATAATCCTTCATCCACTGTGACAGAAGACACAAAAACTTGGTCCATACCTGCTGTAGACAAGCTGCTGTCCTACTTTAAAAAAACAAACAAACCAACCAGCCAAAGCAAACAAACAAACAAATAAAAACTGAAGCAAACAAGAGAAACTGTTTCCAGAAAATAAGCCTGCGGTGCAAGAAGTAATCTACTGCCCTTCCAGAAACATATGGACAGACGTGTGTTCTCCGCCCTGAGGAAAGACTCGGGTAGCAGTCTTTATTGCCCGTTCCCATATGCAGACCCACACGGAAAGACTATCTATTTTCCCTTCTGCCCACCAGTTCACTTCAAATGCAGCCCATTTCAGATCTGTCGAGGCCTCCAGGCAGCAATATGGAAAACCCAAGTCAAGGTATTGAGCTCTGGTTGGAATGAGGAACTGATTTGAGCCAGGAGGAATGGCAAGAAGTTCAAAAGGAAACTCTTGTGTTGTTTGTTGTCTACAATTGCTGAGATTGTTCATACATGATATGGACATTTAGGTTTCAGTATAAACTGTACAATGACTTTGACCGATGAGATAGAATGGATTTTGACTGTTATTTCTGGCACGGGCCACGTTTTGCTCTGACTATATTCCATCCCGTCTGCATTTCTAGTCTTGCAGAATGCCTCCATAGCACTTATAAGTGGATAAGGTCACAGAAATGGAACACAAACATGAACCAAAGCGTATTTACATGTGTCTCGCTCCGATTTATAGGAGGCAGAGGAGGTTCTTTTAATATCTGTGGGGCACAGCAAAGGCTGAAAGGACCATGATCATGATTCACAGGAGGAGAACAACAGAGGCAACAATTAGAGGGGCCCTGCCCCCAGCCAGGGGGTGGAAAGGGATAATGGAGTGTACTGAACTGAGTGGATTCCATGGCGCAGCACATCAGAACCACGGAAATACGAGTGCACTGTGGGCACCGGTGCACAGTGCACTCTTAACACCCCTGAGTCACAAAGGCACAGCAGTAATTTATATTTCTGGAGTGACTGGGGGCTCCCAAGAGTTGACTGTGTTGGAGGCCAAAATAAGCCTCACTGGTAAAGACTGGCAAAAGCACTCTATTGAAACTGGCGCAGGCGCTCTGTGGATACTTGGTATTGATTTCCTCAGAAGGGGATGTTTTATGGAGCCCAGCGGGTACTGGTGGGCCTTTGGAACAGCTGCTGTAGACAGAAGATGTTAAGCAGCACAGATTGTTCTATGAGCTGGTTTTGCTATTAAGCGAAGCAAAGTGAAGGGACCCGCACAGGAAATTCAGTTCTTAGGCGTAACTTGGCAAGACGGGCATTGTCACATCCCAGCAGATGCGGTCAACAAGATTACAGCTGTGTCTCCCCGCTCTTGTAAGAAAGAGCCGTGATCTCTTCTGGGCACAGTGGGCTTTTGGAGAATGCGTGTTCTGAACTATAGCCTCACTGTAAGACCTCTTCATCAGGTGATGCAGAAGAAGAAGAATTTTAGGTGGGGCCCCAGTCAGCAGCAGGCTTTTGAGCAAATTAAACAGGAGATAGGCAGAGCTGTGACCGTGGGGCCAGTAAGGATGGGACATGATGTAAAAAACATCCTCTAGACTGCTGCTGGAGAGAGGCCGCAGGAGATACCTGAGGCCGTCCTCTTGCATTCTGGAGTCGAGCTCTGAAGAGGCTCTGAAGAGCATTATAGTATGACTGAAAAGGAGTGGGTTTGAGCTGCTCCCAGAGTAATCAATAGTACTGATACGCAGGTCCTTTTAGCACCTCGACTGCCGGTGCTAAGTGTTTAAAGGGAAGGTTCCCTCCACCCATCATGCCACCAGTGCCACTTGGAGTAAGTGACTTGCATTGATTACACAGTACGTTGTGGAGTTAGTTACATGAGCATGAAGGAGATACGAAGAAGTGACATGAAAACCCACTTCCGCAAGAGGAGCCCAGTTCCCTCAACCTTTCCTCATATGAGAAGTGCTCCAGCCCTCTGATCGTCTCAGTGGCCCTCCTCTGGACCCGCTCCAAGAACTCCACGTCCCTCCTGTACTGGGGGTCCTTTGTCTGGATGCAGAACTGCAGATGGAGCCTCACAAGATGTGAGCAGAGGGGGACAATCACCTCCCTCTCCCTGCTGGCCACCCCTTTCTTAATGCAGCCCAGAACACAGTTGGCCTTCTGGCCTGCAAGTGCACACTGCTGGCTCATGTCCAGCTTCTCGGCCACCAGGACCCCTGTTTTGATGACAGAGCACCATCCGTTAGGAAGACGCTGTTTTTAACATCTGGTCTTTGGACTGCTCTTGTCCAAAAGCTTTTGCTAGCAACCTTGTCATACTATGGAGATTTGCTATTGAGACAGAAAACTCAGAGTGCCAAAAGGAAGGGATTATTTCACAAGGTTATGCAGGAAGAAAAAGTCAGGATGAGTAGTAGGAAAGTCAGTAGCTCAAGGACACAGAGCGAGGATTTCTGTTACAAAGTAGGTTATTGCCACAGGTAGATGAGAGCTTAGCAAAATCTTGCCCTTCAATTGAATGCATGCTGTGTTTGCTCGTTTGGTAAATTGTGCAGCTCCGTGTATCTCTGATGGCAGTCTTTGCTTAGGCAGTCGCATCTACAGCCTGCCAACCCCTTCCCTCTCTATTCTTTATAGCCAAGCAAATGCCATCTATATGCAAAAGCCTGACCATTTACCATGTAGGTGGCCCACGATGCCATCCAAACTCCTTGCTCTCCTGTATCTCCTGCTTTCTATTTCTTTACCAGTGCCTGTAGTATTCCAACTCAGTCTCTCCTTCCTCAGTTCTTGTGCACAAGGGCCTTCCCACCAGAGTACCAAATCAGTTCATATGAGAAATTTCCTCAAGTGACTCTTCTCCCTACGCATTTACTCAACCTCCGTTTTGTTGATTTCATTAGTAGTAAAAATAATATTACTGTTATTTTAAGAGTTGTATGTCAGCAAAGAAGGTTTGCAGAATCATTCTTTGCCCCGTTTTGAAATGCAAACTGAAAACCAGAGATAGAGCTCTGAGTCTGGATTTCTGGGTCTCCCAGATATAAGAAAAGAAAAGATGTTTTTTTTCCCCTTGAAATACAAACCCATTTGTCTTATTCCACATGACGCTCATGCTCAGGCACACAGCACAACTGAGAAGCAGAAGCTTTGCTTCCCAGCACTTCAGCTTTGCAAGAAGCTAGGAGAACCATTACTTTCTTGCTTTGTATCTGTCACAGGCCCAGCAAAATGAGCAGGTATCTTGTTCAGGGCTGCGTACGTGTCCACCCATGAAGTTAGTCTTATTTTGTACACGGAGGGCGTAGTGGCCTTGACAGAGTTTGAAGAAAGGCCACGAGGTTCTTAGGAATGATGAATGCCGGTTTGGGATTTTTTTTTTTTTTTTTTTCAGTGGAACTGCATGCTGTTGCTGAGTGTCCAGTTCTCCAAAGGATCTGTATCTCCACCCGAGGCCTCTGGTCCCCCTGGAGAGAATCAACAGCATTTCCCAGCTGAGTATCGTCAGCAGACGTGCTGAGGATGCACTCCTACAGCCCACCGCTACAGAAACCTTGCACATAAGCTCAACTCGGGAGGACACCAAGGGAATGGCTTTGCAATCCGAGTCTTCTTTGTAAGGACAGATGTGACATACAAAATCAAACTCCATAAGGCATGTAAAGTTATATAGTAGGTATGTTTATTATGGTGCCGGGTGCGAGGGTGATGACTCCTAACTCGCACAACGAAACACTTGTTGGTTGCTTATTTATCACACCAAATCATACATATAGGTAAGATGACACAACAGGTGGGTTGAGCTTGCTTGAACAGTTCCAAGATGTCGTCATAATGTTCCAATTAGGTCGGGGAAATCATTATGATATGTTCCGCCTCTGCATGCATGCGTTCTGCTCTCTGGTGGTCACAGGCAGAGGTCTTCTCCAAGTCTTCTTCACAAAGGCTTTCTGGTGTACTTTTCGCCGTAGTCAGTCACTAACTACAGACCCAGTTCAACCAGCAGGTTCCTGTTCTTTGTTTCAAGATGTCTGTCAAGGAGCTCCTGGACTCCTTGCGTTGTTAAGGGGGTCTGTCTTGCATGACAGGAATGCGTGTCATGGCAATGTCACTGTTCTAGAATTACATTTCAGGTGGTTATGCAGGGGCAGCAGCAGAGTGCTGCGAGCCTGCTCCGTCCTGATGCCTCCTGCTGCCTTTGATGTCTCAGCATCTGTATTGTGTCGGCTGCCAGGGAACGGACTGCCAGACAGATGTCATCTTCCAAAGGCTGAAAGGCTGCAACAGAAGGAAACAGAACAGAGATGAAACCCACCAGCACCTCCTGACCGTACCATCGCGACTCATTGCTCTTCCAGGCCCAGAGTAGCATGTGAGACTGAGGGATCAGCTGGAAGCCACTGCTCAGGAGTGCCCTACCTGCCCCAGGAATGCTCCTCTGTCCCTGCAGCATTTCCTTGCAGCAGAGCAAGGCACAGCTGCATGCTGCCCAAGCTCAGCCCCCTGCCCCCCGCCCCAGCACACGCAGCACTGCCCTCACTCACCACTGCAGATTTCATTCAGCATTTCCTCACTTTGTTCCCCAGATTGCTGCACAGCCAGCCCTAGGGAAAGAGCTCCCGTCAGACGCCCACTCTCCAACACACTCCCCAGAGCACAAACTGCAGCCCAGCCAGCCCAGTTGATCCCCTCCCGTGCTGCAGGCAGGGATGGTGCCCGAGGGGGCACCTGAGCAAGGCACCCATTGGGGCTACTAGCACGAGCAGGCTGTATCCGGGGGCCGCAGGGCTACGCCTTGCTGCTAGGGCAGGGCCCAAAAAGGGACTCAGGGGTTGGGCTCACTGATGAATTTGACAGCTTCGCATCGCAAGGAGGTCTGAGAATCCTTCAGGTATGGCAGGCTCTGCCACAGGTATTCCTCCACTGTCCTCTTGTCCTGGTGCAGCTGGAGAAGAGCAGAAAGGCATGGGACTTGCAGAGCCTCCCCAGATGCAGGTGCAACCCCTCCTGCCAGCATCCCCTTTCCCCCAGCAAAAAGGTGGGGGCTGTGTCCTTACCAAACACCTCCTGATCGCTGCTATGTACTCCTGCCGGGCCCGGTGCTTGAGCTCCTTCCACTTCAGGAATTCTGCACAAGCCACGAGTGCTTCCCCAGATGCCTACACAACAATAGATGCAGGGAGATGGCACCACAGACACGCTTCCCAGCGTCTGAGTTCTTGCTGAACTCGCTCTCAATTCCCAGACCATCGCTGCCACCGCTGAGGTGTCAGCACATCCTTGCCTGCATTTTGGTCAGGTCTGTAATTTGTACCTGTGCTACTCTCGGGGTCTCGTCACTCATCTGAAATAGCAGAGGCAGCAGGGCCCTGCGCACAGCCTTCTTCATGTTTCCCTTCTTATACCACAGCACAGCGTCCATCGTATCTTTGAAGAGGCGGATGGAGCCTTCTCGCACTTCACTTGACACCTGAGGGGGAACACGCAGACCTCAGCAACGCACTCTCACTGCCCATGGCGAGCACGAGCGGAGGCGTGGCTGATGTGAAAGGAGATGCTTTGCAGTCACATTCTGCACCATGGCGCTGTGCAGTCGTGCAAAGCAGTGCAACAGGTTTCCAGCACAAGGTGCCTGTGCCCCCAGGCCCCCCAGCAGGTCAAAGCAGCGCTCCTCAAGAAAATCTTGTCAAGGAGACAGGGCTGGTCCTCGGCAGTGCCTCCAAGGCACACACTGCCCACTCAGCCTCCAGCTCCCTGCTGTGGCTCCTGGAGAGAATGCCTGGCACGGGTAGAGGAGGGAGCACTGGCGGGTCTGAAAGTACCCTTTGGCAGAAGATGCTTAGCACAGCAGCCAGGCTGGGCCCCAGCACAGGGGCCTCACATCACGAGGAACAACCAAGCTACGCTGCCAAGGACAAGGCCTGCTGGGCTGCAGAGCCCAGAAGACATCTCATTCTCGAGAGCTGGAGAAGCAAAGAAAGGAGAACGCCCTCTGGTCGAGCACCCACCCACGGAGATCAGCCTCCCACGGCAGACTTACATGATTAAAAAGAGGCAGAATCTTCTCAGCCAGCTCCAGAGCAATGGGACTGGCATGCCTCTTCTCCAGGTGGCGCACTACATTTCTGAAGATGTTCAGCACCTTCAGAGTAATGGGCGTGTTGGCAAACTGCTGGGTCTCCATGATGTCTGGAAGCAGGGCTCGTATGACACTTGCCTGTACAAAACACAGATTTCCTTCTCACCAAAAGGACAGTGGCCACCCTGGCCTAAAACCTCTGATTACAGAGCACCAGCTACACGCTTTGCTTGCTGGTAGCTGCCACAGGAATGGCAGCGGCAGACTATGGGCAGGCGTGCACTTATAGCGATGGGGAAGACAGGAGAAGGAGGGCAGGTGAGCAAGAACGCCATGGCCCCTGCTCGGCCACCGCCTTTTCCAACAGGCCCCCAGGTAACCCATCTGGAAAGCTCCTGGAAATCTCCCCAGGCAGCCACCAGGCCCCACCAGGCCATCACCCCGACTCCTGAGTCTCAGGCAACCCCAAGGCACAGTGTTGCCCTCCACTCCAGCGCCAGGCTCCTCAACAGGAGGGCTTAATTTGACTAGGTCCTGCTCACCATCTCAGATCTCTTGGACAGCAGGACCAGGCCTCTGAGCACCAGACAGAGCAGTGGCAGGCTTTCAATGTTCAGAAGCCTCTGCAGGACTGCAGGCTTACACAGCTCTTTCAGCATCTCTTCAGTAGGGTGCATCACCTGAAACAAAGGCAAGCAGTGAGAGCCAGGCAGAGGCAGCAGGACTCCCTGCACCCTGCAGCTCCTGGCTCTTCTTGCAGCTCAGGGCTGGGCACTGGGAGACACAGCGTGGCCTGGGGCAGCAGCGCCTTTGGAGGGCTCCACCATCCCTCTGTGCCCCAGGCCTAGCACTATGCAGGATGACTTTCTGGCCTGCTCCTCCTGCCCTCTGGCCTTCAGAAGCCTTTGAGGAGCAGGAGCTGGCACAAGAGAGGCACCAGCCGAGGGTGGCCACAGGCACTAAAGCCAGCTCAGCCTGCATGGAGGCAATGGCTCTCCCCAGCCCCAGCCGTGGCTCTGTTGCTGCAACAGCCCTGTCTCAGGTTTCCAGTCTGGGGAGCAAGGCAGGGGAAGGCGGGGAGCTGGGCAAAGAGAGCCCCGAAGGACAGCACGGTGCCTTGTCCAGTTACTCACAGTGAAGCGGAGGAGGCCCAACTCCGCTGTGGTGACATTAAATATCTCACACAACTGTTGGTCCTGGAGAACATTGCTGAGTTCATCCAAGATCCTCTCTGAAGATTCCAGCATGGGAAGCACACTGTTCCACATCTCCAGGGTAGCGCTGCAAAGAGCAATGCTGTGTCAGCAGGGCTGCCTCCGCCACAGCGCCATGGCTCACGCAGGCCCAGCAGGCCCCAGGCTGTGCTTCAGCCCGGGCCCTGCCACCCCGCGTGCTTGGGGAGGTCTGGTGGCCCGGCCTGGGCAAGCAGGAGGGGCTGAGGTGGCCTTCCCCGAGGGGCAGAGCAGAAGCCTGACGAGAGGCTGTGGGCTGCCTTGGTGGGTGTGAGCTGCTGCAGCCCTGAGGAAAGCACAGTGCGCTGGAAAGCACAGTGCGATGGAGCGCCTGCTCCTCGGGGGTGTCCTGCAGCTTTCCTTGGCTCTGGCAGCAGGAGCGTCTCTGAGCCCTGCTCTTCTCAGGGAACAAACACACGGGGCTGTCTGGGCTGGTACCTTTCACACTGGGGAAGGTCGATCAAAACACTCCTCAGGACCTCTCTGGGAAACTGGATGGTCAGACTGTCAAGCAGTGAGAAGAGCGTCTTTTGAGGTGATTTGCTGCTCCTTTCCAGGCTTCTCTGGATGGACCCCAGAATCTCTGGCACCTGTTGCAAGAACACGGGGAGAATGCTGCTGTCACTGCAGCCAATTGCACCCCAGCCACCGCTATTGCTGCCCTGCCCATTGCTCTTTGCTGGTTTCAGATGGCTTCAGATCACAAACAGCAGTGGAGGGAAGAGCATATCGTTGGCATGGCTGATGCAAAAGTAGATGCTTCAGAGTCACATTCTGCACAAAGGCGCTGTGCGGCCATGCACAAAGCAGTGCAACAGGTTTCCAGCACGGGGTGCCTGTGCCTCAAGTGCTTCCCCAGCCACCCCACCAGGTCGAAGCAGAGCTTCCCAGGCACCACACCACAGCTGAGACAGGGCTGGCCCTCAGCAATGACTTCAGGGCACTCACTGCCCATTTGGTGTCCGCATTTCTGCTGTGGCACCTGGAGAGAGTGCCTGCTGCTGCTGGTAGAAAAGGGAGCACTGGAGGGTCTGAAAGTAAGCCTTGGTAGAAGAAGCTTTGCACAGCGGCCAGGCTGGGCCCCTGCACGGAGGCCTCACATCACCGAGAACAACCAAGCTGTGCTGCCAGGCACAAGGCTTGCTCCTCCTGCCCTCGGACCAGCACAGACTCTTGCTCTCACGCCTTTGAAGAGCAATCGACCTTTGAGAAGCTGGCACAAAAATGGCACCATACATGGGTGGCCACGGGAACTTTCCCTCTCTGGCCCTGCAGCCTACTCAGCCTTGCGGAGGCCATGCCTCTCCCTAGCCTAAGCCACAGCCTCAACTCTGCCTCTGCCCTGCCCCAAGTTTCCAGCCTGGGGAGGAAGGCAGCGGGAGGCAGGGAGCTGGGCAAAGAGAGCCCTGAAGGACAGCACGATGCCTTGTCCGTGTAACTCACAGTCAGACGAAGGAAGCCCAGCCCCACTGTGATGATCGTGCATGGCTCTTCGTCCTGGAGAAGGCAGCGCAGTTCATCCAAGATTTTCTCTGAAGATTCCGGCATGGTAAGCACCATCTTCCAGATCTCCAGGGTAGCGCTGCAAAGAGGGAGCAATGCTGTGTCAACAGGGCTGCCTCAGCCACAGCGCCATGGCTCAGGCAGAACCAGCAGGCCCCAGGCTGTGCTGCAGCCCTGGCTCTGACACCTCGCGTGCTTGAGGAGGTCTGAGGACCCGGCCTGGGCAAGCAGGAGGGGCTGAGGTGGCCTTCCCCGAGGGGCAGGGCAGGAGCCTGACGAGAGGCTGTGGGCTGCCTTGGTGGGTGTGAGCTGCTGCAGCCCTGAGGGGTCCACTGGCACTGGAAAGCACAGTGTGATGGAGCGCCTGCTCCTCGGGGGTTGTCAGGGCTGGTACCTGTCACTGTGTGGTAGGTGGGTCAATACGCTTGTTAACACATCTCTGGGAAACTGGCATGCCAGCACGTCAAGCAGTGATGGGAGGATTGCCTGAACTGATGTGCTGCTGCTTTTCAGCTTTCTGCAGAGGTACCCCAGAATCTCTGGCACCTGTTGGGAGGACAGAAGGAGAAGGAGACAGAAGGAGATTTGCCCTGCTGCCACTGAGATTACTGCTCTTCCCAGTGCTCTGGCTTGACTCAAAGTGGCTACGGATGCCCAAGAGCATCTGAGTGCTTACTTCTGTTAGCCAGGTGCCAGGGTCTTTCAAAACCATATCCAGTATAATCCTGGCATACTCCTTGTCCTCAGAGCTGCAGTCAGCAATGGTCTTATCAAGGGTTATGAGGACGATGCCTGTAATCTGAGGAGTGCGGAGGAATCTTCTAAGCAGCTATGGTAGGAGGGAGAAAAGGGAGGGAAGACAAGTCAGACTGAGTGTGAGAACATAGTGTGGAGGGAGAAGACGAGAGGAAAAGGGCCAAAGAAGACACTTGCTTCAGGGCAGAAACATGCTGAGGGCCCCCACCTTGTCTCTCAGTGCCCAAGCTTGTCTCTCAGATACCCCTAAGCTGTAGAGGCAGCTCTGGGATGCAAAAAGAGGAAGAGGGAGCAGGCTGGAATGTTCACGTCTCCTTACCTGCTGCCTGAAAGTGCTGGCCATGAAACCGCAAAGCTTCCAGACCTGCTTCATAGCCCTCTCACGCACAATTCTGGCCCCGGAGAAGGTGAAGGACAGCAGCAACTGTGAGGAGAGGAGCTGCTGGTTAGCTGGGACTGCTGATGCCCACTCCAGCAGAAGCAGGTCTGCCGAGCTCCTGGCTGGAACCACGGCATCCATCCAGACTCAGGCACCCTGAGCTCGAGCCAAGCCCATCTTGGGGCTACTGCCACTGGGGCCGCTTGCCGGCTCCAGCTGCTGCCAGTGCCGTTTCCAAGGAGAGGGCTCAAATTCTACCAAAGGGACCTCTGGGGGCAGAGCTCTACAACAGACAGACCTCCAAGATACTCTGCAGCCAATTATTGACGCTGCTGATGGGATGGCTGGGATGGCTGTCTAGCATAATCTGCAGCATGTTGTCCATAGCATTCAGGGTCTGCAAAGAGAACAGTGGGTTTTGTGGAAGTCTTTCAGAGGTCGCTCTCACCACCAGGAGACTGCTGTGAACCCCTCTGGCTGCCAAGGAAGGACACTCACACCCAGGGGCTGCAGAGCCGCAAAGCTGCTGTGCACAGACCAGGCTTCAAGCACAGAGTGTTGCCGGGCCCAGGGCGTGAGAGGTAAGGAGTGAGGGGCAGCAAGGGCGGGAGCCTGCCCTGCAAGGATCTTTCTTAACCTCTGGACACAAAGAATCCAGGGAGCAGCCCAGAGGCCTGAGGTTCAGTAGTTGCACCTACTGGTACGTACATGGTTGTAGAGGCAAATGTTCAATTCCCTCCTTGGAGGAAGGTAGAAGATGACACTGCAGCACACGTTTAAGAGATGTAGCATTTCGTCTTCTGCAATTGCGTTCACTTCACTGCAAGTAGGGAGACCTTGATGTTAGGAGCAGTGCCTCGGTGCTGGGATGGATGGGGAGCCCTGCCAGGAGGCACCTCCTCCTCCACGGGGCTGGCCTGGGTCAGAGGACAGTCCTGATGCCACCAGCTCTGGGGCAAGAGCCAAGACCCAGCGGAGAGCTGTGTCAGGGCCACCAGGATCGAGCCCTGGGGATGTGCTGGCAAAACCAGGGGCTGGGCAGGTACCTCAAGGCAGCAATAGCATTCATGCAGTGGTATCTCAGGGCAGTGTTCAGCTGCTCCTTGGGCTCCTCGCACAGTAGAGCCTGCAAAGCACAACCGGGATGGCACCTGGCAGCCACCAGCACCCAGCACCAGCAAACCCGGCACCGGCTGGTAGGGCCTGAGTAGCCCCAGTGCCCCTTGACCAACACGGGCACCCAGATGCTGCTTTCCACCTCCACTGCTGAGGTCTCAGCAACACCTGGAGTCCCATCTGGGGCACATCGGTGTCCGTGCACAATTTCCCTGCCTCCCTCTCCCCTTGCCCTGTGCCCCTCACAGGGCGCAGATTCCTGGGTGCCATGTCCCCTCACCTCAATGTTCTCTGTCAGATTGTTTAGGAAGCAGAAGACATCCAGGCTGTCTGTCAAGCCCGTCTTTCCAGCGGTGCTGCACAGTGAGCAGATGCAGTTCAGGAACTGCATCTTCTGCACCAGATCCTGGCAGGCACACAAGAGACCAAGGAGTATGAGCACAGAGCGCCACGGTCAGAGGGACCGAGTGTTGCAGGGTGTGGCGCAGTGTGGCAGGCCCGCAGGGCAGCAGCCGCTCTGCCCAGCCAGCAGCCCTCCTGCAGCCTGAAGGCAGAGCCAGAAAGACCATCTGGAGATGCAGGCACAGCCAAGACGGAGATGGCTGCTATTACCTTTTCCTCGCTGATGACGTAGGCTTCAATGCAATCTATGGCCTCCTTTTCCATTTCATAAACAGGCAGCCAGTCATCATCTAACCAAGGAAGAGAGTGAGCAGCGCTGTAGAGGGGCCAAAGGCAGGCACAAGCAAAGGAAGGAGCTCTGCCCGCTCCAGCCCTGGGCCCGCTCCCCTGACACAGCCTGCCCGTGCCTGTCAGGACAAGGGGCCCTGGTGTCGAGCAGGGGGCACTCACTGCCCCAGCCCTGCCCACCCTGCTGGGGACCCTCACTCACCAGCATACAGTGGCTGCACCTCAGTCACCTGGTAGGGCTCCGGTGAAGGTCTTCTCTCCTGGGGAGCCCTACTCTCAGCCCAGGCCACCCTGGGTCGTTTAGGAGGTTTCCTCACCATCTCGTGCAGTGAGGGCTGAGGGTGGGGAGGGGGCAGCCGTGGGACTGCCAAGGGTAGAGTGAAACGACGTGGGCTGCGCTCGGGGGCTCCTCGCCAGACCCGCACACTCCTGCCCTGTCGCCTCGCTGTCCTGCCGGACACTGCGGGGCCGCCGTGTCGGTGCCGGCTATGCCTGGGTGTCACAGGGACGGGTCACAAAGGGCCCCACTGTGACCCGCTGCCCCGCCCGGGCGGGGCTGGTTCCGGGCCCCCGGTTGCAATGGCGTAGACCAGACTCCCCAGGGGGAGGGGATGTGTGCGCCTGCTTATCCAGAAAGCTTTGGAAGTGGGCCTGAGAGCAGCTGGACTGCCCAGGCTTTCCTGTTTCTACTGAGGCCAGAGATGGCTGCAGCAGGACAGAGGAGGAAGACGAAGACTCGCTGTCAGCTCACACGCTTGTGAGCTCCAAGGTCCTTATGATTTCTGAATCATAAAGATGGAAATGATAAGCTTCACACAGGAGATACAGTTCCGTGCCCTTATTTCTGTTTAGCTGACAATACACTGTCAAATAATTGGGAACACCGCACTCCAGGAAGGCATTTCCCTGCAATTGATCAGATAATTTTTTTTCTTCTTCTTCTTTTGTTTTATAATCTCTAAACAATACCCATCTGGGGAACGCGGTCTTTTAGAGATTTGGCCTTCTCTTGATGCCACCTGGGCAGGACTGCCGCAATGCCATTAAGTCGGCTTTGATACTTGTCTTCACCGCACCTCATACAGACATAGAAATCAAGTTAAACGGAACGGCTAATACTGATATTAAGGCTTAAGAAGCCTTACAGAGCCACAAAATGAGCAGAAGAGAATAATGAAAGATTTTAACTGAAGATCTGGTAACTTTGCAGAACATACATAAACTCTGGTTCTTTGGATTGTAGTTTGCCTGGGTTGGGACAATTTTTCATATTTTCAGATGGTCTGCTTGAAAACTAGATGGCTATAATTTGTAGGGAGTTTGGGGTTTCTGGTTTGTTTTTTTGGTTTTTTTTGGTGAATGAGGATGCAATAGCAATCTTTTCTCGGTTCTGTATAACCTGAGTGCCTAAATCATTTTTTATCCACCATATGTGAGCTTGCTGACGTGTAAAACCTCTAGCCACAAGCCTGTCACACAAAGACACACTGTCTCATAAGAAAATATTTTAAAAAGTGGTGCCTCTAATAAGAAATTTTGATGATGAAATTTTGATGATGCATGTCATTTTCTGGTTATAGCTTTATGTGCAGGCCTGTGCTAAATTGCTGTTCCATTCAACTGTTTGTAGCTGAACTCAAAGCCGACGAAGTAGACGCTGCTGACCCACTTTGTGGCGTTGTTAGCTACTGTAATGGAAAATTCAAATATGGAGAGATATGATTGGGGTGGAACACTTGATGCGGTGTGAAAGTAAATGCCTTCTTCAGAAAGATACGTGACAGCTGCTGGGCAACTGGCCAGGTTTTCCGTAGGACTGGTTTTCCTCAGAAAAAACTGGCCAAGTCACATCAGCAGGATCTGAAGACCATCCTTTCCATTACTGGAAACCCGTGGCTTCCTTGTTCTGCTCTGGTGTGTTTCACAAAATGCATGTATTTCACAGAATCACAGAATCATAGAATCACAGAATCACAAGGTTGGAAACGACCTATAAGATCACCTAGTCCAACTGTCTTCTCATGACCACTGCTACCACAAGCACTAACCCATATCTCACAGCGCCTCATCCAGACGCCTCTTGAACACTGCCAGGGATGGCGACTCCACCACCTCTCTGGGCAGGCAGTAAAGCAACAAGCAAAGCAATTTGCAGCAGTAAAGCAACATGCTCATATTGATTTAAATCTCTGACGTTTATTTAATGTATTTAAATAATGGGGAAAACACTGAAAACACAGAAATGGCAGCACTGGCCAGAACCAGCAAGACCCTTTTCGAGTTCTGGAGACAGCTGCATTTTAACGTTTTATATCAAGCTTTATGTCAACTATTTCGTGCTCAGAAGAGAAATAGTTCCCTTCTTCTGTGCTCTCTCTCACTGCACTATTCTTCTGTAGCTAGTTTGTCACGGGTTATCCTTAGATATAAGTCCGTGACAGGGGGCACAGGACCCGGGAAGAAGAGAGGAAAAAAAAAAGGCACGAACGGTTTGCCGCGACCCGGCCGGCCCCGGGCCACGTGCGCTCCGGGAGAGGCGGAAGGGCAGAGAGCTAGCCGGTAGTTTTAACAGAAAGAAAACACAACGACAACGATCTCAGGAGGAAGGGTAATTTACTGAATCTAACTAAACCAAACAAAACGAGAGAGACAAGAGTATCAAGAAATGAGAGTCAAACCACGATAGTGCGAGGGAAAGCACGTGCTTTCTCTGCGGCGAGCCGAGACGGCGGAGCCGGGCCAGATGGGGAGAGGCAGCCGCTCCGGGTCGTGTCCGCAGCTCCACCCCGCTGCCTCTGCCCGCCAGCTCGTCCGGGGATGCCGTCCCCTCCCCTCCCATCAGGATGCTCAAAGAGTCCACAGCAGTAAACGGAACCAGAACATTAACTCGTTAACTCCCACTGGTCCACATGATGTTCTGATGTGGAATACTGACAACAAAAATCACAAAACCACAACATAGTTCCAGGTCTGCATCTCTTGGCAGGCTAAAATCTTCACAGAATCACAGGGGTTGGAATGGACCTCAAGAGATCATCCAGTCCGGCCCCCCTGCTACAGCGGGATACCCTACTCAGGTAGGCATCCTGCCAGGCCTTGGATATCTCCATAGAAGGAGACTCCTCAGCCTCTCAGGGCAACCTGTGCCAGCGCTCCGTCACCCTTACCGTACAGAAGGTCTTCCACATGTTAGTATGGAACTTCCTATGTTCATCTTTTAGGCCATTACTCCTCATCCCCCAAGTTTAATCAGTGGCAGCTTATCCTGTTGTGGCAATTGTGGAGCACTGTCCTTCAATTTAAATAGCAGTTTCACTCCCCTGGCTGTGTGGAGAACACACACGATTGATGGAAGCCACCGTATTGCACCTCAGACCTCGCCTCACCTCACCTCACCTGCGTGTCAGGCTTTGTTTGCTAGACTCAGCCATCTTCCTTCTCACAGCACAGGATTTCTGTGCTCTGCATCCCTATGAAGCCTGCTTCTGCTCGAGTTCTGACTGTCTTTCTTGAAAACAAATGACCAGGAGGCTACTCTCTAATTTACTCGATCTAATATTTTTGTTCTCTGCCCTGCAGATCACCTGCATCCCCCGTCACTGACTACACGGCATTTTAAACCTCTTGTTTAGGTCAGCTGTGCCCAGCATTTAGGGCCAGCAGATAATCCTTCATCCACTGTGACAGAAGACACAAAAACTTGGTCCATACCTGCTGTAGACAAGCTGCTGTCCTACTTTAAAAAAACAAACAAACCAACCAGCCAAAGCAAACAAACAAACAAATAAAAACTGAAGCAAACAAGAGAAACTGTTTCCAGAAAATAAGCCTGCGGTGCAAGAAGTAATCTACTGCCCTTCCAGAAACATATGGACAGACGTGTGTTCTCCGCCCTGAGGAAAGACTCGGGTAGCAGTCTTTATTGCCCGTTCCCATATGCAGACCCACACGGAAAGACTATCTATTTTCCCTTCTGCCCACCAGTTCACTTCAAATGCAGCCCATTTCAGATCTGTCGAGGCCTCCAGGCAGCAATATGGAAAACCCAAGTCAAGGTATTGAGCTCTGGTTGGAATGAGGAACTGATTTGAGCCAGGAGGAATGGCAAGAAGTTCAAAAGGAAACTCTTGTGTTGTTTGTTGTCTACAATTGCTGAGATTGTTCATACATGATATGGACATTTAGGTTTCAGTATAAACTGTACAATGACTTTGACCGATGAGATAGAATGGATTTTGACTGTTATTTCTGGCACGGGCCACGTTTTGCTCTGACTATATTCCATCCCGTCTGCATTTCTAGTCTTGCAGAATGCCTCCATAGCACTTATAAGTGGATAAGGTCACAGAAATGGAACACAAACATGAACCAAAGCGTATTTACATGTGTCTCGCTCCGATTTATAGGAGGCAGAGGAGGTTCTTTTAATATCTGTGGGGCACAGCAAAGGCTGAAAGGACCATGATCATGATTCACAGGAGGAGAACAACAGAGGCAACAATTAGAGGGGCCCTGCCCCCAGCCAGGGGGTGGAAAGGGATAATGGAGTGTACTGAACTGAGTGGATTCCATGGCGCAGCACATCAGAACCACGGAAATACGAGTGCACTGTGGGCACCGGTGCACAGTGCACTCTTAACACCCCTGAGTCACAAAGGCACAGCAGTAATTTATATTTCTGGAGTGACTGGGGGCTCCCAAGAGTTGACTGTGTTGGAGGCCAAAATAAGCCTCACTGGTAAAGACTGGCAAAAGCACTCTATTGAAACTGGCGCAGGCGCTCTGTGGATACTTGGTATTGATTTCCTCAGAAGGGGATGTTTTATGGAGCCCAGCGGGTACTGGTGGGCCTTTGGAACAGCTGCTGTAGACAGAAGATGTTAAGCAGCACAGATTGTTCTATGAGCTGGTTTTGCTATTAAGCGAAGCAAAGTGAAGGGACCCGCACAGGAAATTCAGTTCTTAGGCGTAACTTGGCAAGACGGGCATTGTCACATCCCAGCAGATGCGGTCAACAAGATTACAGCTGTGTCTCCCCGCTCTTGTAAGAAAGAGCCGTGATCTCTTCTGGGCACAGTGGGCTTTTGGAGAATGCGTGTTCTGAACTATAGCCTCACTGTAAGACCTCTTCATCAGGTGATGCAGAAGAAGAAGAATTTTAGGTGGGGCCCCAGTCAGCAGCAGGCTTTTGAGCAAATTAAACAGGAGATAGGCAGAGCTGTGACCGTGGGGCCAGTAAGGATGGGACATGATGTAAAAAACATCCTCTAGACTGCTGCTGGAGAGAGGCCGCAGGAGATACCTGAGGCCGTCCTCTTGCATTCTGGAGTCGAGCACTCACAGGCTCTGAAGAGCATTATAGTATGACTGAAAAGGAGTGGGTTTGAGCTGCTCCCAGAGTAATCAATAGTACTGATACGCAGGTCCTTTTAGCACCTCGACTGCCGGTGCTAAGTGTTTAAAGGGAAGGTTCCCTCCACCCATCATGCCACCAGTGCCACTTGGAGTAAGTGACTTGCATTGATTACACAGTACGTTGTGGAGTTAGTTACATGAGCATGAAGGAGATACGAAGAAGTGACATGAAAACCCACTTCCGCAAGAGGAGCCCAGTTCCCTCAACCTTTCCTCATATGAGAAGTGCTCCAGCCCTCTGATCGTCTCAGTGGCCCTCCTCTGGACCCGCTCCAAGAACTCCACGTCCCTCCTGTACTGGGGGTCCTTTGTCTGGATGCAGAACTGCAGATGGAGCCTCACAAGATGTGAGCAGAGGGGGACAATCACCTCCCTCTCCCTGCTGGCCACCCCTTTCTTAATGCAGCCCAGAACACAGTTGGCCTTCTGGCCTGCAAGTGCACACTGCTGGCTCATGTCCAGCTTCTCGGCCACCAGGACCCCTGTTTTGATGACAGAGCACCATCCGTTAGGAAGACGCTGTTTTTAACATCTGGTCTTTGGACTGCTCTTGTCCAAAAGCTTTTGCTAGCAACCTTGTCATACTATGGAGATTTGCTATTGAGACAGAAAACTCAGAGTGCCAAAAGGAAGGGATTATTTCACAAGGTTATGCAGGAAGAAAAAGTCAGGATGAGTAGTAGGAAAGTCAGTAGCTCAAGGACACAGAGCGAGGATTTCTGTTACAAAGTAGGTTATTGCCACAGGTAGATGAGAGCTTAGCAAAATCTTGCCCTTCAATTGAATGCATGCTGTGTTTGCTCGTTTGGTAAATTGTGCAGCTCCGTGTATCTCTGATGGCAGTCTTTGCTTAGGCAGTCGCATCTACAGCCTGCCAACCCCTTCCCTCTCTATTCTTTATAGCCAAGCAAATGCCATCTATATGCAAAAGCCTGACCATTTACCATGTAGGCGGCCCACGATGCCATCCAAACTCCTTGCTCTCCTGTATCTCCTGCTTTCTATTTCTTTACCAGTGCCTGTAGTATTCCAACTCAGTCTCTCCTTCCTCAGTTCTTGTGCACAAGGGCCTTCCCACCAGAGTACCAAATCAGTTCATATGAGAAATTTCCTCAAGTGACTCTTCTCCCTACGCATTTACTCAACCTCCGTTTTGTTGATTTCATTAGTAGTAAAAATAATATTACTGTTATTTTAAGAGTTGTATGTCAGCAAAGAAGGTTTGCAGAATCATTCTTTGCCCCGTTTTGAAATGCAAACTGAAAACCAGAGATAGAGCTCTGAGTCTGGATTTCTGGGTCTCCCAGATATAAGAAAAGAAAAGATGTTTTTTTTCCCCTTGAAATACAAACCCATTTGTCTTATTCCACATGACGCTCATGCTCAGGCACACAGCACAACTGAGAAGCAGAAGCTTTGCTTCCCAGCACTTCAGCTTTGCAAGAAGCTAGGAGAACCATTACTTTCTTGCTTTGTATCTGTCACAGGCCCAGCAAAATGAGCAGGTATCTTGTTCAGGGCTGCGTACGTGTCCACCCATGAAGTTAGTCTTATTTTGTACACGGAGGGCGTAGTGGCCTTGACAGAGTTTGAAGAAAGGCCACGAGGTTCTTAGGAATGATGAATGCCGGTTTGGGATTTTTTTTTTTTTTTTTTTCAGTGGAACTGCATGCTGTTGCTGAGTGTCCAGTTCTCCAAAGGATCTGTATCTCCACCCGAGGCCTCTGGTCCCCCTGGAGAGAATCAACAGCATTTCCCAGCTGAGTATCGTCAGCAGACGTGCTGAGGATGCACTCCTACAGCCCACCGCTACAGAAACCTTGCACATAAGCTCAACTCGGGAGGACACCAAGGGAATGGCTTTGCAATCCGAGTCTTCTTTGTAAGGACAGATGTGACATACAAAATCAAACTCCATAAGGCATGTAAAGTTATATAGTAGGTATGTTTATTATGGTGCCGGGTGCGAGGGTGATGACTCCTAACTCGCACAACGAAACACTTGTTGGTTGCTTATTTATCACACCAAATCATACATATAGGTAAGATGACACAACAGGTGGGTTGAGCTTGCTTGAACAGTTCCAAGATGTCGTCATAATGTTCCAATTAGGTCGGGGAAATCATTATGATATGTTCCGCCTCTGCATGCATGCGTTCTGCTCTCTGGTGGTCACAGGCAGAGGTCTTCTCCAAGTCTTCTTCACAAAGGCTTTCTGGTGTACTTTTCGCCGTAGTCAGTCACTAACTACAGACCCAGTTCAACCAGCAGGTTCCTGTTCTTTGTTTCAAGATGTCTGTCAAGGAGCTCCTGGACTCCTTGCGTTGTTAAGGGGGTCTGTCTTGCATGACAGGAATGCGTGTCATGGCAATGTCACTGTTCTAGAATTACATTTCAGGTGGTTATGCAGGGGCAGCAGCAGAGTGCTGCGAGCCTGCTCCGTCCTGATGCCTCCTGCTGCCTTTGATGTCTCAGCATCTGTATTGTGTCGGCTGCCAGGGAACGGACTGCCAGACAGATGTCATCTTCCAAAGGCTGAAAGGCTGCAACAGAAGGAAACAGAACAGAGATGAAACCCACCAGCACCTCCTGACCGTACCATCGCGACTCATTGCTCTTCCAGGCCCAGAGTAGCATGTGAGACTGAGGGATCAGCTGGAAGCCACTGCTCAGGAGTGCCCTACCTGCCCCAGGAATGCTCCTCTGTCCCTGCAGCATTTCCTTGCAGCAGAGCAAGGCACAGCTGCATGCTGCCCAAGCTCAGCCCCCTGCCCCCCGCCCCAGCACACGCAGCACTGCCCTCACTCACCACTGCAGATTTCATTCAGCATTTCCTCACTTTGTTCCCCAGATTGCTGCACAGCCAGCCCTAGGGAAAGAGCTCCCGTCAGACGCCCACTCTCCAACACACTCCCCAGAGCACAAACTGCAGCCCAGCCAGCCCAGTTGATCCCCTCCCGTGCTGCAGGCAGGGATGGTGCCCGAGGGGGCACCTGAGCAAGGCACCCATTGGGGCTACTAGCACGAGCAGGCTGTATCCGGGGGCCGCAGGGCTACGCCTTGCTGCTAGGGCAGGGCCCAAAAAGGGACTCAGGGGTTGGGCTCACTGATGAATTTGACAGCTTCGCATCGCAAGGAGGTCTGAGAATCCTTCAGGTATGGCAGGCTCTGCCACAGGTATTCCTCCACTGTCCTCTTGTCCTGGTGCAGCTGGAGAAGAGCAGAAAGGCATGGGACTTGCAGAGCCTCCCCAGATGCAGGTGCAACCCCTCCTGCCAGCATCCCCTTTCCCCCAGCAAAAAGGTGGGGGCTGTGTCCTTACCAAACACCTCCTGATCGCTGCTATGTACTCCTGCCGGGCCCGGTGCTTGAGCTCCTTCCACTTCAGGAATTCTGCACAAGCCACGAGTGCTTCCCCAGATGCCTACACAACAATAGATGCAGGGAGATGGCACCACAGACACGCTTCCCAGCGTCTGAGTTCTTGCTGAACTCGCTCTCAATTCCCAGACCATCGCTGCCACCGCTGAGGTGTCAGCACATCCTTGCCTGCATTTTGGTCAGGTCTGTAATTTGTACCTGTGCTACTCTCGGGGTCTCGTCACTCATCTGAAATAGCAGAGGCAGCAGGGCCCTGCGCACAGCCTTCTTCATGTTTCCCTTCTTATACCACAGCACAGCGTCCATCGTATCTTTGAAGAGGCGGATGGAGCCTTCTCGCACTTCACTTGACACCTGAGGGGGAACACGCAGACCTCAGCAACGCACTCTCACTGCCCATGGCGAGCACGAGCGGAGGCGTGGCTGATGTGAAAGGAGATGCTTTGCAGTCACATTCTGCACCATGGCGCTGTGCAGTCGTGCAAAGCAGTGCAACAGGTTTCCAGCACAAGGTGCCTGTGCCCCCAGGCCCCCCAGCAGGTCAAAGCAGCGCTCCTCAAGAAAATCTTGTCAAGGAGACAGGGCTGGTCCTCGGCAGTGCCTCCAAGGCACACACTGCCCACTCAGCCTCCAGCTCCCTGCTGTGGCTCCTGGAGAGAATGCCTGGCACGGGTAGAGGAGGGAGCACTGGCGGGTCTGAAAGTACCCTTTGGCAGAAGATGCTTAGCACAGCAGCCAGGCTGGGCCCCAGCACAGGGGCCTCACATCACGAGGAACAACCAAGCTACGCTGCCAAGGACAAGGCCTGCTGGGCTGCAGAGCCCAGAAGACATCTCATTCTCGAGAGCTGGAGAAGCAAAGAAAGGAGAACGCCCTCTGGTCGAGCACCCACCCACGGAGATCAGCCTCCCACGGCAGACTTACATGATTAAAAAGAGGCAGAATCTTCTCAGCCAGCTCCAGAGCAATGGGACTGGCATGCCTCTTCTCCAGGTGGCGCACTACATTTCTGAAGATGTTCAGCACCTTCAGAGTAATGGGCGTGTTGGCAAACTGCTGGGTCTCCATGATGTCTGGAAGCAGGGCTCGTATGACACTTGCCTGTACAAAACACAGATTTCCTTCTCACCAAAAGGACAGTGGCCACCCTGGCCTAAAACCTCTGATTACAGAGCACCAGCTACACGCTTTGCTTGCTGGTAGCTGCCACAGGAATGGCAGCGGCAGACTCTGGGCAGGCGTGCACTTATAGCGATGGGGAAGACAGGAGAAGGAGGGCAGGTGAGCAAGAACGCCATGGCCCCTGCTCGGCCACCGCCTTTTCCAACAGGCCCCCAGGTAACCCATCTGGAAAGCTCCTGGAAATCTCCCCAGGCAGCCACCAGGCCCCACCAGGCCATCACCCCGACTCCTGAGTCTCAGGCAACCCCAAGGCACAGTGTTGCCCTCCACTCCAGCGCCAGGCTCCTCAACAGGAGGGCTTAATTTGACTAGGTCCTGCTCACCATCTCAGATCTCTTGGACAGCAGGACCAGGCCTCTGAGCACCAGACAGAGCAGTGGCAGGCTTTCAATGTTCAGAAGCCTCTGCAGGACTGCAGGCTTACACAGCTCTTTCAGCATCTCTTCAGTAGGGTGCATCACCTGAAACAAAGGCAAGCAGTGAGAGCCAGGCAGAGGCAGCAGGACTCCCTGCACCCTGCAGCTCCTGGCTCTTCTTGCAGCTCAGGGCTGGGCACTGGGAGACACAGCGTGGCCTGGGGCAGCAGCGCCTTTGGAGGGCTCCACCATCCCTCTGTGCCCCAGGCCTAGCACTATGCAGGATGACTTTCTGGCCTGCTCCTCCTGCCCTCTGGCCTTCAGAAGCCTTTGAGGAGCAGGAGCTGGCACAAGAGAGGCACCAGCCGAGGGTGGCCACAGGCACTAAAGCCAGCTCAGCCTGCATGGAGGCAATGGCTCTCCCCAGCCCCAGCCGTGGCTCTGTTGCTGCAACAGCCCTGTCTCAGGTTTCCAGTCTGGGGAGCAAGGCAGGGGAAGGCGGGGAGCTGGGCAAAGAGAGCCCCGAAGGACAGCACGGTGCCTTGTCCAGTTACTCACAGTGAAGCGGAGGAGGCCCAACTCCGCTGTGGTGACATTAAATATCTCACACAACTGTTGGTCCTGGAGAACATTGCTGAGTTCATCCAAGATCCTCTCTGAAGATTCCAGCATGGGAAGCACACTGTTCCACATCTCCAGGGTAGCGCTGCAAAGAGCAATGCTGTGTCAGCAGGGCTGCCTCCGCCACAGCGCCATGGCTCACGCAGGCCCAGCAGGCCCCAGGCTGTGCTTCAGCCCGGGCCCTGCCACCCCGCGTGCTTGGGGAGGTCTGGTGGCCCGGCCTGGGCAAGCAGGAGGGGCTGAGGTGGCCTTCCCCGAGGGGCAGAGCAGAAGCCTGACGAGAGGCTGTGGGCTGCCTTGGTGGGTGTGAGCTGCTGCAGCCCTGAGGAAAGCACAGTGCGCTGGAAAGCACAGTGCGATGGAGCGCCTGCTCCTCGGGGGTGTCCTGCAGCTTTCCTTGGCTCTGGCAGCAGGAGCGTCTCTGAGCCCTGCTCTTCTCAGGGAACAAACACACGGGGCTGTCTGGGCTGGTACCTTTCACACTGGGGAAGGTCGATCAAAACACTCCTCAGGACCTCTCTGGGAAACTGGATGGTCAGACTGTCAAGCAGTGAGAAGAGCGTCTTTTGAGGTGATTTGCTGCTCCTTTCCAGGCTTCTCTGGATGGACCCCAGAATCTCTGGCACCTGTTGCAAGAACACGGGGAGAATGCTGCTGTCACTGCAGCCAATTGCACCCCAGCCACCGCTATTGCTGCCCTGCCCATTGCTCTTTGCTGGTTTCAGATGGCTTCAGATCACAAACAGCAGTGGAGGGAAGAGCATATCGTTGGCATGGCTGATGCAAAAGTAGATGCTTCAGAGTCACATTCTGCACAAAGGCGCTGTGCGGCCATGCACAAAGCAGTGCAACAGGTTTCCAGCACGGGGTGCCTGTGCCTCAAGTGCTTCCCCAGCCACCCCACCAGGTCGAAGCAGAGCTTCCCAGGCACCACACCACAGCTGAGACAGGGCTGGCCCTCAGCAATGACTTCAGGGCACTCACTGCCCATTTGGTGTCCGCATTTCTGCTGTGGCACCTGGAGAGAGTGCCTGCTGCTGCTGGTAGAAAAGGGAGCACTGGAGGGTCTGAAAGTAAGCCTTGGTAGAAGAAGCTTTGCACAGCGGCCAGGCTGGGCCCCTGCACGGAGGCCTCACATCACCGAGAACAACCAAGCTGTGCTGCCAGGCACAAGGCTTGCTCCTCCTGCCCTCGGACCAGCACAGACTCTTGCTCTCACGCCTTTGAAGAGCAATCGACCTTTGAGAAGCTGGCACAAAAATGGCACCATACATGGGTGGCCACGGGAACTTTCCCTCTCTGGCCCTGCAGCCTACTCAGCCTTGCGGAGGCCATGCCTCTCCCTAGCCTAAGCCACAGCCTCAACTCTGCCTCTGCCCTGCCCCAAGTTTCCAGCCTGGGGAGGAAGGCAGCGGGAGGCAGGGAGCTGGGCAAAGAGAGCCCTGAAGGACAGCACGATGCCTTGTCCGTGTAACTCACAGTCAGACGAAGGAAGCCCAGCCCCACTGTGATGATCGTGCATGGCTCTTCGTCCTGGAGAAGGCAGCGCAGTTCATCCAAGATTTTCTCTGAAGATTCCGGCATGGTAAGCACCATCTTCCAGATCTCCAGGGTAGCGCTGCAAAGAGGGAGCAATGCTGTGTCAACAGGGCTGCCTCAGCCACAGCGCCATGGCTCAGGCAGAACCAGCAGGCCCCAGGCTGTGCTGCAGCCCTGGCTCTGACACCTCGCGTGCTTGAGGAGGTCTGAGGACCCGGCCTGGGCAAGCAGGAGGGGCTGAGGTGGCCTTCCCCGAGGGGCAGGGCAGGAGCCTGACGAGAGGCTGTGGGCTGCCTTGGTGGGTGTGAGCTGCTGCAGCCCTGAGGGGTCCACTGGCACTGGAAAGCACAGTGTGATGGAGCGCCTGCTCCTCGGGGGTTGTCAGGGCTGGTACCTGTCACTGTGTGGTAGGTGGGTCAATACGCTTGTTAACACATCTCTGGGAAACTGGCATGCCAGCACGTCAAGCAGTGATGGGAGGATTGCCTGAACTGATGTGCTGCTGCTTTTCAGCTTTCTGCAGAGGTACCCCAGAATCTCTGGCACCTGTTGGGAGGACAGAAGGAGAAGGAGACAGAAGGAGATTTGCCCTGCTGCCACTGAGATTACTGCTCTTCCCAGTGCTCTGGCTTGACTCAAAGTGGCTACGGATGCCCAAGAGCATCTGAGTGCTTACTTCTGTTAGCCAGGTGCCAGGGTCTTTCAAAACCATATCCAGTATAATCCTGGCATACTCCTTGTCCTCAGAGCTGCAGTCAGCAATGGTCTTATCAAGGGTTATGAGGACGATGCCTGTAATCTGAGGAGTGCGGAGGAATCTTCTAAGCAGCTATGGTAGGAGGGAGAAAAGGGAGGGAAGACAAGTCAGACTGAGTGTGAGAACATAGTGTGGAGGGAGAAGACGAGAGGAAAAGGGCCAAAGAAGACACTTGCTTCAGGGCAGAAACATGCTGAGGGCCCCCACCTTGTCTCTCAGTGCCCAAGCTTGTCTCTCAGATACCCCTAAGCTGTAGAGGCAGCTCTGGGATGCAAAAAGAGGAAGAGGGAGCAGGCTGGAATGTTCACGTCTCCTTACCTGCTGCCTGAAAGTGCTGGCCATGAAACCGCAAAGCTTCCAGACCTGCTTCATAGCCCTCTCACGCACAATTCTGGCCCCGGAGAAGGTGAAGGACAGCAGCAACTGTGAGGAGAGGAGCTGCTGGTTAGCTGGGACTGCTGATGCCCACTCCAGCAGAAGCAGGTCTGCCGAGCTCCTGGCTGGAACCACGGCATCCATCCAGACTCAGGCACCCTGAGCTCGAGCCAAGCCCATCTTGGGGCTACTGCCACTGGGGCCGCTTGCCGGCTCCAGCTGCTGCCAGTGCCGTTTCCAAGGAGAGGGCTCAAATTCTACCAAAGGGACCTCTGGGGGCAGAGCTCTACAACAGACAGACCTCCAAGATACTCTGCAGCCAATTATTGACGCTGCTGATGGGATGGCTGGGATGGCTGTCTAGCATAATCTGCAGCATGTTGTCCATAGCATTCAGGGTCTGCAAAGAGAACAGTGGGTTTTGTGGAAGTCTTTCAGAGGTCGCTCTCACCACCAGGAGACTGCTGTGAACCCCTCTGGCTGCCAAGGAAGGACACTCACACCCAGGGGCTGCAGAGCCGCAAAGCTGCTGTGCACAGACCAGGCTTCAAGCACAGAGTGTTGCCGGGCCCAGGGCGTGAGAGGTAAGGAGTGAGGGGCAGCAAGGGCGGGAGCCTGCCCTGCAAGGATCTTTCTTAACCTCTGGACACAAAGAATCCAGGGAGCAGCCCAGAGGCCTGAGGTTCAGTAGTTGCACCTACTGGTACGTACATGGTTGTAGAGGCAAATGTTCAATTCCCTCCTTGGAGGAAGGTAGAAGATGACACTGCAGCACACGTTTAAGAGATGTAGCATTTCGTCTTCTGCAATTGCGTTCACTTCACTGCAAGTAGGGAGACCTTGATGTTAGGAGCAGTGCCTCGGTGCTGGGATGGATGGGGAGCCCTGCCAGGAGGCACCTCCTCCTCCACGGGGCTGGCCTGGGTCAGAGGACAGTCCTGATGCCACCAGCTCTGGGGCAAGAGCCAAGACCCAGCGGAGAGCTGTGTCAGGGCCACCAGGATCGAGCCCTGGGGATGTGCTGGCAAAACCAGGGGCTGGGCAGGTACCTCAAGGCAGCAATAGCATTCATGCAGTGGTATCTCAGGGCAGTGTTCAGCTGCTCCTTGGGCTCCTCGCACAGTAGAGCCTGCAAAGCACAACCGGGATGGCACCTGGCAGCCACCAGCACCCAGCACCAGCAAACCCGGCACCGGCTGGTAGGGCCTGAGTAGCCCCAGTGCCCCTTGACCAACACGGGCACCCAGATGCTGCTTTCCACCTCCACTGCTGAGGTCTCAGCAACACCTGGAGTCCCATCTGGGGCACATCGGTGTCCGTGCACAATTTCCCTGCCTCCCTCTCCCCTTGCCCTGTGCCCCTCACAGGGCGCAGATTCCTGGGTGCCATGTCCCCTCACCTCAATGTTCTCTGTCAGATTGTTTAGGAAGCAGAAGACATCCAGGCTGTCTGTCAAGCCCGTCTTTCCAGCGGTGCTGCACAGTGAGCAGATGCAGTTCAGGAACTGCATCTTCTGCACCAGATCCTGGCAGGCACACAAGAGACCAAGGAGTATGAGCACAGAGCGCCACGGTCAGAGGGACCGAGTGTTGCAGGGTGTGGCGCAGTGTGGCAGGCCCGCAGGGCAGCAGCCGCTCTGCCCAGCCAGCAGCCCTCCTGCAGCCTGAAGGCAGAGCCAGAAAGACCATCTGGAGATGCAGGCACAGCCAAGACGGAGATGGCTGCTATTACCTTTTCCTCGCTGATGACGTAGGCTTCAATGCAATCTATGGCCTCCTTTTCCATTTCATAAACAGGCAGCCAGTCATCATCTAACCAAGGAAGAGAGTGAGCAGCGCTGTAGAGGGGCCAAAGGCAGGCACAAGCAAAGGAAGGAGCTCTGCCCGCTCCAGCCCTGGGCCCGCTCCCCTGACACAGCCTGCCCGTGCCTGTCAGGACAAGGGGCCCTGGTGTCGAGCAGGGGGCACTCACTGCCCCAGCCCTGCCCACCCTGCTGGGGACCCTCACTCACCAGCATACAGTGGCTGCACCTCAGTCACCTGGTAGGGCTCCGGTGAAGGTCTTCTCTCCTGGGGAGCCCTACTCTCAGCCCAGGCCACCCTGGGTCGTTTAGGAGGTTTCCTCACCATCTCGTGCAGTGAGGGCTGAGGGTGGGGAGGGGGCAGCCGTGGGACTGCCAAGGGTAGAGTGAAACGACGTGGGCTGCGCTCGGGGGCTCCTCGCCAGACCCGCACACTCCTGCCCTGTCGCCTCGCTGTCCTGCCGGACACTGCGGGGCCGCCGTGTCGGTGCCGGCTATGCCTGGGTGTCACAGGGACGGGTCACAAAGGGCCCCACTGTGATCCGCTGCCCCGCCCGGGCGGGGCTGGTTCCGGGCCCCCGGTTGCAATGGCGTAGACCAGACTCCCCAGGGGGAGGGGATGTGTGCGCCTGCTTATCCAGAAAGCTTTGGAAGTGGGCCTGAGAGCAGCTGGACTGCCCAGGCTTTCCTGTTTCTACTGAGGCCAGAGATGGCTGCAGCAGGACAGAGGAGGAAGACGAAGACTCGCTGTCAGCTCACACGCTTGTGAGCTCCAAGGTCCTTATGATTTCTGAATCATAAAGATGGAAATGATAAGCTTCACACAGGAGATACAGTTCCGTGCCCTTATTTCTGTTTAGCTGACAATACACTGTCAAATAATTGGGAACACCGCACTCCAGGAAGGCATTTCCCTGCAATTGATCAGATAATTTTTTTTCTTCTTCTTCTTTTGTTTTATAATCTCTAAACAATACCCATCTGGGGAACGCGGTCTTTTAGAGATTTGGCCTTCTCTTGATGCCACCTGGGCAGGACTGCCGCAATGCCATTAAGTCGGCTTTGATACTTGTCTTCACCGCACCTCATACAGACATAGAAATCAAGTTAAACGGAACGGCTAATACTGATATTAAGGCTTAAGAAGCCTTACAGAGCCACAAAATGAGCAGAAGAGAATAATGAAAGATTTTAACTGAAGATCTGGTAACTTTGCAGAACATACATAAACTCTGGTTCTTTGGATTGTAGTTTGCCTGGGTTGGGACAATTTTTCATATTTTCAGATGGTCTGCTTGAAAACTAGATGGCTATAATTTGTAGGGAGTTTGGGGTTTCTGGTTTGTTTTTTTGGTTTTTTTTGGTGAATGAGGATGCAATAGCAATCTTTTCTCGGTTCTGTATAACCTGAGTGCCTAAATCATTTTTTATCCACCATATGTGAGCTTGCTGACGTGTAAAACCTCTAGCCACAAGCCTGTCACACAAAGACACACTGTCTCATAAGAAAATATTTTAAAAAGTGGTGCCTCTAATAAGAAATTTTGATGATGAAATTTTGATGATGCATGTCATTTTCTGGTTATAGCTTTATGTGCAGGCCTGTGCTAAATTGCTGTTCCATTCAACTGTTTGTAGCTGAACTCAAAGCCGACGAAGTAGACGCTGCTGACCCACTTTGTGGCGTTGTTAGCTACTGTAATGGAAAATTCAAATATGGAGAGATATGATTGGGGTGGAACACTTGATGCGGTGTGAAAGTAAATGCCTTCTTCAGAAAGATACGTGACAGCTGCTGGGCAACTGGCCAGGTTTTCCGTAGGACTGGTTTTCCTCAGAAAAAACTGGCCAAGTCACATCAGCAGGATCTGAAGACCATCCTTTCCATTACTGGAAACCCGTGGCTTCCTTGTTCTGCTCTGGTGTGTTTCACAAAATGCATGTATTTCACAGAATCACAGAATCATAGAATCACAGAATCACAAGGTTGGAAACGACCTATAAGATCACCTAGTCCAACTGTCTTCTCATGACCACTGCTACCACAAGCACTAACCCATATCTCACAGCGCCTCATCCAGACGCCTCTTGAACACTGCCAGGGATGGCGACTCCACCACCTCTCTGGGCAGGCAGTAAAGCAACAAGCAAAGCAATTTGCAGCAGTAAAGCAACATGCTCATATTGATTTAAATCTCTGACGTTTATTTAATGTATTTAAATAATGGGGAAAACACTGAAAACACAGAAATGGCAGCACTGGCCAGAACCAGCAAGACCCTTTTCGAGTTCTGGAGACAGCTGCATTTTAACGTTTTATATCAAGCTTTATGTCAACTATTTCGTGCTCAGAAGAGAAATAGTTCCCTTCTTCTGTGCTCTCTCTCACTGCACTATTCTTCTGTAGCTAGTTTGTCACGGGTTATCCTTAGATATAAGTCCGTGACAGGGGGCACAGGACCCGGGAAGAAGAGAGGAAAAAAAAAAGGCACGAACGGTTTGCCGCGACCCGGCCGGCCCCGGGCCACGTGCGCTCCGGGAGAGGCGGAAGGGCAGAGAGCTAGCCGGTAGTTTTAACAGAAAGAAAACACAACGACAACGATCTCAGGAGGAAGGGTAATTTACTGAATCTAACTAAACCAAACAAAACGAGAGAGACAAGAGTATCAAGAAATGAGAGTCAAACCACGATAGTGCGAGGGAAAGCACGTGCTTTCTCTGCGGCGAGCCGAGACGGCGGAGCCGGGCCAGATGGGGAGAGGCAGCCGCTCCGGGTCGTGTCCGCAGCTCCACCCCGCTGCCTCTGCCCGCCAGCTCGTCCGGGGATGCCGTCCCCTCCCCTCCCATCAGGATGCTCAAAGAGTCCACAGCAGTAAACGGAACCAGAACATTAACTCGTTAACTCCCACTGGTCCACATGATGTTCTGATGTGGAATACTGACAACAAAAATCACAAAACCACAACATAGTTCCAGGTCTGCATCTCTTGGCAGGCTAAAATCTTCACAGAATCACAGGGGTTGGAATGGACCTCAAGAGATCATCCAGTCCGGCCCCCCTGCTACAGCGGGATACCCTACTCAGGTAGGCATCCTGCCAGGCCTTGGATATCTCCATAGAAGGAGACTCCTCAGCCTCTCAGGGCAACCTGTGCCAGCGCTCCGTCACCCTTACCGTACAGAAGGTCTTCCACATGTTAGTATGGAACTTCCTATGTTCATCTTTTAGGCCATTACTCCTCATCCCCCAAGTTTAATCAGTGGCAGCTTATCCTGTTGTGGCAATTGTGGAGCACTGTCCTTCAATTTAAATAGCAGTTTCACTCCCCTGGCTGTGTGGAGAACACACACGATTGATGGAAGCCACCGTATTGCACCTCAGACCTCGCCTCACCTCACCTCACCTGCGTGTCAGGCTTTGTTTGCTAGACTCAGCCATCTTCCTTCTCACAGCACAGGATTTCTGTGCTCTGCATCCCTATGAAGCCTGCTTCTGCTCGAGTTCTGACTGTCTTTCTTGAAAACAAATGACCAGGAGGCTACTCTCTAATTTACTCGATCTAATATTTTTGTTCTCTGCCCTGCAGATCACCTGCATCCCCCGTCACTGACTACACGGCATTTTAAACCTCTTGTTTAGGTCAGCTGTGCCCAGCATTTAGGGCCAGCAGATAATCCTTCATCCACTGTGACAGAAGACACAAAAACTTGGTCCATACCTGCTGTAGACAAGCTGCTGTCCTACTTTAAAAAAACAAACAAACCAACCAGCCAAAGCAAACAAACAAACAAATAAAAACTGAAGCAAACAAGAGAAACTGTTTCCAGAAAATAAGCCTGCGGTGCAAGAAGTAATCTACTGCCCTTCCAGAAACATATGGACAGACGTGTGTTCTCCGCCCTGAGGAAAGACTCGGGTAGCAGTCTTTATTGCCCGTTCCCATATGCAGACCCACACGGAAAGACTATCTATTTTCCCTTCTGCCCACCAGTTCACTTCAAATGCAGCCCATTTCAGATCTGTCGAGGCCTCCAGGCAGCAATATGGAAAACCCAAGTCAAGGTATTGAGCTCTGGTTGGAATGAGGAACTGATTTGAGCCAGGAGGAATGGCAAGAAGTTCAAAAGGAAACTCTTGTGTTGTTTGTTGTCTACAATTGCTGAGATTGTTCATACATGATATGGACATTTAGGTTTCAGTATAAACTGTACAATGACTTTGACCGATGAGATAGAATGGATTTTGACTGTTATTTCTGGCACGGGCCACGTTTTGCTCTGACTATATTCCATCCCGTCTGCATTTCTAGTCTTGCAGAATGCCTCCATAGCACTTATAAGTGGATAAGGTCACAGAAATGGAACACAAATATGAACCAAAGCGTATTTACATGTGTCTCGCTCTGATTTATAGGAGGCAGAGGAGGTTCTTTTAATATCTGTGGGGCACAGCAAAGGCTGAAAGGACCATGATCATGATTCACAGGAGGAGAACAACAGAGGCAACAATTAGAGGGGCCCTGCCCCCAGCCAGGGGGTGGAAAGGGATAATGGAGTGTACTGAACTGAGTGGATTCCATGGCGCAGCACATCAGAACCACGGAAATACGAGTGCACTGTGGGCACCGGTGCACAGTGCACTCTTAACACCCCTGAGTCACAAAGGCACAGCAGTAATTTATATTTCTGGAGTGACTGGGGGCTCCCAAGAGTTGACTGTGTTGGAGGCCAAAATAAGCCTCACTGGTAAAGACTGGCAAAAGCACTCTATTGAAACTGGCGCAGGCGCTCTGTGGATACTTGGTATTGATTTCCTCAGAAGGGGATGTTTTATGGAGCCCAGCGGGTACTGGTGGGCCTTTGGAACAGCTGCTGTAGACAGAAGATGTTAAGCAGCACAGATTGTTCTATGAGCTGGTTTTGCTATTAAGCGAAGCAAAGTGAAGGGACCCGCACAGGAAATTCAGTTCTTAGGCGTAACTTGGCAAGACGGGCATTGTCACATCCCAGCAGATGCGGTCAACAAGATTACAGCTGTGTCTCCCCGCTCTTGTAAGAAAGAGCCGTGATCTCTTCTGGGCACAGTGGGCTTTTGGAGAATGCGTGTTCTGAACTATAGCCTCACTGTAAGACCTCTTCATCAGGTGATGCAGAAGAAGAAGAATTTTAGGTGGGGCCCCAGTCAGCAGCAGGCTTTTGAGCAAATTAAACAGGAGATAGGCAGAGCTGTGACCGTGGGGCCAGTAAGGATGGGACATGATGTAAAAAACATCCTCTAGACTGCTGCTGGAGAGAGGCCGCAGGAGATACCTGAGGCCGTCCTCTTGCATTCTGGAGTCGAGCTCTGAAGAGGCTCTGAAGAGCATTATAGTATGACTGAAAAGGAGTGGGTTTGAGCTGCTCCCAGAGTAATCAATAGTACTGATACGCAGGTCCTTTTAGCACCTCGACTGCCGGTGCTAAGTGTTTAAAGGGAAGGTTCCCTCCACCCATCATGCCACCAGTGCCACTTGGAGTAAGTGACTTGCATTGATTACACAGTACGTTGTGGAGTTAGTTACATGAGCATGAAGGAGATACGAAGAAGTGACATGAAAACCCACTTCCGCAAGAGGAGCCCAGTTCCCTCAACCTTTCCTCATATGAGAAGTGCTCCAGCCCTCTGATCGTCTCAGTGGCCCTCCTCTGGACCCGCTCCAAGAACTCCACGTCCCTCCTGTACTGGGGGTCCTTTGTCTGGATGCAGAACTGCAGATGGAGCCTCACAAGATGTGAGCAGAGGGGGACAATCACCTCCCTCTCCCTGCTGGCCACCCCTTTCTTAATGCAGCCCAGAACACAGTTGGCCTTCTGGCCTGCAAGTGCACACTGCTGGCTCATGTCCAGCTTCTCGGCCACCAGGACCCCTGTTTTGATGACAGAGCACCATCCGTTAGGAAGACGCTGTTTTTAACATCTGGTCTTTGGACTGCTCTTGTCCAAAAGCTTTTGCTAGCAACCTTGTCATACTATGGAGATTTGCTATTGAGACAGAAAACTCAGAGTGCCAAAAGGAAGGGATTATTTCACAAGGTTATGCAGGAAGAAAAAGTCAGGATGAGTAGTAGGAAAGTCAGTAGCTCAAGGACACAGAGCGAGGATTTCTGTTACAAAGTAGGTTATTGCCACAGGTAGATGAGAGCTTAGCAAAATCTTGCCCTTCAATTGAATGCATGCTGTGTTTGCTCGTTTGGTAAATTGTGCAGCTCCGTGTATCTCTGATGGCAGTCTTTGCTTAGGCAGTCGCATCTACAGCCTGCCAACCCCTTCCCTCTCTATTCTTTATAGCCAAGCAAATGCCATCTATATGCAAAAGCCTGACCATTTACCATGTAGGCGGCCCACGATGCCATCCAAACTCCTTGCTCTCCTGTATCTCCTGCTTTCTATTTCTTTACCAGTGCCTGTAGTATTCCAACTCAGTCTCTCCTTCCTCAGTTCTTGTGCACAAGGGCCTTCCCACCAGAGTACCAAATCAGTTCATATGAGAAATTTCCTCAAGTGACTCTTCTCCCTACGCATTTACTCAACCTCCGTTTTGTTGATTTCATTAGTAGTAAAAATAATATTACTGTTATTTTAAGAGTTGTATGTCAGCAAAGAAGGTTTGCAGAATCATTCTTTGCCCCGTTTTGAAATGCAAACTGAAAACCAGAGATAGAGCTCTGAGTCTGGATTTCTGGGTCTCCCAGATATAAGAAAAGAAAAGATGTTTTTTTTCCCCTTGAAATACAAACCCATTTGTCTTATTCCACATGACGCTCATGCTCAGGCACACAGCACAACTGAGAAGCAGAAGCTTTGCTTCCCAGCACTTCAGCTTTGCAAGAAGCTAGGAGAACCATTACTTTCTTGCTTTGTATCTGTCACAGGCCCAGCAAAATGAGCAGGTATCTTGTTCAGGGCTGCGTACGTGTCCACCCATGAAGTTAGTCTTATTTTGTACACGGAGGGCGTAGTGGCCTTGACAGAGTTTGAAGAAAGGCCACGAGGTTCTTAGGAATGATGAATGCCGGTTTGGGATTTTTTTTTTTTATTTTTTTCAGTGGAACTGCATGCTGTTGCTGAGTGTCCAGTTCTCCAAAGGATCTGTATCTCCACCCGAGGCCTCTGGTCCCCCTGGAGAGAATCAACAGCATTTCCCAGCTGAGTATCGTCAGCAGACGTGCTGAGGATGCACTCCTACAGCCCACCGCTACAGAAACCTTGCACATAAGCTCAACTCGGGAGGACACCAAGGGAATGGCTTTGCAATCCGAGTCTTCTTTGTAAGGACAGATGTGACATACAAAATCAAACTCCATAAGGCATGTAAAGTTATATAGTAGGTATGTTTATTATGGTGCCGGGTGCGAGGGTGATGACTCCTAACTCGCACAACGAAACACTTGTTGGTTGCTTATTTATCACACCAAATCATACATATAGGTAAGATGACACAACAGGTGGGTTGAGCTTGCTTGAACAGTTCCAAGATGTCGTCATAATGTTCCAATTAGGTCGGGGAAATCATTATGATATGTTCCGCCTCTGCATGCATGCGTTCTGCTCTCTGGTGGTCACAGGCAGAGGTCTTCTCCAAGTCTTCTTCACAAAGGCTTTCTGGTGTACTTTTCGCCGTAGTCAGTCACTAACTACAGACCCAGTTCAACCAGCAGGTTCCTGTTCTTTGTTTCAAGATGTCTGTCAAGGAGCTCCTGGACTCCTTGCGTTGTTAAGGGGGTCTGTCTTGCATGACAGGAATGCGTGTCATGGCAATGTCACTGTTCTAGAATTACATTTCAGGTGGTTATGCAGGGGCAGCAGCAGAGTGCTGCGAGCCTGCTCCGTCCTGATGCCTCCTGCTGCCTTTGATGTCTCAGCATCTGTATTGTGTCGGCTGCCAGGGAACGGACTGCCAGACAGATGTCATCTTCCAAAGGCTGAAAGGCTGCAACAGAAGGAAACAGAACAGAGATGAAACCCACCAGCACCTCCTGACCGTACCATCGCGACTCATTGCTCTTCCAGGCCCAGAGTAGCATGTGAGACTGAGGGATCAGCTGGAAGCCACTGCTCAGGAGTGCCCTACCTGCCCCAGGAATGCTCCTCTGTCCCTGCAGCATTTCCTTGCAGCAGAGCAAGGCACAGCTGCATGCTGCCCAAGCTCAGCCCCCTGCCCCCCGCCCCAGCACACGCAGCACTGCCCTCACTCACCACTGCAGATTTCATTCAGCATTTCCTCACTTTGTTCCCCAGATTGCTGCACAGCCAGCCCTAGGGAAAGAGCTCCCGTCAGACGCCCACTCTCCAACACACTCCCCAGAGCACAAACTGCAGCCCAGCCAGCCCAGTTGATCCCCTCCCGTGCTGCAGGCAGGGATGGTGCCCGAGGGGGCACCTGAGCAAGGCACCCATTGGGGCTACTAGCACGAGCAGGCTGTATCCGGGGGCCGCAGGGCTACGCCTTGCTGCTAGGGCAGGGCCCAAAAAGGGACTCAGGGGTTGGGCTCACTGATGAATTTGACAGCTTCGCATCGCAAGGAGGTCTGAGAATCCTTCAGGTATGGCAGGCTCTGCCACAGGTATTCCTCCACTGTCCTCTTGTCCTGGTGCAGCTGGAGAAGAGCAGAAAGGCATGGGACTTGCAGAGCCTCCCCAGATGCAGGTGCAACCCCTCCTGCCAGCATCCCCTTTCCCCCAGCAAAAAGGTGGGGGCTGTGTCCTTACCAAACACCTCCTGATCGCTGCTATGTACTCCTGCCGGGCCCGGTGCTTGAGCTCCTTCCACTTCAGGAATTCTGCACAAGCCACGAGTGCTTCCCCAGATGCCTACACAACAATAGATGCAGGGAGATGGCACCACAGACACGCTTCCCAGCGTCTGAGTTCTTGCTGAACTCGCTCTCAATTCCCAGACCATCGCTGCCACCGCTGAGGTGTCAGCACATCCTTGCCTGCATTTTGGTCAGGTCTGTAATTTGTACCTGTGCTACTCTCGGGGTCTCGTCACTCATCTGAAATAGCAGAGGCAGCAGGGCCCTGCGCACAGCCTTCTTCATGTTTCCCTTCTTATACCACAGCACAGCGTCCATCGTATCTTTGAAGAGGCGGATGGAGCCTTCTCGCACTTCACTTGACACCTGAGGGGGAACACGCAGACCTCAGCAACGCACTCTCACTGCCCATGGCGAGCACGAGCGGAGGCGTGGCTGATGTGAAAGGAGATGCTTTGCAGTCACATTCTGCACCATGGCGCTGTGCAGTCGTGCAAAGCAGTGCAACAGGTTTCCAGCACAAGGTGCCTGTGCCCCCAGGCCCCCCAGCAGATCAAAGCAGCGCTCCTCAAGAAAATCTTGTCAAGGAGACAGGGCTGGTCCTCGGCAGTGCCTCCAAGGCACACACTGCCCACTCAGCCTCCAGCTCCCTGCTGTGGCTCCTGGAGAGAATGCCTGGCACGGGTAGAGGAGGGAGCACTGGCGGGTCTGAAAGTACCCTTTGGCAGAAGATGCTTAGCACAGCAGCCAGGCTGGGCCCCAGCACAGGGGCCTCACATCACGAGGAACAACCAAGCTACGCTGCCAAGGACAAGGCCTGCTGGGCTGCAGAGCCCAGAAGACATCTCATTCTCGAGAGCTGGAGAAGCAAAGAAAGGAGAACGCCCTCTGGTCGAGCACCCACCCACGGAGATCAGCCTCCCACGGCAGACTTACATGATTAAAAAGAGGCAGAATCTTCTCAGCCAGCTCCAGAGCAATGGGACTGGCATGCCTCTTCTCCAGGTGGCGCACTACATTTCTGAAGATGTTCAGCACCTTCAGAGTAATGGGCGTGTTGGCAAACTGCTGGGTCTCCATGATGTCTGGAAGCAGGGCTCGTATGACACTTGCCTGTACAAAACACAGATTTCCTTCTCACCAAAAGGACAGTGGCCACCCTGGCCTAAAACCTCTGATTACAGAGCACCAGCTACACGCTTTGCTTGCTGGTAGCTGCCACAGGAATGGCAGCGGCAGACTATGGGCAGGCGTGCACTTATAGCGATGGGGAAGACAGGAGAAGGAGGGCAGGTGAGCAAGAACGCCATGGCCCCTGCTCGGCCACCGCCTTTTCCAACAGGCCCCCAGGTAACCCATCTGGAAAGCTCCTGGAAATCTCCCCAGGCAGCCACCAGGCCCCACCAGGCCATCACCCCGACTCCTGAGTCTCAGGCAACCCCAAGGCACAGTGTTGCCCTCCACTCCAGCGCCAGGCTCCTCAACAGGAGGGCTTAATTTGACTAGGTCCTGCTCACCATCTCAGATCTCTTGGACAGCAGGACCAGGCCTCTGAGCACCAGACAGAGCAGTGGCAGGCTTTCAATGTTCAGAAGCCTCTGCAGGACTGCAGGCTTACACAGCTCTTTCAGCATCTCTTCAGTAGGGTGCATCACCTGAAACAAAGGCAAGCAGTGAGAGCCAGGCAGAGGCAGCAGGACTCCCTGCACCCTGCAGCTCCTGGCTCTTCTTGCAGCTCAGGGCTGGGCACTGGGAGACACAGCGTGGCCTGGGGCAGCAGCGCCTTTGGAGGGCTCCACCATCCCTCTGTGCCCCAGGCCTAGCACTATGCAGGATGACTTTCTGGCCTGCTCCTCCTGCCCTCTGGCCTTCAGAAGCCTTTGAGGAGCAGGAGCTGGCACAAGAGAGGCACCAGCCGAGGGTGGCCACAGGCACTAAAGCCAGCTCAGCCTGCATGGAGGCAATGGCTCTCCCCAGCCCCAGCCGTGGCTCTGTTGCTGCAACAGCCCTGTCTCAGGTTTCCAGTCTGGGGAGCAAGGCAGGGGAAGGCGGGGAGCTGGGCAAAGAGAGCCCCGAAGGACAGCACGGTGCCTTGTCCAGTTACTCACAGTGAAGCGGAGGAGGCCCAACTCCGCTGTGGTGACATTAAATATCTCACACAACTGTTGGTCCTGGAGAACATTGCTGAGTTCATCCAAGATCCTCTCTGAAGATTCCAGCATGGGAAGCACACTGTTCCACATCTCCAGGGTAGCGCTGCAAAGAGCAATGCTGTGTCAGCAGGGCTGCCTCCGCCACAGCGCCATGGCTCACGCAGGCCCAGCAGGCCCCAGGCTGTGCTTCAGCCCGGGCCCTGCCACCCCGCGTGCTTGGGGAGGTCTGGTGGCCCGGCCTGGGCAAGCAGGAGGGGCTGAGGTGGCCTTCCCCGAGGGGCAGAGCAGAAGCCTGACGAGAGGCTGTGGGCTGCCTTGGTGGGTGTGAGCTGCTGCAGCCCTGAGGAAAGCACAGTGCGCTGGAAAGCACAGTGCGATGGAGCGCCTGCTCCTCGGGGGTGTCCTGCAGCTTTCCTTGGCTCTGGCAGCAGGAGCGTCTCTGAGCCCTGCTCTTCTCAGGGAACAAACACACGGGGCTGTCTGGGCTGGTACCTTTCACACTGGGGAAGGTCGATCAAAACACTCCTCAGGACCTCTCTGGGAAACTGGATGGTCAGACTGTCAAGCAGTGAGAAGAGCGTCTTTTGAGGTGATTTGCTGCTCCTTTCCAGGCTTCTCTGGATGGACCCCAGAATCTCTGGCACCTGTTGCAAGAACACGGGGAGAATGCTGCTGTCACTGCAGCCAATTGCACCCCAGCCACCGCTATTGCTGCCCTGCCCATTGCTCTTTGCTGGTTTCAGATGGCTTCAGATCACAAACAGCAGTGGAGGGAAGAGCATATCGTTGGCATGGCTGATGCAAAAGTAGATGCTTCAGAGTCACATTCTGCACAAAGGCGCTGTGCGGCCATGCACAAAGCAGTGCAACAGGTTTCCAGCACGGGGTGCCTGTGCCTCAAGTGCTTCCCCAGCCACCCCACCAGGTCGAAGCAGAGCTTCCCAGGCACCACACCACAGCTGAGACAGGGCTGGCCCTCAGCAATGACTTCAGGGCACTCACTGCCCATTTGGTGTCCGCATTTCTGCTGTGGCACCTGGAGAGAGTGCCTGCTGCTGCTGGTAGAAAAGGGAGCACTGGAGGGTCTGAAAGTAAGCCTTGGTAGAAGAAGCTTTGCACAGCGGCCAGGCTGGGCCCCTGCACGGAGGCCTCACATCACCGAGAACAACCAAGCTGTGCTGCCAGGCACAAGGCTTGCTCCTCCTGCCCTCGGACCAGCACAGACTCTTGCTCTCACGCCTTTGAAGAGCAATCGACCTTTGAGAAGCTGGCACAAAAATGGCACCATACATGGGTGGCCACGGGAACTTTCCCTCTCTGGCCCTGCAGCCTACTCAGCCTTGCGGAGGCCATGCCTCTCCCTAGCCTAAGCCACAGCCTCAACTCTGCCTCTGCCCTGCCCCAAGTTTCCAGCCTGGGGAGGAAGGCAGCGGGAGGCAGGGAGCTGGGCAAAGAGAGCCCTGAAGGACAGCACGATGCCTTGTCCGTGTAACTCACAGTCAGACGAAGGAAGCCCAGCCCCACTGTGATGATCGTGCATGGCTCTTCGTCCTGGAGAAGGCAGCGCAGTTCATCCAAGATTTTCTCTGAAGATTCCGGCATGGTAAGCACCATCTTCCAGATCTCCAGGGTAGCGCTGCAAAGAGGGAGCAATGCTGTGTCAACAGGGCTGCCTCAGCCACAGCGCCATGGCTCAGGCAGAACCAGCAGGCCCCAGGCTGTGCTGCAGCCCTGGCTCTGACACCTCGCGTGCTTGAGGAGGTCTGAGGACCCGGCCTGGGCAAGCAGGAGGGGCTGAGGTGGCCTTCCCCGAGGGGCAGGGCAGGAGCCTGACGAGAGGCTGTGGGCTGCCTTGGTGGGTGTGAGCTGCTGCAGCCCTGAGGGGTCCACTGGCACTGGAAAGCACAGTGTGATGGAGCGCCTGCTCCTCGGGGGTTGTCAGGGCTGGTACCTGTCACTGTGTGGTAGGTGGGTCAATACGCTTGTTAACACATCTCTGGGAAACTGGCATGCCAGCACGTCAAGCAGTGACGGGAGGATTGCCTGAACTGATGTGCTGCTGCTTTTCAGCTTTCTGCAGAGGTACCCCAGAATCTCTGGCACCTGTTGGGAGGACAGAAGGAGAAGGAGACAGAAGGAGATTTGCCCTGCTGCCACTGAGATTACTGCTCTTCCCAGTGCTCTGGCTTGACTCAAAGTGGCTACGGATGCCCAAGAGCATCTGAGTGCTTACTTCTGTTAGCCAGGTGCCAGGGTCTTTCAAAACCATATCCAGTATAATCCTGGCATACTCCTTGTCCTCAGAGCTGCAGTCAGCAATGGTCTTATCAAGGGTTATGAGGACGATGCCTGTAATCTGAGGAGTGCGGAGGAATCTTCTAAGCAGCTATGGTAGGAGGGAGAAAAGGGAGGGAAGACAAGTCAGACTGAGTGTGAGAACATAGTGTGGAGGGAGAAGACGAGAGGAAAAGGGCCAAAGAAGACACTTGCTTCAGGGCAGAAACATGCTGAGGGCCCCCACCTTGTCTCTCAGTGCCCAAGCTTGTCTCTCAGATACCCCTAAGCTGTAGAGGCAGCTCTGGGATGCAAAAAGAGGAAGAGGGAGCAGGCTGGAATGTTCACGTCTCCTTACCTGCTGCCTGAAAGTGCTGGCCATGAAACCGCAAAGCTTCCAGACCTGCTTCATAGCCCTCTCACGCACAATTCTGGCCCCGGAGAAGGTGAAGGACAGCAGCAACTGTGAGGAGAGGAGCTGCTGGTTAGCTGGGACTGCTGATGCCCACTCCAGCAGAAGCAGGTCTGCCGAGCTCCTGGCTGGAACCACGGCATCCATCCAGACTCAGGCACCCTGAGCTCGAGCCAAGCCCATCTTGGGGCTACTGCCACTGGGGCCGCTTGCCGGCTCCAGCTGCTGCCAGTGCCGTTTCCAAGGAGAGGGCTCAAATTCTACCAAAGGGACCTCTGGGGGCAGAGCTCTACAACAGACAGACCTCCAAGATACTCTGCAGCCAATTATTGACGCTGCTGATGGGATGGCTGGGATGGCTGTCTAGCATAATCTGCAGCATGTTGTCCATAGCATTCAGGGTCTGCAAAGAGAACAGTGGGTTTTGTGGAAGTCTTTCAGAGGTCGCTCTCACCACCAGGAGACTGCTGTGAACCCCTCTGGCTGCCAAGGAAGGACACTCACACCCAGGGGCTGCAGAGCCGCAAAGCTGCTGTGCACAGACCAGGCTTCAAGCACAGAGTGTTGCCGGGCCCAGGGCGTGAGAGGTAAGGAGTGAGGGGCAGCAAGGGCGGGAGCCTGCCCTGCAAGGATCTTTCTTAACCTCTGGACACAAAGAATCCAGGGAGCAGCCCAGAGGCCTGAGGTTCAGTAGTTGCACCTACTGGTACGTACATGGTTGTAGAGGCAAATGTTCAATTCCCTCCTTGGAGGAAGGTAGAAGATGACACTGCAGCACACGTTTAAGAGATGTAGCATTTCGTCTTCTGCAATTGCGTTCACTTCACTGCAAGTAGGGAGACCTTGATGTTAGGAGCAGTGCCTCGGTGCTGGGATGGATGGGGAGCCCTGCCAGGAGGCACCTCCTCCTCCACGGGGCTGGCCTGGGTCAGAGGACAGTCCTGATGCCACCAGCTCTGGGGCAAGAGCCAAGACCCAGCGGAGAGCTGTGTCAGGGCCACCAGGATCGAGCCCTGGGGATGTGCTGGCAAAACCAGGGGCTGGGCAGGTACCTCAAGGCAGCAATAGCATTCATGCAGTGGTATCTCAGGGCAGTGTTCAGCTGCTCCTTGGGCTCCTCGCACAGTAGAGCCTGCAAAGCACAACCGGGATGGCACCTGGCAGCCACCAGCACCCAGCACCAGCAAACCCGGCACCGGCTGGTAGGGCCTGAGTAGCCCCAGTGCCCCTTGACCAACACGGGCACCCAGATGCTGCTTTCCACCTCCACTGCTGAGGTCTCAGCAACACCTGGAGTCCCATCTGGGGCACATCGGTGTCCGTGCACAATTTCCCTGCCTCCCTCTCCCCTTGCCCTGTGCCCCTCACAGGGCGCAGATTCCTGGGTGCCATGTCCCCTCACCTCAATGTTCTCTGTCAGATTGTTTAGGAAGCAGAAGACATCCAGGCTGTCTGTCAAGCCCGTCTTTCCAGCGGTGCTGCACAGTGAGCAGATGCAGTTCAGGAACTGCATCTTCTGCACCAGATCCTGGCAGGCACACAAGAGACCAAGGAGTATGAGCACAGAGCGCCACGGTCAGAGGGACCGAGTGTTGCAGGGTGTGGCGCAGTGTGGCAGGCCCGCAGGGCAGCAGCCGCTCTGCCCAGCCAGCAGCCCTCCTGCAGCCTGAAGGCAGAGCCAGAAAGACCATCTGGAGATGCAGGCACAGCCAAGACGGAGATGGCTGCTATTACCTTTTCCTCGCTGATGACGTAGGCTTCAATGCAATCTATGGCCTCCTTTTCCATTTCATAAACAGGCAGCCAGTCATCATCTAACCAAGGAAGAGAGTGAGCAGCGCTGTAGAGGGGCCAAAGGCAGGCACAAGCAAAGGAAGGAGCTCTGCCCGCTCCAGCCCTGGGCCCGCTCCCCTGACACAGCCTGCCCGTGCCTGTCAGGACAAGGGGCCCTGGTGTCGAGCAGGGGGCACTCACTGCCCCAGCCCTGCCCACCCTGCTGGGGACCCTCACTCACCAGCATACAGTGGCTGCACCTCAGTCACCTGGTAGGGCTCCGGTGAAGGTCTTCTCTCCTGGGGAGCCCTACTCTCAGCCCAGGCCACCCTGGGTCGTTTAGGAGGTTTCCTCACCATCTCGTGCAGTGAGGGCTGAGGGTGGGGAGGGGGCAGCCGTGGGACTGCCAAGGGTAGAGTGAAACGACGTGGGCTGCGCTCGGGGGCTCCTCGCCAGACCCGCACACTCCTGCCCTGTCGCCTCGCTGTCCTGCCGGACACTGCGGGGCCGCCGTGTCGGTGCCGGCTATGCCTGGGTGTCACAGGGACGGGTCACAAAGGGCCCCACTGTGATCCGCTGCCCCGCCCGGGCGGGGCTGGTTCCGGGCCCCCGGTTGCAATGGCGTAGACCAGACTCCCCAGGGGGAGGGGATGTGTGCGCCTGCTTATCCAGAAAGCTTTGGAAGTGGGCCTGAGAGCAGCTGGACTGCCCAGGCTTTCCTGTTTCTACTGAGGCCAGAGATGGCTGCAGCAGGACAGAGGAGGAAGACGAAGACTCGCTGTCAGCTCACACGCTTGTGAGCTCCAAGGTCCTTATGATTTCTGAATCATAAAGATGGAAATGATAAGCTTCACACAGGAGATACAGTTCCGTGCCCTTATCTCTGTTTAGCTGACAATACACTGTCAAATAATTGGGAACACCGCACTCCAGGAAGGCATTTCCCTGCACTTGATCAGATAATTTTTTTTCTTCTTCTTCTTTTGTTTTATAATCTCTAAACAATACCCATCTGGGGAACGCGGTCTTTTAGAGATTTGGCCTTCTCTTGATGCCACCTGGGCAGGACTGCCGCAATGCCATTAAGTCGGCTTTGATACTTGTCTTCACCGCACCTCATACAGACATAGAAATCAAGTTAAACGGAACGGCTAATACTGATATTAAGGCTTAAGAAGCCTTACAGAGCCACAAAATGAGCAGAAGAGAATAATGAAAGATTTTAACTGAAGATCTGGTAACTTTGCAGAACATACATAAACTCTGGTTCTTTGGATTGTAGTTTGCCTGGGTTGGGACAATTTTTCATATTTTCAGATGGTCTGCTTGAAAACTAGATGGCTATAATTTGTAGGGAGTTTGGGGTTTCTGGTTTGTTTTTTTGGTTTTTTTTGGTGAATGAGGATGCAATAGCAATCTTTTCTCGGTTCTGTATAACCTGAGTGCCTAAATCATTTTTTATCCACCATATGTGAGCTTGCTGACGTGTAAAACCTCTAGCCACAAGCCTGTCACACAAAGACACACTGTCTCATAAGAAAATATTTTAAAAAGTGGTGCCTCTAATAAGAAATTTTGATGATGAAATTTTGATGATGCATGTCATTTTTTGGTTATAGCTTTATGTGCAGGCCTGTGCTAAATTGCTGTTCCATTCAACTGTTTGTAGCTGAACTCAAAGCCGACGAAGTAGACGCTGCTGACCCACTTTGTGGCGTTGTTAGCTACTGTAATGGAAAATTCAAATATGGAGAGATATGATTGGGGTGGAACACTTGATGCGGTGTGAAAGTAAATGCCTTCTTCAGAAAGATACGTGACAGCTGCTGGGCAACTGGCCAGGTTTTCCGTAGGACTGGTTTTCCTCAGAAAAAACTGGCCAAGTCACATCAGCAGGATCTGAAGACCATCCTTTCCATTACTGGAAACCCGTGGCTTCCTTGTTCTGCTCTGGTGTGTTTCACAAAATGCATGTATTTCACAGAATCACAGAATCATAGAATCACAGAATCACAAGGTTGGAAACGACCTATAAGATCACCTAGTCCAACTGTCTTCTCATGACCACTGCTACCACAAGCACTAACCCATATCTCACAGCGCCTCATCCAGACGCCTCTTGAACACTGCCAGGGATGGCGACTCCACCACCTCTCTGGGCAGGCAGTAAAGCAACAAGCAAAGCAATTTGCAGCAGTAAAGCAACATGCTCATATTGATTTAAATCTCTGACGTTTATTTAATGTATTTAAATAATGGGGAAAACACTGAAAACACAGAAATGGCAGCACTGGCCAGAACCAGCAAGACCCTTTTCGAGTTCTGGAGACAGCTGCATTTTAACGTTTTATATCAAGCTTTATGTCAACTATTTCGTGCTCAGAAGAGAAATAGTTCCCTTCTTCTGTGCTCTCTCTCACTGCACTATTCTTCTGTAGCTAGTTTGTCACGGGTTATCCTTAGATATAAGTCCGTGACAGGGGGCACAGGACCCGGGAAGAAGAGAGGAAAAAAAAAAGGCACGAACGGTTTGCCGCGACCCGGCCGGCCCCGGGCCACGTGCGCTCCGGGAGAGGCGGAAGGGCAGAGAGCTAGCCGGTAGTTTTAACAGAAAGAAAACACAACGACAACGATCTCAGGAGGAAGGGTAATTTACTGAATCTAACTAAACCAAACAAAACGAGAGAGACAAGAGTATCAAGAAATGAGAGTCAAACCACGATAGTGCGAGGGAAAGCACGTGCTTTCTCTGCGGCGAGCCGAGACGGCGGAGCCGGGCCAGATGGGGAGAGGCAGCCGCTCCGGGTCGTGTCCGCAGCTCCACCCCGCTGCCTCTGCCCGCCAGCTCGTCCGGGGATGCCGTCCCCTCCCCTCCCATCAGGATGCTCAAAGAGTCCACAGCAGTAAACGGAACCAGAACATTAACTCGTTAACTCCCACTGGTCCACATGATGTTCTGATGTGGAATACTGACAACAAAAATCACAAAACCACAACATAGTTCCAGGTCTGCATCTCTTGGCAGGCTAAAATCTTCACAGAATCACAGGGGTTGGAATGGACCTCAAGAGATCATCCAGTCCGGCCCCCCTGCTACAGCGGGATACCCTACTCAGGTAGGCATCCTGCCAGGCCTTGGATATCTCCATAGAAGGAGACTCCTCAGCCTCTCAGGGCAACCTGTGCCAGCGCTCCGTCACCCTTACCGTACAGAAGGTCTTCCACATGTTAGTATGGAACTTCCTATGTTCATCTTTTAGGCCATTACTCCTCATCCCCCAAGTTTAATCAGTGGCAGCTTATCCTGTTGTGGCAATTGTGGAGCACTGTCCTTCAATTTAAATAGCAGTTTCACTCCCCTGGCTGTGTGGAGAACACACACGATTGATGGAAGCCACCGTATTGCACCTCAGACCTCGCCTCACCTCACCTCACCTGCGTGTCAGGCTTTGTTTGCTAGACTCAGCCATCTTCCTTCTCACAGCACAGGATTTCTGTGCTCTGCATCCCTATGAAGCCTGCTTCTGCTCGAGTTCTGACTGTCTTTCTTGAAAACAAATGACCAGGAGGCTACTCTCTAATTTACTCGATCTAATATTTTTGTTCTCTGCCCTGCAGATCACCTGCATCCCCCGTCACTGACTACACGGCATTTTAAACCTCTTGTTTAGGTCAGCTGTGCCCAGCATTTAGGGCCAGCAGATAATCCTTCATCCACTGTGACAGAAGACACAAAAACTTGGTCCATACCTGCTGTAGACAAGCTGCTGTCCTACTTTAAAAAAACAAACAAACCAACCAGCCAAAGCAAACAAACAAACAAATAAAAACTGAAGCAAACAAGAGAAACTGTTTCCAGAAAATAAGCCTGCGGTGCAAGAAGTAATCTACTGCCCTTCCAGAAACATATGGACAGACGTGTGTTCTCCGCCCTGAGGAAAGACTCGGGTAGCAGTCTTTATTGCCCGTTCCCATATGCAGACCCACACGGAAAGACTATCTATTTTCCCTTCTGCCCACCAGTTCACTTCAAATGCAGCCCATTTCAGATCTGTCGAGGCCTCCAGGCAGCAATATGGAAAACCCAAGTCAAGGTATTGAGCTCTGGTTGGAATGAGGAACTGATTTGAGCCAGGAGGAATGGCAAGAAGTTCAAAAGGAAACTCTTGTGTTGTTTGTTGTCTACAATTGCTGAGATTGTTCATACATGATATGGACATTTAGGTTTCAGTATAAACTGTACAATGACTTTGACCGATGAGATAGAATGGATTTTGACTGTTATTTCTGGCACGGGCCACGTTTTGCTCTGACTATATTCCATCCCGTCTGCATTTCTAGTCTTGCAGAATGCCTCCATAGCACTTATAAGTGGATAAGGTCACAGAAATGGAACACAAACATGAACCAAAGCGTATTTACATGTGTCTCGCTCCGATTTATAGGAGGCAGAGGAGGTTCTTTTAATATCTGTGGGGCACAGCAAAGGCTGAAAGGACCATGATCATGATTCACAGGAGGAGAACAACAGAGGCAACAATTAGAGGGGCCCTGCCCCCAGCCAGGGGGTGGAAAGGGATAATGGAGTGTACTGAACTGAGTGGATTCCATGGCGCAGCACATCAGAACCACGGAAATACGAGTGCACTGTGGGCACCGGTGCACAGTGCACTCTTAACACCCCTGAGTCACAAAGGCACAGCAGTAATTTATATTTCTGGAGTGACTGGGGGCTCCCAAGAGTTGACTGTGTTGGAGGCCAAAATAAGCCTCACTGGTAAAGACTGGCAAAAGCACTCTATTGAAACTGGCGCAGGCGCTCTGTGGATACTTGGTATTGATTTCCTCAGAAGGGGATGTTTTATGGAGCCCAGCGGGTACTGGTGGGCCTTTGGAACAGCTGCTGTAGACAGAAGATGTTAAGCAGCACAGATTGTTCTATGAGCTGGTTTTGCTATTAAGCGAAGCAAAGTGAAGGGACCCGCACAGGAAATTCAGTTCTTAGGCGTAACTTGGCAAGACGGGCATTGTCACATCCCAGCAGATGCGGTCAACAAGATTACAGCTGTGTCTCCCCGCTCTTGTAAGAAAGAGCCGTGATCTCTTCTGGGCACAGTGGGCTTTTGGAGAATGCGTGTTCTGAACTATAGCCTCACTGTAAGACCTCTTCATCAGGTGATGCAGAAGAAGAAGAATTTTAGGTGGGGCCCCAGTCAGCAGCAGGCTTTTGAGCAAATTAAACAGGAGATAGGCAGAGCTGTGACCGTGGGGCCAGTAAGGATGGGACATGATGTAAAAAACATCCTCTAGACTGCTGCTGGAGAGAGGCCGCAGGAGATACCTGAGGCCGTCCTCTTGCATTCTGGAGTCGAGCTCTGAAGAGGCTCTGAAGAGCATTATAGTATGACTGAAAAGGAGTGGGTTTGAGCTGCTCCCAGAGTAATCAATAGTACTGATACGCAGGTCCTTTTAGCACCTCGACTGCCGGTGCTAAGTGTTTAAAGGGAAGGTTCCCTCCACCCATCATGCCACCAGTGCCACTTGGAGTAAGTGACTTGCATTGATTACACAGTACGTTGTGGAGTTAGTTACATGAGCATGAAGGAGATACGAAGAAGTGACATGAAAACCCACTTCCGCAAGAGGAGCCCAGTTCCCTCAACCTTTCCTCATATGAGAAGTGCTCCAGCCCTCTGATCGTCTCAGTGGCCCTCCTCTGGACCCGCTCCAAGAACTCCACGTCCCTCCTGTACTGGGGGTCCTTTGTCTGGATGCAGAACTGCAGATGGAGCCTCACAAGATGTGAGCAGAGGGGGACAATCACCTCCCTCTCCCTGCTGGCCACCCCTTTCTTAATGCAGCCCAGAACACAGTTGGCCTTCTGGCCTGCAAGTGCACACTGCTGGCTCATGTCCAGCTTCTCGGCCACCAGGACCCCTGTTTTGATGACAGAGCACCATCCGTTAGGAAGACGCTGTTTTTAACATCTGGTCTTTGGACTGCTCTTGTCCAAAAGCTTTTGCTAGCAACCTTGTCATACTATGGAGATTTGCTATTGAGACAGAAAACTCAGAGTGCCAAAAGGAAGGGATTATTTCACAAGGTTATGCAGGAAGAAAAAGTCAGGATGAGTAGTAGGAAAGTCAGTAGCTCAAGGACACAGAGCGAGGATTTCTGTTACAAAGTAGGTTATTGCCACAGGTAGATGAGAGCTTAGCAAAATCTTGCCCTTCAATTGAATGCATGCTGTGTTTGCTCGTTTGGTAAATTGTGCAGCTCCGTGTATCTCTGATGGCAGTCTTTGCTTAGGCAGTCGCATCTACAGCCTGCCAACCCCTTCCCTCTCTATTCTTTATAGCCAAGCAAATGCCATCTATATGCAAAAGCCTGACCATTTACCATGTAGGCGGCCCACGATGCCATCCAAACTCCTTGCTCTCCTGTATCTCCTGCTTTCTATTTCTTTACCAGTGCCTGTAGTATTCCAACTCAGTCTCTCCTTCCTCAGTTCTTGTGCACAAGGGCCTTCCCACCAGAGTACCAAATCAGTTCATATGAGAAATTTCCTCAAGTGACTCTTCTCCCTACGCATTTACTCAACCTCCGTTTTGTTGATTTCATTAGTAGTAAAAATAATATTACTGTTATTTTAAGAGTTGTATGTCAGCAAAGAAGGTTTGCAGAATCATTCTTTGCCCCGTTTTGAAATGCAAACTGAAAACCAGAGATAGAGCTCTGAGTCTGGATTTCTGGGTCTCCCAGATATAAGAAAAGAAAAGATGTTTTTTTTCCCCTTGAAATACAAACCCATTTGTCTTATTCCACATGACGCTCATGCTCAGGCACACAGCACAACTGAGAAGCAGAAGCTTTGCTTCCCAGCACTTCAGCTTTGCAAGAAGCTAGGAGAACCATTACTTTCTTGCTTTGTATCTGTCACAGGCCCAGCAAAATGAGCAGGTATCTTGTTCAGGGCTGCGTACGTGTCCACCCATGAAGTTAGTCTTATTTTGTACACGGAGGGCGTAGTGGCCTTGACAGAGTTTGAAGAAAGGCCACGAGGTTCTTAGGAATGATGAATGCCGGTTTGGGATTTTTTTTTTTTATTTTTTTCAGTGGAACTGCATGCTGTTGCTGAGTGTCCAGTTCTCCAAAGGATCTGTATCTCCACCCGAGGCCTCTGGTCCCCCTGGAGAGAATCAACAGCATTTCCCAGCTGAGTATCGTCAGCAGACGTGCTGAGGATGCACTCCTACAGCCCACCGCTACAGAAACCTTGCACATAAGCTCAACTCGGGAGGACACCAAGGGAATGGCTTTGCAATCCGAGTCTTCTTTGTAAGGACAGATGTGACATACAAAATCAAACTCCATAAGGCATGTAAAGTTATATAGTAGGTATGTTTATTATGGTGCCGGGTGCGAGGGTGATGACTCCTAACTCGCACAACGAAACACTTGTTGGTTGCTTATTTATCACACCAAATCATACATATAGGTAAGATGACACAACAGGTGGGTTGAGCTTGCTTGAACAGTTCCAAGATGTCGTCATAATGTTCCAATTAGGTCGGGGAAATCATTATGATATGTTCCGCCTCTGCATGCATGCGTTCTGCTCTCTGGTGGTCACAGGCAGAGGTCTTCTCCAAGTCTTCTTCACAAAGGCTTTCTGGTGTACTTTTCGCCTTAGTCAGTCACTAACTACAGACCCAGTTCAACCAGCAGGTTCCTGTTCTTTGTTTCAAGATGTCTGTCAAGGAGCTCCTGGACTCCTTGCGTTGTTAAGGGGGTCTGTCTTGCATGACAGGAATGCGTGTCATGGCAATGTCACTGTTCTAGAATTACATTTCAGGTGGTTATGCAGGGGCAGCAGCAGAGTGCTGCGAGCCTGCTCCGTCCTGATGCCTCCTGCTGCCTTTGATGTCTCAGCATCTGTATTGTGTCGGCTGCCAGGGAACGGACTGCCAGACAGATGTCATCTTCCAAAGGCTGAAAGGCTGCAACAGAAGGAAACAGAACAGAGATGAAACCCACCAGCACCTCCTGACCGTACCATCGCGACTCATTGCTCTTCCAGGCCCAGAGTAGCATGTGAGACTGAGGGATCAGCTGGAAGCCACTGCTCAGGAGTGCCCTACCTGCCCCAGGAATGCTCCTCTGTCCCTGCAGCATTTCCTTGCAGCAGAGCAAGGCACAGCTGCATGCTGCCCAAGCTCAGCCCCCTGCCCCCCGCCCCAGCACACGCAGCACTGCCCTCACTCACCACTGCAGATTTCATTCAGCATTTCCTCACTTTGTTCCCCAGATTGCTGCACAGCCAGCCCTAGGGAAAGAGCTCCCGTCAGACGCCCACTCTCCAACACACTCCCCAGAGCACAAACTGCAGCCCAGCCAGCCCAGTTGATCCCCTCCCGTGCTGCAGGCAGGGATGGTGCCCGAGGGGGCACCTGAGCAAGGCACCCATTGGGGCTACTAGCACGAGCAGGCTGTATCCGGGGGCCGCAGGGCTACGCCTTGCTGCTAGGGCAGGGCCCAAAAAGGGACTCAGGGGTTGGGCTCACTGATGAATTTGACAGCTTCGCATCGCAAGGAGGTCTGAGAATCCTTCAGGTATGGCAGGCTCTGCCACAGGTATTCCTCCACTGTCCTCTTGTCCTGGTGCAGCTGGAGAAGAGCAGAAAGGCATGGGACTTGCAGAGCCTCCCCAGATGCAGGTGCAACCCCTCCTGCCAGCATCCCCTTTCCCCCAGCAAAAAGGTGGGGGCTGTGTCCTTACCAAACACCTCCTGATCGCTGCTATGTACTCCTGCCGGGCCCGGTGCTTGAGCTCCTTCCACTTCAGGAATTCTGCACAAGCCACGAGTGCTTCCCCAGATGCCTACACAACAATAGATGCAGGGAGATGGCACCACAGACACGCTTCCCAGCGTCTGAGTTCTTGCTGAACTCGCTCTCAATTCCCAGACCATCGCTGCCACCGCTGAGGTGTCAGCACATCCTTGCCTGCATTTTGGTCAGGTCTGTAATTTGTACCTGTGCTACTCTCGGGGTCTCGTCACTCATCTGAAATAGCAGAGGCAGCAGGGCCCTGCGCACAGCCTTCTTCATGTTTCCCTTCTTATACCACAGCACAGCGTCCATCGTATCTTTGAAGAGGCGGATGGAGCCTTCTCGCACTTCACTTGACACCTGAGGGGGAACACGCAGACCTCAGCAACGCACTCTCACTGCCCATGGCGAGCACGAGCGGAGGCGTGGCTGATGTGAAAGGAGATGCTTTGCAGTCACATTCTGCACCATGGCGCTGTGCAGTCGTGCAAAGCAGTGCAACAGGTTTCCAGCACAAGGTGCCTGTGCCCCCAGGCCCCCCAGCAGGTCAAAGCAGCGCTCCTCAAGAAAATCTTGTCAAGGAGACAGGGCTGGTCCTCGGCAGTGCCTCCAAGGCACACACTGCCCACTCAGCCTCCAGCTCCCTGCTGTGGCTCCTGGAGAGAATGCCTGGCACGGGTAGAGGAGGGAGCACTGGCGGGTCTGAAAGTACCCTTTGGCAGAAGATGCTTAGCACAGCAGCCAGGCTGGGCCCCAGCACAGGGGCCTCACATCACGAGGAACAACCAAGCTACGCTGCCAAGGACAAGGCCTGCTGGGCTGCAGAGCCCAGAAGACATCTCATTCTCGAGAGCTGGAGAAGCAAAGAAAGGAGAACGCCCTCTGGTCGAGCACCCACCCACGGAGATCAGCCTCCCACGGCAGACTTACATGATTAAAAAGAGGCAGAATCTTCTCAGCCAGCTCCAGAGCAATGGGACTGGCATGCCTCTTCTCCAGGTGGCGCACTACATTTCTGAAGATGTTCAGCACCTTCAGAGTAATGGGCGTGTTGGCAAACTGCTGGGTCTCCATGATGTCTGGAAGCAGGGCTCGTATGACACTTGCCTGTACAAAACACAGATTTCCTTCTCACCAAAAGGACAGTGGCCACCCTGGCCTAAAACCTCTGATTACAGAGCACCAGCTACACGCTTTGCTTGCTGGTAGCTGCCACAGGAATGGCAGCGGCAGACTATGGGCAGGCGTGCACTTATAGCGATGGGGAAGACAGGAGAAGGAGGGCAGGTGAGCAAGAACGCCATGGCCCCTGCTCGGCCACCGCCTTTTCCAACAGGCCCCCAGGTAACCCATCTGGAAAGCTCCTGGAAATCTCCCCAGGCAGCCACCAGGCCCCACCAGGCCATCACCCCGACTCCTGAGTCTCAGGCAACCCCAAGGCACAGTGTTGCCCTCCACTCCAGCGCCAGGCTCCTCAACAGGAGGGCTTAATTTGACTAGGTCCTGCTCACCATCTCAGATCTCTTGGACAGCAGGACCAGGCCTCTGAGCACCAGACAGAGCAGTGGCAGGCTTTCAATGTTCAGAAGCCTCTGCAGGACTGCAGGCTTACACAGCTCTTTCAGCATCTCTTCAGTAGGGTGCATCACCTGAAACAAAGGCAAGCAGTGAGAGCCAGGCAGAGGCAGCAGGACTCCCTGCACCCTGCAGCTCCTGGCTCTTCTTGCAGCTCAGGGCTGGGCACTGGGAGACACAGCGTGGCCTGGGGCAGCAGCGCCTTTGGAGGGCTCCACCATCCCTCTGTGCCCCAGGCCTAGCACTATGCAGGATGACTTTCTGGCCTGCTCCTCCTGCCCTCTGGCCTTCAGAAGCCTTTGAGGAGCAGGAGCTGGCACAAGAGAGGCACCAGCCGAGGGTGGCCACAGGCACTAAAGCCAGCTCAGCCTGCATGGAGGCAATGGCTCTCCCCAGCCCCAGCCGTGTCTCTGTTGCTGCAACAGCCCTGTCTCAGGTTTCCAGTCTGGGGAGCAAGGCAGGGGGAGGCGGGGAGCTGGGCAAAGAGAGCCCCGAAGGACAGCACGGTGCCTTGTCCAGTTACTCACAGTGAAGCGGAGGAGGCCCAACTCCGCTGTGGTGACATTAAATATCTCACACAACTGTTGGTCCTGGAGAACATTGCTGAGTTCATCCAAGATCCTCTCTGAAGATTCCAGCATGGGAAGCACACTGTTCCACATCTCCAGGGTAGCGCTGCAAAGAGCAATGCTGTGTCAGCAGGGCTGCCTCCGCCACAGCGCCATGGCTCACGCAGGCCCAGCAGGCCCCAGGCTGTGCTTCAGCCCGGGCCCTGCCACCCCGCGTGCTTGGGGAGGTCTGGTGGCCCGGCCTGGGCAAGCAGGAGGGGCTGAGGTGGCCTTCCCCGAGGGGCAGAGCAGAAGCCTGACGAGAGGCTGTGGGCTGCCTTGGTGGGTGTGAGCTGCTGCAGCCCTGAGGAAAGCACAGTGCGCTGGAAAGCACAGTGCGATGGAGCGCCTGCTCCTCGGGGGTGTCCTGCAGCTTTCCTTGGCTCTGGCAGCAGGAGCGTCTCTGAGCCCTGCTCTTCTCAGGGAACAAACACACGGGGCTGTCTGGGCTGGTACCTTTCACACTGGGGAAGGTCGATCAAAACACTCCTCAGGACCTCTCTGGGAAACTGGATGGTCAGACTGTCAAGCAGTGAGAAGAGCGTCTTTTGAGGTGATTTGCTGCTCCTTTCCAGGCTTCTCTGGATGGACCCCAGAATCTCTGGCACCTGTTGCAAGAACACGGGGAGAATGCTGCTGTCACTGCAGCCAATTGCACCCCAGCCACCGCTATTGCTGCCCTGCCCATTGCTCTTTGCTGGTTTCAGATGGCTTCAGATCACAAACAGCAGTGGAGGGAAGAGCATATCGTTGGCATGGCTGATGCAAAAGTAGATGCTTCAGAGTCACATTCTGCACAAAGGCGCTGTGCGGCCATGCACAAAGCAGTGCAACAGGTTTCCAGCACGGGGTGCCTGTGCCTCAAGTGCTTCCCCAGCCACCCCACCAGGTCGAAGCAGAGCTTCCCAGGCACCACACCACAGCTGAGACAGGGCTGGCCCTCAGCAATGACTTCAGGGCACTCACTGCCCATTTGGTGTCCGCATTTCTGCTGTGGCACCTGGAGAGAGTGCCTGCTGCTGCTGGTAGAAAAGGGAGCACTGGAGGGTCTGAAAGTAAGCCTTGGTAGAAGAAGCTTTGCACAGCGGCCAGGCTGGGCCCCTGCACGGAGGCCTCACATCACCGAGAACAACCAAGCTGTGCTGCCAGGCACAAGGCTTGCTCCTCCTGCCCTCGGACCAGCACAGACTCTTGCTCTCACGCCTTTGAAGAGCAATCGACCTTTGAGAAGCTGGCACAAAAATGGCACCATACATGGGTGGCCACGGGAACTTTCCCTCTCTGGCCCTGCAGCCTACTCAGCCTTGCGGAGGCCATGCCTCTCCCTAGCCTAAGCCACAGCCTCAACTCTGCCTCTGCCCTGCCCCAAGTTTCCAGCCTGGGGAGGAAGGCAGCGGGAGGCAGGGAGCTGGGCAAAGAGAGCCCTGAAGGACAGCACGATGCCTTGTCCGTGTAACTCACAGTCAGACGAAGGAAGCCCAGCCCCACTGTGATGATCGTGCATGGCTCTTCGTCCTGGAGAAGGCAGCGCAGTTCATCCAAGATTTTCTCTGAAGATTCCGGCATGGTAAGCACCATCTTCCAGATCTCCAGGGTAGCGCTGCAAAGAGGGAGCAATGCTGTGTCAACAGGGCTGCCTCAGCCACAGCGCCATGGCTCAGGCAGAACCAGCAGGCCCCAGGCTGTGCTGCAGCCCTGGCTCTGACACCTCGCGTGCTTGAGGAGGTCTGAGGACCCGGCCTGGGCAAGCAGGAGGGGCTGAGGTGGCCTTCCCCGAGGGGCAGGGCAGGAGCCTGACGAGAGGCTGTGGGCTGCCTTGGTGGGTGTGAGCTGCTGCAGCCCTGAGGGGTCCACTGGCACTGGAAAGCACAGTGCGATGGAGCGCCTGCTCCTCGGGGGTTGTCAGGGCTGGTACCTGTCACTGTGTGGTAGGTGGGTCAATACGCTTGTTAACACATCTCTGGGAAACTGGCATGCCAGCACGTCAAGCAGTGACGGGAGGATTGCCTGAACTGATGTGCTGCTGCTTTTCAGCTTTCTGCAGAGGTACCCCAGAATCTCTGGCACCTGTTGGGAGGACAGAAGGAGAAGGAGACAGAAGGAGATTTGCCCTGCTGCCACTGAGATTACTGCTCTTCCCAGTGCTCTGGCTTGACTTAAAGTGGCTACGGATGCCCAAGAGCATCTGAGCGCTTACTTCTGTTAGCCAGGTGCCAGGGTCTTTCAAAACCATATCCAGTATAATCCTGGCATACTCCTTGTCCTCAGAGCTGCAGTCAGCAATGGTCTTATCAAGGGTTATGAGGACGATGCCTGTAATCTGAGGAGTGCGGAGGAATCTTCTAAGCAGCTATGGTAGGAGGGAGAAAAGGGAGGGAAGACAAGTCAGACTGAGTGTGAGAACATAGTGTGGAGGGAGAAGACGAGAGGAAAAGGGCCAAAGAAGACACTTGCTTCAGGGCAGAAACATGCTGAGGGCCCCCACCTTGTCTCTCAGTGCCCAAGCTTGTCTCTCAGATACCCCTAAGCTGTAGAGGCAGCTCTGGGATGCAAAAAGAGGAAGAGGGAGCAGGCTGGAATGTTCACGTCTCCTTACCTGCTGCCTGAAAGTGCTGGCCATGAAACCGCAAAGCTTCCAGACCTGCTTCATAGCCCTCTCACGCACAATTCTGGCCCCGGAGAAGGTGAAGGACAGCAGCAACTGTGAGGAGAGGAGCTGCTGGTTAGCTGGGACTGCTGATGCCCACTCCAGCAGAAGCAGGTCTGCCGAGCTCCTGGCTGGAACCACGGCATCCATCCAGACTCAGGCACCCTGAGCTCGAGCCAAGCCCATCTTGGGGCTACTGCCACTGGGGCCGCTTGCCGGCTCCAGCTGCTGCCAGTGCCGTTTCCAAGGAGAGGGCTCAAATTCTACCAAAGGGACCTCTGGGGGCAGAGCTCTACAACAGACAGACCTCCAAGATACTCTGCAGCCAATTATTGACGCTGCTGATGGGATGGCTGGGATGGCTGTCTAGCATAATCTGCAGCATGTTGTCCATAGCATTCAGGGTCTGCAAAGAGAACAGTGGGTTTTGTGGAAGTCTTTCAGAGGTCGCTCTCACCACCAGGAGACTGCTGTGAACCCCTCTGGCTGCCAAGGAAGGACACTCACACCCAGGGGCTGCAGAGCCGCAAAGCTGCTGTGCACAGACCAGGCTTCAAGCACAGAGTGTTGCCGGGCCCAGGGCGTGAGAGGTAAGGAGTGAGGGGCAGCAAGGGCGGGAGCCTGCCCTGCAAGGATCTTTCTTAACCTCTGGACACAAAGAATCCAGGGAGCAGCCCAGAGGCCTGAGGTTCAGTAGTTGCACCTACTGGTACGTACATGGTTGTAGAGGCAAATGTTCAATTCCCTCCTTGGAGGAAGGTAGAAGATGACACTGCAGCACACGTTTAAGAGATGTAGCATTTCGTCTTCTGCAATTGCGTTCACTTCACTGCAAGTAGGGAGACCTTGATGTTAGGAGCAGTGCCTCGGTGCTGGGATGGATGGGGAGCCCTGCCAGGAGGCACCTCCTCCTCCACGGGGCTGGCCTGGGTCAGAGGACAGTCCTGATGCCACCAGCTCTGGGGCAAGAGCCAAGACCCAGCGGAGAGCTGTGTCAGGGCCACCAGGATCGAGCCCTGGGGATGTGCTGGCAAAACCAGGGGCTGGGCAGGTACCTCAAGGCAGCAATAGCATTCATGCAGTGGTATCTCAGGGCAGTGTTCAGCTGCTCCTTGGGCTCCTCGCACAGTAGAGCCTGCAAAGCACAACCGGGATGGCACCTGGCAGCCACCAGCACCCAGCACCAGCAAACCCGGCACCGGCTGGTAGGGCCTGAGTAGCCCCAGTGCCCCTTGACCAACACGGGCACCCAGATGCTGCTTTCCACCTCCACTGCTGAGGTCTCAGCAACACCTGGAGTCCCATCTGGGGCACATCGGTGTCCGTGCACAATTTCCCTGCCTCCCTCTCCCCTTGCCCTGTGCCCCTCACAGGGCGCAGATTCCTGGGTGCCATGTCCCCTCACCTCAATGTTCTCTGTCAGATTGTTTAGGAAGCAGAAGACATCCAGGCTGTCTGTCAAGCCCGTCTTTCCAGCGGTGCTGCACAGTGAGCAGATGCAGTTCAGGAACTGCATCTTCTGCACCAGATCCTGGCAGGCACACAAGAGACCAAGGAGTATGAGCACAGAGCGCCACGGTCAGAGGGACCGAGTGTTGCAGGGTGTGGCGCAGTGTGGCAGGCCCGCAGGGCAGCAGCCGCTCTGCCCAGCCAGCAGCCCTCCTGCAGCCTGAAGGCAGAGCCAGAAAGACCATCTGGAGATGCAGGCACAGCCAAGACGGAGATGGCTGCTATTACCTTTTCCTCGCTGATGACGTAGGCTTCAATGCAATCTATGGCCTCCTTTTCCATTTCATAAACAGGCAGCCAGTCATCATCTAACCAAGGAAGAGAGTGAGCAGCGCTGTAGAGGGGCCAAAGGCAGGCACAAGCAAAGGAAGGAGCTCTGCCCGCTCCAGCCCTGGGCCCGCTCCCCTGACACAGCCTGCCCGTGCCTGTCAGGACAAGGGGCCCTGGTGTCGAGCAGGGGGCACTCACTGCCCCAGCCCTGCCCACCCTGCTGGGGACCCTCACTCACCAGCATACAGTGGCTGCACCTCAGTCACCTGGTAGGGCTCCGGTGAAGGTCTTCTCTCCTGGGGAGCCCTACTCTCAGCCCAGGCCACCCTGGGTCGTTTAGGAGGTTTCCTCACCATCTCGTGCAGTGAGGGCTGAGGGTGGGGAGGGGGCAGCCGTGGGACTGCCAAGGGTAGAGTGAAACGACGTGGGCTGCGCTCGGGGGCTCCTCGCCAGACCCGCACACTCCTGCCCTGTCGCCTCGCTGTCCTGCCGGACACTGCGGGGCCGCCGTGTCGGTGCCGGCTATGCCTGGGTGTCACAGGGACGGGTCACAAAGGGCCCCACTGTGATCCGCTGCCCCGCCCGGGCGGGGCTGGTTCCGGGCCCCCGGTTGCAATGGCGTAGACCAGACTCCCCAGGGGGAGGGGATGTGTGCGCCTGCTTATCCAGAAAGCTTTGGAAGTGGGCCTGAGAGCAGCTGGACTGCCCAGGCTTTCCTGTTTCTACTGAGGCCAGAGATGGCTGCAGCAGGACAGAGGAGGAAGACGAAGACTCGCTGTCAGCTCACACGCTTGTGAGCTCCAAGGTCCTTATGATTTCTGAATCATAAAGATGGAAATGATAAGCTTCACACAGGAGATACAGTTCCGTGCCCTTATTTCTGTTTAGCTGACAATACACTGTCAAATAATTGGGAACACCGCACTCCAGGAAGGCATTTCCCTGCAATTGATCAGATAATTTTTTTTCTTCTTCTTCTTTTGTTTTATAATCTCTAAACAATACCCATCTGGGGAACGCGGTCTTTTAGAGATTTGGCCTTCTCTTGATGCCACCTGGGCAGGACTGCCGCAATGCCATTAAGTCGGCTTTGATACTTGTCTTCACCGCACCTCATACAGACATAGAAATCAAGTTAAACGGAACGGCTAATACTGATATTAAGGCTTAAGAAGCCTTACAGAGCCACAAAATGAGCAGAAGAGAATAATGAAAGATTTTAACTGAAGATCTGGTAACTTTGCAGAACATACATAAACTCTGGTTCTTTGGATTGTAGTTTGCCTGGGTTGGGACAATTTTTCATATTTTCAGATGGTCTGCTTGAAAACTAGATGGCTATTATTTGTAGGGAGTTTGGGGCTTCTGGTTTGTTTTTTTGGTTTTTTTTGGTGAATGAGGATGCAATAGCAATCTTTTCTCGGTTCTGTATAACCTGAGTGCCTAAATCATTTTTTATCCACCATATGTGAGCTTGCTGACGTGTAAAACCTCTAGCCACAAGCCTGTCACACAAAGACACACTGTCTCATAAGAAAATATTTTAAAAAGTGGTGCCTCTAATAAGAAATTTTGATGATGAAATTTTGATGATGCATGTCATTTTTTGGTTATAGCTTTATGTGCAGGCCTGTGCTAAATTGCTGTTCCATTCAACTGTTTGTAGCTGAACTCAAAGCCGACGAAGTAGACGCTGCTGACCCACTTTGTGGCGTTGTTAGCTACTGTAATGGAAAATTCAAATATGGAGAGATATGATTGGGGTGGAACACTTGATGCGGTGTGAAAGTAAATGCCTTCTTCAGAAAGATACGTGACAGCTGCTGGGCAACTGGCCAGGTTTTCCGTAGGACTGGTTTTCCTCAGAAAAAACTGGCCAAGTCACATCAGCAGGATCTGAAGACCATCCTTTCCATTACTGGAAACCCGTGGCTTCCTTGTTCTGCTCTGGTGTGTTTCACAAAATGCATGTATTTCACAGAATCACAGAATCATAGAATCACAGAATCACAAGGTTGGAAACGACCTATAAGATCACCTAGTCCAACTGTCTTCTCATGACCACTGCTACCACAAGCACTAACCCATATCTCACAGCGCCTCATCCAGACGCCTCTTGAACACTGCCAGGGATGGCGACTCCACCACCTCTCTGGGCAGGCAGTAAAGCAACAAGCAAAGCAATTTGCAGCAGTAAAGCAACATGCTCATATTGATTTAAATCTCTGACGTTTATTTAATGTATTTAAATAATGGGGAAAACACTGAAAACACAGAAATGGCAGCACTGGCCAGAACCAGCAAGACCCTTTTCGAGTTCTGGAGACAGCTGCATTTTAACGTTTTATATCAAGCTTTATGTCAACTATTTCGTGCTCAGAAGAGAAATAGTTCCCTTCTTCTGTGCTCTCTCTCACTGCACTATTCTTCTGTAGCTAGTTTGTCACGGGTTATCCTTAGATATAAGTCCGTGACAGGGGGCACAGGACCCGGGAAGAAGAGAGGAAAAAAAAAAGGCACGAACGGTTTGCCGCGACCCGGCCGGCCCCGGGCCACGTGCGCTCCGGGAGAGGCGGAAGGGCAGAGAGCTAGCCGGTAGTTTTAACAGAAAGAAAACACAACGACAACGATCTCAGGAGGAAGGGTAATTTACTGAATCTAACTAAACCAAACAAAACGAGAGAGACAAGAGTATCAAGAAATGAGAGTCAAACCACGATAGTGCGAGGGAAAGCACGTGCTTTCTCTGCGGCGAGCCGAGACGGCGGAGCCGGGCCAGATGGGGAGAGGCAGCCGCTCCGGGTCGTGTCCGCAGCTCCACCCCGCTGCCTCTGCCCGCCAGCTCGTCCGGGGATGCCGTCCCCTCCCCTCCCATCAGGATGCTCAAAGAGTCCACAGCAGTAAACGGAACCAGAACATTAACTCGTTAACTCCCACTGGTCCACATGATGTTCTGATGTGGAATACTGACAACAAAAATCACAAAACCACAACATAGTTCCAGGTCTGCATCTCTTGGCAGGCTAAAATCTTCACAGAATCACAGGGGTTGGAATGGACCTCAAGAGATCATCCAGTCCGGCCCCCCTGCTACAGCGGGATACCCTACTCAGGTAGGCATCCTGCCAGGCCTTGGATATCTCCATAGAAGGAGACTCCTCAGCCTCTCAGGGCAACCTGTGCCAGCGCTCCGTCACCCTTACCGTACAGAAGGTCTTCCACATGTTAGTATGGAACTTCCTATGTTCATCTTTTAGGCCATTACTCCTCATCCCCCAAGTTTAATCAGTGGCAGCTTATCCTGTTGTGGCAATTGTGGAGCACTGTCCTTCAATTTAAATAGCAGTTTCACTCCCCTGGCTGTGTGGAGAACACACACGATTGATGGAAGCCACCGTATTGCACCTCAGACCTCGCCTCACCTCACCTCACCTGCGTGTCAGGCTTTGTTTGCTAGACTCAGCCATCTTCCTTCTCACAGCACAGGATTTCTGTGCTCTGCATCCCTATGAAGCCTGCTTCTGCTCGAGTTCTGACTGTCTTTCTTGAAAATAAATGACCAGGAGGCTACTCTCTAATTTACTCGATCTAATATTTTTGTTCTCTGCCCTGCAGATCACCTGCATCCCCCGTCACTGACTACACGGCATTTTAAACCTCTTGTTTAGGTCAGCTGTGCCCAGCATTTAGGGCCAGCAGATAATCCTTCATCCACTGTGACAGAAGACACAAAAACTTGGTCCATACCTGCTGTAGACAAGCTGCTGTCCTACTTTAAAAAAACAAACAAACCAACCAACCAAAGCAAACAAACAAACAAAGAAAAACTGAAGCAAGCAAGAGAAACTGTTTCCAGAAAATAAGCCTGCGGTGCAAGAAGTAATCTACTGCCCTTCCAGAAACATATGGACAGACGTGTGTTCTCTGCCCTGAGGAAAGACTCGGGTAGCAGTCTTTATTGCCCGTTCCCATATGCAGACCCACACGGAAAGACTATCTATTTTCCCTTCTGCCCACCAGTTCACTTCAAATGCAGCCCATTTCAGATCTGTCGAGGCCTCCAGGCAGCAATATGGAAAACCCAAGTCAAGGTATTGAGCTCTGGTTGGAATGAGGAACTGATTTGAGCCAGGAGGAATGGCAAGAAGTTCAAAAGGAAACTCTTGTGTTGTTTGTTGTCTACAATTGCTGAGATTGTTCATACATGATATGGACATTTAGGTTTCAGTATAAACTGTACAATGACTTTGACCGATGAGATAGAATGGATTTTGACTGTTATTTCTGGCACGGGCCACGTTTTGCTCTGACTATATTCCATCCCGTCTGCATTTCTAGTCTTGCAGAATGCCTCCATAGCACTTATAAGTGGATAAGGTCACAGAAATGGAACACAAATATGAACCAAAGCGTATTTACATGTGTCTCGCTCCGATTTATAGGAGGCAGAGGAGGTTCTTTTAATATCTGTGGGGCACAGCAAAGGCTGAAAGGACCATGATCATGATTCACAGGAGGAGAACAACAGAGGCAACAATTAGAGGGGCCCTGCCCCCAGCCAGGGGGTGGAAAGGGATAATGGAGTGTACTGAACTGAGTGGATTCCATGGCGCAGCACATCAGAACCACAGAAATACGAGTGCACTGTGGGCACCGGTGCACAGTGCACTCTTAACACCCCTGAGTCACAAAGGCACAGCAGTAATTTATATTTCTGGAGTGACTGGGGGCTCCCAAGAGTTGACTGTGTTGGAGGCCAAAATAAGCCTCACTGGTAAAGACTGGCAAAAGCACTCTATTGAGACTGGCGCAGGCGCTCTGTGGATACTTGGTATTGATTTCCTCAGAAGGGGATGTTTTATGGAGCCCAGCGGGTACTGGTGGGCCTTTGGAACAGCTGCTGTAGACAGAAGATGTTAAGCAGCACAGATTGTTCTATGAGCTGGTTTTGCTATTAAGCGAAGCAAAGTGAAGGGACCCGCACAGGAAATTCAGTTCTTAGGCGTAACTTGGCAAGACGGGCATTGTCACATCCCAGCAGATGCGGTCAACAAGATTACAGCTGTGTCTCCCCGCTCTTGTAAGAAAGAGCCGTGATCTCTTCTGGGCACAGTGGGCTTTTGGAGAATGCGTGTTCTGAACTATAGCCTCACTGTAAGACCTCTTCATCAGGTGATGCAGAAGAAGAAGAATTTTAGGTGGGGCCCCAGTCAGCAGGAGGCTTTTGAGCAAATTAAACAGGAGATAGGCAGAGCTGTGACCGTGGGGCCAGTAAGGATGGGACATGATGTAAAAAACATCCTCTAGACTGCTGTTGGAGAGAGGCCACAGGAGATACCTGAGGCCGTCCTCTTGCATTCTGGAGTCGAGCACTCACAGGCTCTGAAGAGCATTATAGTATGACTGAAAAGGAGTGGGTAGGAAAGTCAGTAGCTCAAGGACACAGAGCGAGGATTTCTGTTACAAAGTAGGTTATTGCCACAGGTAGATGAGAGCTTAGCAAAATCTTGCCCTTCAATTGAATGCATGCTGTGTTTGCTCGTTTGGTAAACTGTGCAGCTCCGTGTATCTCTGATGGCAGTCTTTGCTTAGGCAGTCGCATCTACAGCCTGCCAACCCCTTCCCTCTCTATTCTTTATAGCCAAGCAAATGCCATCTATATGCAAAAGCCTGACCATTTACCATGTAGGCGGCCCACGATGCCATCCAAACTCCTTGCTCTCCTGTATCTCCTGCTTTCTATTTCTTTACCAGTGCCTGTAGTATTCCAACTCAGTCTCTCCTTCCTCAGTTCTTGTGCACAAGGGCCTTCCCACCAGAGTACCAAATCAGTTCATATGAGAAATTTCCTCAAGTGACTCTTCTCCCTACGCATTTACTCAACCTCCGTTTTGTTGATTTCATTAGTAGTAAAAATAATATTACTGTTATTTTAAGAGTTGTATGTCAGCAAAGAAGGTTTGCAGAATCATTCTTTGCCCCGTTTTGAAATGCAAACTGAAAACCAGAGATAGAGCTCTGAGTCTGGATTTCTGGGTCTCCCAGATATAAGAAAAGAAAAGATGTTTTTTTTCCCCTTGAAATACAAACCCATTTGTCTTATTCCACATGACGCTCATGCTCAGGCACACAGCACAACTGAGAAGCAGAAGCTTTGCTTCCCAGCACTTCAGCTTTGCAAGAAGCTAGGAGAACCATTACTTTCTTGCTTTGTATCTGTCACAGGCCCAGCAAAATGAGCAGGTATCTTGTTCAGGGCTGCGTACGTGTCCACCCATGAAGTTAGTCTTATTTTGTACACGGAGGGCGTAGTGGCCTTGACAGAGTTTGAAGAAAGGCCACGAGGTTCTTAGGAATGATGAATGCCGGTTTGGGATTTTTTTTTTTTATTTTTTTCAGTGGAACTGCATGCTGTTGCTGAGTGTCCAGTTCTCCAAAGGATCTGTATCTCCACCCGAGGCCTCTGGTCCCCCTGGAGAGAATCAACAGCATTTCCCAGCTGAGTATCGTCAGCAGACGTGCTGAGGATGCACTCCTACAGCCCACCGCTACAGAAACCTTGCACATAAGCTCAACTCGGGAGGACACCAAGGGAATGGCTTTGCAATCCGAGTCTTCTTTGTAAGGACAGATGTGACATACAAAATCAAACTCCATAAGGCATGTAAAGTTATATAGTAGGTATGTTTATTATGGTGCCGGGTGCGAGGGTGATGACTCCTAACTCGCACAACGAAACACTTGTTGGTTGCTTATTTATCACACCAAATCATACATATAGGTAAGATGACACAACAGGTGGGTTGAGCTTGCTTGAACAGTTCCAAGATGTCGTCATAATGTTCCAATTAGGTCGGGGAAATCATTATGATATGTTCCGCCTCTGCATGCATGCGTTCTGCTCTCTGGTGGTCACAGGCAGAGGTCTTCTCCAAGTCTTCTTCACAAAGGCTTTCTGGTGTACTTTTCGCCGTAGTCAGTCACTAACTACAGACCCAGTTCAACCAGCAGGTTCCTGTTCTTTGTTTCAAGATGTCTGTCAAGGAGCTCCTGGACTCCTTGCGTTGTTAAGGGGGTCTGTCTTGCATGACAGGAATGCGTGTCATGGCAATGTCACTGTTCTAGAATTACATTTCAGGTGGTTATGCAGGGGCAGCAGCAGAGTGCTGCGAGCCTGCTCCGTCCTGATGCCTCCTGCTGCCTTTGATGTCTCAGCATCTGTATTGTGTCGGCTGCCAGGGAACGGACTGCCAGACAGATGTCATCTTCCAAAGGCTGAAAGGCTGCAACAGAAGGAAACAGAACAGAGATGAAACCCACCAGCACCTCCTGACCGTACCATCGCGACTCATTGCTCTTCCAGGCCCAGAGTAGCATGTGAGACTGAGGGATCAGCTGGAAGCCACTGCTCAGGAGTGCCCTACCTGCCCCAGGAATGCTCCTCTGTCCCTGCAGCATTTCCTTGCAGCAGAGCAAGGCACAGCTGCATGCTGCCCAAGCTCAGCCCCCTGCCCCCCGCCCCAGCACACGCAGCACTGCCCTCACTCACCACTGCAGATTTCATTCAGCATTTCCTCACTTTGTTCCCCAGATTGCTGCACAGCCAGCCCTAGGGAAAGAGCTCCCGTCAGACGCCCACTCTCCAACACACTCCCCAGAGCACAAACTGCAGCCCAGCCAGCCCAGTTGATCCCCTCCCGTGCTGCAGGCAGGGATGGTGCCCGAGGGGGCACCTGAGCAAGGCACCCATTGGGGCTACTAGCACGAGCAGGCTGTATCCGGGGGCCGCAGGGCTACGCCTTGCTGCTAGGGCAGGGCCCAAAAAGGGACTCAGGGGTTGGGCTCACTGATGAATTTGACAGCTTCGCATCGCAAGGAGGTCTGAGAATCCTTCAGGTATGGCAGGCTCTGCCACAGGTATTCCTCCACTGTCCTCTTGTCCTGGTGCAGCTGGAGAAGAGCAGAAAGGCATGGGACTTGCAGAGCCTCCCCAGATGCAGGTGCAACCCCTCCTGCCAGCATCCCCTTTCCCCCAGCAAAAAGGTGGGGGCTGTGTCCTTACCAAACACCTCCTGATCGCTGCTATGTACTCCTGCCGGGCCCGGTGCTTGAGCTCCTTCCACTTCAGGAATTCTGCACAAGCCACGAGTGCTTCCCCAGATGCCTACACAACAATAGATGCAGGGAGATGGCACCACAGACACGCTTCCCAGCGTCTGAGTTCTTGCTGAACTCGCTCTCAATTCCCAGACCATCGCTGCCACCGCTGAGGTGTCAGCACATCCTTGCCTGCATTTTGGTCAGGTCTGTAATTTGTACCTGTGCTACTCTCGGGGTCTCGTCACTCATCTGAAATAGCAGAGGCAGCAGGGCCCTGCGCACAGCCTTCTTCATGTTTCCCTTCTTATACCACAGCACAGCGTCCATCGTATCTTTGAAGAGGCGGATGGAGCCTTCTCGCACTTCACTTGACACCTGAGGGGGAACACGCAGACCTCAGCAACGCACTCTCACTGCCCATGGCGAGCACGAGCGGAGGCGTGGCTGATGTGAAAGGAGATGCTTTGCAGTCACATTCTGCACCATGGCGCTGTGCAGTCGTGCAAAGCAGTGCAACAGGTTTCCAGCACAAGGTGCCTGTGCCCCCAGGCCCCCCAGCAGGTCAAAGCAGCGCTCCTCAAGAAAATCTTGTCAAGGAGACAGGGCTGGTCCTCGGCAGTGCCTCCAAGGCACACACTGCCCACTCAGCCTCCAGCTCCCTGCTGTGGCTCCTGGAGAGAATGCCTGGCACGGGTAGAGGAGGGAGCACTGGCGGGTCTGAAAGTACCCTTTGGCAGAAGATGCTTAGCACAGCAGCCAGGCTGGGCCCCAGCACAGGGGCCTCACATCACGAGGAACAACCAAGCTACGCTGCCAAGGACAAGGCCTGCTGGGCTGCAGAGCCCAGAAGACATCTCATTCTCGAGAGCTGGAGAAGCAAAGAAAGGAGAACGCCCTCTGGTCGAGCACCCACCCACGGAGATCAGCCTCCCACGGCAGACTTACATGATTAAAAAGAGGCAGAATCTTCTCAGCCAGCTCCAGAGCAATGGGACTGGCATGCCTCTTCTCCAGGTGGCGCACTACATTTCTGAAGATGTTCAGCACCTTCAGAGTAATGGGCGTGTTGGCAAACTGCTGGGTCTCCATGATGTCTGGAAGCAGGGCTCGTATGACACTTGCCTGTACAAAACACAGATTTCCTTCTCACCAAAAGGACAGTGGCCACCCTGGCCTAAAACCTCTGATTACAGAGCACCAGCTACACGCTTTGCTTGCTGGTAGCTGCCACAGGAATGGCAGCGGCAGACTCTGGGCAGGCGTGCACTTATAGCGATGGGGAAGACAGGAGAAGGAGGGCAGGTGAGCAAGAACGCCATGGCCCCTGCTCGGCCACCGCCTTTTCCAACAGGCCCCCAGGTAACCCATCTGGAAAGCTCCTGGAAATCTCCCCAGGCAGCCACCAGGCCCCACCAGGCCATCACCCCGACTCCTGAGTCTCAGGCAACCCCAAGGCACAGTGTTGCCCTCCACTCCAGCGCCAGGCTCCTCAACAGGAGGGCTTAATTTGACTGGGTCCTGCTCACCATCTCAGATCTCTTGGACAGCAGGACCAGGCCTCTGAGCACCAGACAGAGCAGTGGCAGGCTTTCAATGTTCAGAAGCCTCTGCAGGACTGCAGGCTTACACAGCTCTTTCAGCATCTCTTCAGTAGGGTGCATCACCTGAAACAAAGGCAAGCAGTGAGAGCCAGGCAGAGGCAGCAGGACTCCCTGCACCCTGCAGCTCCTGGCTCTTCTTGCAGCTCAGGGCTGGGCACTGGGAGACACAGCGTGGCCTGGGGCAGCAGCGCCTTTGGAGGGCTCCACCATCCCTCTGTGCCCCAGGCCTAGCACTATGCAGGATGACTTTCTGGCCTGCTCCTCCTGCCCTCTGGCCTTCAGAAGCCTTTGAGGAGCAGGAGCTGGCACAAGAGAGGCACCAGCCGAGGGTGGCCACAGGCACTAAAGCCAGCTCAGCCTGCATGGAGGCAATGGCTCTCCCCAGCCCCAGCCGTGGCTCTGTTGCTGCAACAGCCCTGTCTCAGGTTTCCAGTCTGGGGAGCAAGGCAGGGGGAGGCGGGGAGCTGGGCAAAGAGAGCCCCGAAGGACAGCACGGTGCCTTGTCCAGTTACTCACAGTGAAGCGGAGGAGGCCCAACTCCGCTGTGGTGACATTAAATATCTCACACAACTGTTGGTCCTGGAGAACATTGCTGAGTTCATCCAAGATCCTCTCTGAAGATTCCAGCATGGGAAGCACACTGTTCCACATCTCCAGGGTAGCGCTGCAAAGAGCAATGCTGTGTCAGCAGGGCTGCCTCCGCCACAGCACCATGGCTCACGCAGGCCCAGCAGGCCCCAGGCTGTGCTTCAGCCCGGGCCCTGCCACCCCGCGTGCTTGGGGAGGTCTGGTGGCCCGGCCTGGGCAAGCAGGAGGGGCTGAGGTGGCCTTCCCCGAGGGGCAGAGCAGAAGCCTGACGAGAGGCTGTGGGCTGCCTTGGTGGGTGTGAGCTGCTGCAGCCCTGAGGAAAGCACAGTGCGCTGGAAAGCACAGTGCGATGGAGCGCCTGCTCCTCGGGGGTGTCCTGCAGCTTTCCTTGGCTCTGGCAGCAGGAGCGTCTCTGAGCCCTGCTCTTCTCAGGGAACAAACACACGGGGCTGTCTGGGCTGGTACCTTTCACACTGGGGAAGGTCGATCAAAACACTCCTCAGGACCTCTCTGGGAAACTGGATGGTCAGACTGTCAAGCAGTGAGAAGAGCGTCTTTTGAGGTGATTTGCTGCTCCTTTCCAGGCTTCTCTGGATGGACCCCAGAATCTCTGGCACCTGTTGCAAGAACACGGGGAGAATGCTGCTGTCACTGCAGCCAATTGCACCCCAGCCACCGCTATTGCTGCCCTGCCCATTGCTCTTTGCTGGTTTCAGATGGCTTCAGATCACAAACAGCAGTGGAGGGAAGAGCATATCGTTGGCATGGCTGATGCAAAAGTAGATGCTTCAGAGTCACATTCTGCACAAAGGCGCTGTGCGGCCATGCACAAAGCAGTGCAACAGGTTTCCAGCACGGGGTGCCTGTGCCTCAAGTGCTTCCCCAGCCACCCCACCAGGTCGAAGCAGAGCTTCCCAGGCACCACACCACAGCTGAGACAGGGCTGGCCCTCAGCAATGACTTCAGGGCACTCACTGCCCATTTGGTGTCCGCATTTCTGCTGTGGCACCTGGAGAGAGTGCCTGCTGCTGCTGGTAGAAAAGGGAGCACTGGAGGGTCTGAAAGTAAGCCTTGGTAGAAGAAGCTTTGCACAGCGGCCAGGCTGGGCCCCTGCACGGAGGCCTCACATCACCGAGAACAACCAAGCTGCGCTGCCAGGCACAAGGCTTGCTCCTCCTGCCCTCGGACCAGCACAGACTCTTGCTCTCACGCCTTTGAAGAGCAATCGACCTTTGAGAAGCTGGCACAAAAATGGCACCATACATGGGTGGCCACGGGAACTTTCCCTCTCTGGCCCTGCAGCCTACTCAGCCTTGCGGAGGCCATGCCTCTCCCTAGCCTAAGCCACAGCCTCAACTCCGCCTCTGCCCTGCCCCAAGTTTCCAGCCTGGGGAGGAAGGCAGCGGGAGGCAGGGAGCTGGGCAAAGAGAGCCCTGAAGGACAGCACGATGCCTTGTCCGTGTAACTCACAGTCAGACGAAGGAAGCCCAGCCCCACTGTGATGATCGTGCATGGCTCTTCGTCCTGGAGAAGGCAGCGCAGTTCATCCAAGATTTTCTCTGAAGATTCCGGCATGGTAAGCACCATCTTCCAGATCTCCAGGGTAGCGCTGCAAAGAGAGAGCAATGCTGTGTCAACAGGGCTGCCTCAGCCACAGCGCCATGGCTCAGGCAGAACCAGCAGGCCCCAGGCTGTGCTGCAGCCCTGGCTCTGACACCTCGCGTGCTTGAGGAGGTCTGAGGACCCGGCCTGGGCAAGCAGGAGGGGCTGAGGTGGCCTTCCCCGAGGGGCAGGGCAGGAGCCTGACGAGAGGCTGTGGGCTGCCTTGGTGGGTGTGAGCTGCTGCAGCCCTGAGGGGTCCACTGGCACTGGAAAGCACAGTGCGATGGAGCGCCTGCTCCTCGGGGGTTGTCAGGGCTGGTACCTGTCACTGTGTGGTAGGTGGGTCAATACGCTTGTTAACACATCTCTGGGAAACTGGCATGCCAGCACGTCAAGCAGTGACGGGAGGATTGCCTGAACTGATGTGCTGCTGCTTTTCAGCTTTCTGCAGAGGTACCCCAGAATCTCTGGCACCTGTTGGGAGGACAGAAGGAGAAGGAGACAGAAGGAGATTTGCCCTGCTGCCACTGAGATTACTGCTCTTCCCAGTGCTCTGGCTTGACTTAAAGTGGCTACGGATGCCCAAGAGCATCTGAGCGCTTACTTCTGTTAGCCAGGTGCCAGGGTCTTTCAAAACCATATCCAGTATAATCCTGGCATACTCCTTGTCCTCAGAGCTGCAGTCAGCAATGGTCTTATCAAGGGTTATGAGGACGATGCCTGTAATCTGAGGAGTGCGGAGGAATCTTCTAAGCAGCTATGGTAGGAGGGAGAAAAGGGAGGGAAGACAAGTCAGACTGAGTGTGAGAACATAGTGTGGAGGGAGAAGACGAGAGGAAAAGGGCCAAAGAAGACACTTGCTTCAGGGCAGAAACATGCTGAGGGCCCCCACCTTGTCTCTCAGTGCCCAAGCTTGTCTCTCAGATACCCCTAAGCTGTAGAGGCAGCTCTGGGATGCAAAAAGAGGAAGAGGGAGCAGGCTGGAATGTTCACGTCTCCTTACCTGCTGCCTGAAAGTGCTGGCCATGAAACCGCAAAGCTTCCAGACCTGCTTCATAGCCCTCTCACGCACAATTCTGGCCCCGGAGAAGGTGAAGGACAGCAGCAACTGTGAGGAGAGGAGCTGCTGGTTAGCTGGGACTGCTGATGCCCACTCCAGCAGAAGCAGGTCTGCCGAGCTCCTGGCTGGAACCACGGCATCCATCCAGACTCAGGCACCCTGAGCTCGAGCCAAGCCCATCTTGGGGCTACTGCCACTGGGGCCGCTTGCCGGCTCCAGCTGCTGCCAGTGCCGTTTCCAAGGAGAGGGCTCAAATTCTACCAAAGGGACCTCTGGGGGCAGAGCTCTACAACAGACAGACCTCCAAGATACTCTGCAGCCAATTATTGACGCTGCTGATGGGATGGCTGGGATGGCTGTCTAGCATAATCTGCAGCATGTTGTCCATAGCATTCAGGGTCTGCAAAGAGAACAGTGGGTTTTGTGGAAGTCTTTCAGAGGTCGCTCTCACCACCAGGAGACTGCTGTGAACCCCTCTGGCTGCCAAGGAAGGACACTCACACCCAGGGGCTGCAGAGCCGCAAAGCTGCTGTGCACAGACCAGGCTTCAAGCACAGAGTGTTGCCGGGCCCAGGGCGTGAGAGGTAAGGAGTGAGGGGCAGCAAGGGCGGGAGCCTGCCCTGCAAGGATCTTTCTTAACCTCTGGACACAAAGAATCCAGGGAGCAGCCCAGAGGCCTGAGGTTCAGTAGTTGCACCTACTGGTACGTACATGGTTGTAGAGGCAAATGTTCAATTCCCTCCTTGGAGGAAGGTAGAAGATGACACTGCAGCACACGTTTAAGAGATGTAGCATTTCGTCTTCTGCAATTGCGTTCACTTCACTGCAAGTAGGGAGACCTTGATGTTAGGAGCAGTGCCTCGGTGCTGGGATGGATGGGGAGCCCTGCCAGGAGGCACCTCCTCCTCCACGGGGCTGGCCTGGGTCAGAGGACAGTCCTGATGCCACCAGCTCTGGGGCAAGAGCCAAGACCCAGCGGAGAGCTGTGTCAGGGCCACCAGGATCGAGCCCTGGGGATGTGCTGGCAAAACCAGGGGCTGGGCAGGTACCTCAAGGCAGCAATAGCATTCATGCAGTGGTATCTCAGGGCAGTGTTCAGCTGCTCCTTGGGCTCCTCGCACAGTAGAGCCTGCAAAGCACAACCGGGATGGCACCTGGCAGCCACCAGCACCCAGCACCAGCAAACCCGGCACCGGCTGGTAGGGCCTGAGTAGCCCCAGTGCCCCTTGACCAACACGGGCACCCAGATGCTGCTTTCCACCTCCACTGCTGAGGTCTCAGCAACACCTGGAGTCCCATCTGGGGCACATCGGTGTCCGTGCACAATTTCCCTGCCTCCCTCTCCCCTTGCCCTGTGCCCCTCACAGGGCGCAGATTCCTGGGTGCCATGTCCCCTCACCTCAATGTTCTCTGTCAGATTGTTTAGGAAGCAGAAGACATCCAGGCTGTCTGTCAAGCCCGTCTTTCCAGCGGTGCTGCACAGTGAGCAGATGCAGTTCAGGAACTGCATCTTCTGCACCAGATCCTGGCAGGCACACAAGAGACCAAGGAGTATGAGCACAGAGCGCCACGGTCAGAGGGACCGAGTGTTGCAGGGTGTGGCGCAGTGTGGCAGGCCCGCAGGGCAGCAGCCGCTCTGCCCAGCCAGCAGCCCTCCTGCAGCCTGAAGGCAGAGCCAGAAAGACCATCTGGAGATGCAGGCACAGCCAAGACGGAGATGGCTGCTATTACCTTTTCCTCGCTGATGACGTAGGCTTCAATGCAATCTATGGCCTCCTTTTCCATTTCATAAACAGGCAGCCAGTCATCATCTAACCAAGGAAGAGAGTGAGCAGCGCTGTAGAGGGGCCAAAGGCAGGCACAAGCAAAGGAAGGAGCTCTGCCCGCTCCAGCCCTGGGCCCGCTCCCCTGACACAGCCTGCCCGTGCCTGTCAGGACAAGGGGCCCTGGTGTCGAGCAGGGGGCACTCACTGCCCCAGCCCTGCCCACCCTGCTGGGGACCCTCACTCACCAGCATACAGTGGCTGCACCTCAGTCACCTGGTAGGGCTCCGGTGAAGGTCTTCTCTCCTGGGGAGCCCTACTCTCAGCCCAGGCCACCCTGGGTCGTTTAGGAGGTTTCCTCACCATCTCGTGCAGTGAGGGCTGAGGGTGGGGAGGGGGCAGCCGTGGGACTGCCAAGGGTAGAGTGAAACGACGTGGGCTGCGCTCGGGGGCTCCTCGCCAGACCCGCACACTCCTGCCCTGTCGCCTCGCTGTCCTGCCGGACACTGCGGGGCCGCCGTGTCGGTGCCGGCTATGCCTGGGTGTCACAGGGACGGGTCACAAAGGGCCCCACTGTGACCCGCTGCCCCGCCCGGGCGGGGCTGGTTCCGGGCCCCCGGTTGCAATGGCGTAGACCAGACTCCCCAGGGGGAGGGGATGTGTGCGCCTGCTTATCCAGAAAGCTTTGGAAGTGGGCCTGAGAGCAGCTGGACTGCCCAGGCTTTCCTGTTTCTACTGAGGCCAGAGATGGCTGCAGCAGGACAGAGGAGGAAGACGAAGACTCGCTGTCAGCTCACACGCTTGTGACCTCCAAGGTCCTTATGATTTCTGAATCATAAAGATGGAAATGATAAGCTTCACACAGGAGATACAGTTCCGTGCCCTTATTTCTGTTTAGCTGACAATACACTGTCAAATAATTGGGAACACCGCACTCCAGGAAGGCATTTCCCTGCACTTGATCAGATAATTTTTTTTCTTCTTCTTCTTTTGTTTTATAATCTCTAAACAATACCCATCTGGGGAACGCGGTCTTTTAGAGATTTGGCCTTCTCTTGATGCCACCTGGGCAGGACTGCCGCAATGCCATTAAGTCGGCTTTGATACTTGTCTTCACCGCACCTCATACAGACATAGAAATCAAGTTAAACGGAACGGCTAATACTGATATTAAGGCTTAAGAAGCCTTACAGAGCCACAAAATGAGCAGAAGAGAATAATGAAAGATTTTAACTGAAGATCTGGTAACTTTGCAGAACATACATAAACTCTGGTTCTTTGGATTGTAGTTTGCCTGGGTTGGGACAATTTTTCATATTTTCAGATGGTCTGCTTGAAAACTAGATGGCTATTATTTGTAGGGAGTTTGGGGCTTCTGGTTTGTTTTTTTGGTTTTTTTTGGTGAATGAGGATGCAATAGCAATCTTTTCTCGGTTCTGTATAACCTGAGTGCCTAAATCATTTTTTATCCACCATATGTGAGCTTGCTGACGTGTAAAACCTCTAGCCACAAGCCTGTCACACAAAGACACACTGTCTCATAAGAAAATATTTTAAAAAGTGGTGCCTCTAATAAGAAATTTTGATGATGAAATTTTGATGATGCATGTCATTTTCTGGTTATAGCTTTATGTGCAGGCCTGTGCTAAATTGCTGTTCCATTCAACTGTTTGTAGCTGAACTCAAAGCCGACGAAGTAGACGCTGCTGACCCACTTTGTGGCGTTGTTAGCTACTGTAATGGAAAATTCAAATATGGAGAGATATGATTGGGGTGGAACACTTGATGCGGTGTGAAAGTAAATGCCTTCTTCAGAAAGATACGTGACAGCTGCTGGGCAACTGGCCAGGTTTTCCGTAGGACTGGTTTTCCTCAGAAAAAACTGGCCAAGTCACATCAGCAGGATCTGAAGACCATCCTTTCCATTACTGGAAACCCGTGGCTTCCTTGTTCTGCTCTGGTGTGTTTCACAAAATGCATGTATTTCACAGAATCACAGAATCATAGAATCACAGAATCACAAGGTTGGAAACGACCTATAAGATCACCTAGTCCAACTGTCTTCTCATGACCACTGCTACCACAAGCACTAACCCATATCTCACAGCGCCTCATCCAGACGCCTCTTGAACACTGCCAGGGATGGCGACTCCACCACCTCTCTGGGCAGGCAGTAAAGCAACAAGCAAAGCAATTTGCAGCAGTAAAGCAACATGCTCATATTGATTTAAATCTCTGACGTTTATTTAATGTATTTAAATAATGGGGAAAACACTGAAAACACAGAAATGGCAGCACTGGCCAGAACCAGCAAGACCCTTTTCGAGTTCTGGAGACAGCTGCATTTTAACGTTTTATATCAAGCTTTATGTCAACTATTTCGTGCTCAGAAGAGAAATAGTTCCCTTCTTCTGTGCTCTCTCTCACTGCACTATTCTTCTGTAGCTAGTTTGTCACGGGTTATCCTTAGATATAAGTCCGTGACAGGGGGCACAGGACCCGGGAAGAAGAGAGGAAAAAAAAAAGGCACGAACGGTTTGCCGCGACCCGGCCGGCCCCGGGCCACGTGCGCTCCGGGAGAGGCGGAAGGGCAGAGAGCTAGCCGGTAGTTTTAACAGAAAGAAAACACAACGACAACGATCTCAGGAGGAAGGGTAATTTACTGAATCTAACTAAACCAAACAAAACGAGAGAGACAAGAGTATCAAGAAATGAGAGTCAAACCACGATAGTGCGAGGGAAAGCACGTGCTTTCTCTGCGGCGAGCCGAGACGGCGGAGCCGGGCCAGATGGGGAGAGGCAGCCGCTCCGGGTCGTGTCCGCAGCTCCACCCCGCTGCCTCTGCCCGCCAGCTCGTCCGGGGATGCCGTCCCCTCCCCTCCCATCAGGATGCTCAAAGAGTCCACAGCAGTAAACGGAACCAGAACATTAACTCGTTAACTCCCACTGGTCCACATGATGTTCTGATGTGGAATACTGACAACAAAAATCACAAAACCACAACATAGTTCCAGGTCTGCATCTCTTGGCAGGCTAAAATCTTCACAGAATCACAGGGGTTGGAATGGACCTCAAGAGATCATCCAGTCCGGCCCCCCTGCTACAGCGGGATACCCTACTCAGGTAGGCATCCTGCCAGGCCTTGGATATCTCCATAGAAGGAGACTCCTCAGCCTCTCAGGGCAACCTGTGCCAGCGCTCCGTCACCCTTACCGTACAGAAGGTCTTCCACATGTTAGTATGGAACTTCCTATGTTCATCTTTTAGGCCATTACTCCTCATCCCCCAAGTTTAATCAGTGGCAGCTTATCCTGTTGTGGCAATTGTGGAGCACTGTCCTTCAATTTAAATAGCAGTTTCACTCCCCTGGCTGTGTGGAGAACACACACGATTGATGGAAGCCACCGTATTGCACCTCAGACCTCGCCTCACCTCACCTCACCTGCGTGTCAGGCTTTGTTTGCTAGACTCAGCCATCTTCCTTCTCACAGCACAGGATTTCTGTGCTCTGCATCCCTATGAAGCCTGCTTCTGCTCGAGTTCTGACTGTCTTTCTTGAAAATAAATGACCAGGAGGCTACTCTCTAATTTACTCGATCTAATATTTTTGTTCTCTGCCCTGCAGATCACCTGCATCCCCCGTCACTGACTACACGGCATTTTAAACCTCTTGTTTAGGTCAGCTGTGCCCAGCATTTAGGGCCAGCAGATAATCCTTCATCCACTGTGACAGAAGACACAAAAACTTGGTCCATACCTGCTGTAGACAAGCTGCTGTCCTACTTTAAAAAAACAAACAAACCAACCAACCAAAGCAAACAAACAAACAAAGAAAAACTGAAGCAAGCAAGAGAAACTGTTTCCAGAAAATAAGCCTGCGGTGCAAGAAGTAATCTACTGCCCTTCCAGAAACATATGGACAGACGTGTGTTCTCTGCCCTGAGGAAAGACTCGGGTAGCAGTCTTTATTGCCCGTTCCCATATGCAGACCCACACGGAAAGACTATCTATTTTCCCTTCTGCCCACCAGTTCACTTCAAATGCAGCCCATTTCAGATCTGTCGAGGCCTCCAGGCAGCAATATGGAAAACCCAAGTCAAGGTATTGAGCTCTGGTTGGAATGAGGAACTGATTTGAGCCAGGAGGAATGGCAAGAAGTTCAAAAGGAAACTCTTGTGTTGTTTGTTGTCTACAATTGCTGAGATTGTTCATACATGATATGGACATTTAGGTTTCAGTATAAACTGTACAATGACTTTGACCGATGAGATAGAATGGATTTTGACTGTTATTTCTGGCACGGGCCACGTTTTGCTCTGACTATATTCCATCCCGTCTGCATTTCTAGTCTTGCAGAATGCCTCCATAGCACTTATAAGTGGATAAGGTCACAGAAATGGAACACAAATATGAACCAAAGCGTATTTACATGTGTCTCGCTCCGATTTATAGGAGGCAGAGGAGGTTCTTTTAATATCTGTGGGGCACAGCAAAGGCTGAAAGGACCATGATCATGATTCACAGGAGGAGAACAACAGAGGCAACAATTAGAGGGGCCCTGCCCCCAGCCAGGGGGTGGAAAGGGATAATGGAGTGTACTGAACTGAGTGGATTCCATGGCGCAGCACATCAGAACCACAGAAATACGAGTGCACTGTGGGCACCGGTGCACAGTGCACTCTTAACACCCCTGAGTCACAAAGGCACAGCAGTAATTTATATTTCTGGAGTGACTGGGGGCTCCCAAGAGTTGACTGTGTTGGAGGCCAAAATAAGCCTCACTGGTAAAGACTGGCAAAAGCACTCTATTGAGACTGGCGCAGGCGCTCTGTGGATACTTGGTATTGATTTCCTCAGAAGGGGATGTTTTATGGAGCCCAGCGGGTACTGGTGGGCCTTTGGAACAGCTGCTGTAGACAGAAGATGTTAAGCAGCACAGATTGTTCTATGAGCTGGTTTTGCTATTAAGCGAAGCAAAGTGAAGGGACCCGCACAGGAAATTCAGTTCTTAGGCGTAACTTGGCAAGACGGGCATTGTCACATCCCAGCAGATGCGGTCAACAAGATTACAGCTGTGTCTCCCCGCTCTTGTAAGAAAGAGCCGTGATCTCTTCTGGGCACAGTGGGCTTTTGGAGAATGCGTGTTCTGAACTATAGCCTCACTGTAAGACCTCTTCATCAGGTGATGCAGAAGAAGAAGAATTTTAGGTGGGGCCCCAGTCAGCAGGAGGCTTTTGAGCAAATTAAACAGGAGATAGGCAGAGCTGTGACCGTGGGGCCAGTAAGGATGGGACATGATGTAAAAAACATCCTCTAGACTGCTGTTGGAGAGAGGCCACAGGAGATACCTGAGGCCGTCCTCTTGCATTCTGGAGTCGAGCACTCACAGGCTCTGAAGAGCATTATAGTATGACTGAAAAGGAGTGGGTAGGAAAGTCAGTAGCTCAAGGACACAGAGCGAGGATTTCTGTTACAAAGTAGGTTATTGCCACAGGTAGATGAGAGCTTAGCAAAATCTTGCCCTTCAATTGAATGCATGCTGTGTTTGCTCGTTTGGTAAACTGTGCAGCTCCGTGTATCTCTGATGGCAGTCTTTGCTTAGGCAGTCGCATCTACAGCCTGCCAACCCCTTCCCTCTCTATTCTTTATAGCCAAGCAAATGCCATCTGTATGCAAAAGCCTGACCATTTACCATGTAGGCGGCCCACGATGCCATCCAAACTCCTTGCTCTCCTGTATCTCTTGCTTTCTATTTCTTTACCAGTGCCTGTAGTATTCCAACTCAGTCTCTCCTTCCTCAGTTCTTGTGCACAAGGGCCTTCCCACCAGAGTACCAAATCAGTTCATATGAGAAATTTCCTCAAGTGACTCTTCTCCCTACACATTTACTCAACCTCCGTTTTGTTGATTTCATTAGTAGTAAAAATAATATTACTGTTATTTTAAGAGTTGTATGTCAGCAAAGAAGGTTTGCAGAATCATTCTTTGCCCCGTTTTGAAATGCAAACTGAAAACCAGAGATAGAGCTCTGAGTCTGGATTTCTGGGTCTCCCAGATATAAGAAAAGAAAAGATGTTTTTTTTCCCCTTGAAATACAAACCCATTTGTCTTATTCCACATGACGCTCATGCTCAGGCACACAGCACAACTGAGAAGCAGAAGCTTTGCTTCCCAGCACTTCAGCTTTGCAAGAAGCTAGGAGAACCATTACTTTCTTGCTTTGTATCTGTCACAGGCCCAGCAAAATGAGCAGGTATCTTGTTCAGGGCTGCGTACGTGTCCACCCATGAAGTTAGTCTTATTTTGTACACGGAGGGCGTAGTGGCCTTGACAGAGTTTGAAGAAAGGCCACGAGGTTCTTAGGAATGATGAATGCCGGTTTGGGATTTTTTTTTTTTATTTTTTTCAGTGGAACTGCATGCTGTTGCTGAGTGTCCAGTTCTCCAAAGGATCTGTATCTCCACCCGAGGCCTCTGGTCCCCCTGGAGAGAATCAACAGCATTTCCCAGCTGAGTATCGTCAGCAGACGTGTTGAGGATGCACTCCTACAGCCCACCGCTACAGAAACCTTGCACATAAGCTCAACTCGGGAGGACACCAAGGGAATGGCTTTGCAATCCGAGTCTTCTTTGTAAGGACAGATGTGACATACAAAATCAAACTCCATAAGGCATGTAAAGTTATATAGTAGGTATGTTTATTATGGTGCCAGGTGCGAGGGTGATGACTCCTAACTCGCACAACGAAACACTTGTTGGTTGCTTATTTATCACACCAAATCATACATATAGGTAAGATGACACAACAGGTGGGTTGAGCTTGCTTGAACAGTTCCAAGATGTCGTCATAATGTTCCAATTAGGTCGGGGAAATCATTATGATATGTTCCGCCTCTGCATGCATGCGTTCTGCTCTCTGGTGGTCACAGGCAGAGGTCTTCTCCAAGTCTTCTTCACAAAGGCTTTCTGGTGTACTTTTCGCCGTAGTCAGTCACTAACTACAGACCCAGTTCAACCAGCAGGTTCCTGTTCTTTGTTTCAAGATGTCTGTCAAGGAGCTCCTGGACTCCTTGCGTTGTTAAGGGGGTCTGTCTTGCATGACAGGAATGCGTGTCATGGCAATGTCACTGTTCTAGAATTACATTTCAGGTGGTTATGCAGGGGCAGCAGCAGAGTGCTGCGAGCCTGCTCCGTCCTGATGCCTCCTGCTGCCTTTGATGTCTCAGCATCTGTATTGTGTCGGCTGCCAGGGAACGGACTGCCAGACAGATGTCATCTTCCAAAGGCTGAAAGGCTGCAACAGAAGGAAACAGAACAGAGATGAAACCCACCAGCACCTCCTGACCGTACCATCGCGACTCATTGCTCTTCCAGGCCCAGAGTAGCATGTGAGACTGAGGGATCAGCTGGAAGCCACTGCTCAGGAGTGCCCTACCTGCCCCAGGAATGCTCCTCTGTCCCTGCAGCATTTCCTTGCAGCAGAGCAAGGCACAGCTGCATGCTGCCCAAGCTCAGCCCCCTGCCCCCCGCCCCAGCACACGCAGCACTGCCCTCACTCACCACTGCAGATTTCATTCAGCATTTCCTCACTTTGTTCCCCAGATTGCTGCACAGCCAGCCCTAGGGAAAGAGCTCCCGTCAGACGCCCACTCTCCAACACACTCCCCAGAGCACAAACTGCAGCCCAGCCAGCCCAGTTGATCCCCTCCCGTGCTGCAGGCAGGGATGGTGCCCGAGGGGGCACCTGAGCAAGGCACCCATTGGGGCTACTAGCACGAGCAGGCTGTATCCGGGGGCCGCAGGGCTACGCCTTGCTGCTAGGGCAGGGCCCAAAAAGGGACTCAGGGGTTGGGCTCACTGATGAATTTGACAGCTTCGCATCGCAAGGAGGTCTGAGAATCCTTCAGGTATGGCAGGCTCTGCCACAGGTATTCCTCCACTGTCCTCTTGTCCTGGTGCAGCTGGAGAAGAGCAGAAAGGCATGGGACTTGCAGAGCCTCCCCAGATGCAGGTGCAACCCCTCCTGCCAGCATCCCCTTTCCCCCAGCAAAAAGGTGGGGGCTGTGTCCTTACCAAACACCTCCTGATCGCTGCTATGTACTCCTGCCGGGCCCGGTGCTTGAGCTCCTTCCACTTCAGGAATTCTGCACAAGCCACGAGTGCTTCCCCAGATGCCTACACAACAATAGATGCAGGGAGATGGCACCACAGACACGCTTCCCAGCGTCTGAGTTCTTGCTGAACTCGCTCTCAATTCCCAGACCATCGCTGCCACCGCTGAGGTGTCAGCACATCCTTGCCTGCATTTTGGTCAGGTCTGTAATTTGTACCTGTGCTACTCTCGGGGTCTCGTCACTCATCTGAAATAGCAGAGGCAGCAGGGCCCTGCGCACAGCCTTCTTCATGTTTCCCTTCTTATACCACAGCACAGCGTCCATCGTATCTTTGAAGAGGCGGATGGAGCCTTCTCGCACTTCACTTGACACCTGAGGGGGAACACGCAGACCTCAGCAACGCACTCTCACTGCCCATGGCGAGCACGAGCGGAGGCGTGGCTGATGTGAAAGGAGATGCTTTGCAGTCACATTCTGCACCATGGCGCTGTGCAGTCGTGCAAAGCAGTGCAACAGGTTTCCAGCACAAGGTGCCTGTGCCCCCAGGCCCCCCAGCAGGTCAAAGCAGCGCTCCTCAAGAAAATCTTGTCAAGGAGACAGGGCTGGTCCTCGGCAGTGCCTCCAAGGCACACACTGCCCACTCAGCCTCCAGCTCCCTGCTGTGGCTCCTGGAGAGAATGCCTGGCACGGGTAGAGGAGGGAGCACTGGCGGGTCTGAAAGTACCCTTTGGCAGAAGATGCTTAGCACAGCAGCCAGGCTGGGCCCCAGCACAGGGGCCTCACATCACGAGGAACAACCAAGCTACGCTGCCAAGGACAAGGCCTGCTGGGCTGCAGAGCCCAGAAGACATCTCATTCTCGAGAGCTGGAGAAGCAAAGAAAGGAGAACGCCCTCTGGTCGAGCACCCACCCACGGAGATCAGCCTCCCACGGCAGACTTACATGATTAAAAAGAGGCAGAATCTTCTCAGCCAGCTCCAGAGCAATGGGACTGGCATGCCTCTTCTCCAGGTGGCGCACTACATTTCTGAAGATGTTCAGCACCTTCAGAGTAATGGGCGTGTTGGCAAACTGCTGGGTCTCCATGATGTCTGGAAGCAGGGCTCGTATGACACTTGCCTGTACAAAACACAGATTTCCTTCTCACCAAAAGGACAGTGGCCACCCTGGCCTAAAACCTCTGATTACAGAGCACCAGCTACACGCTTTGCTTGCTGGTAGCTGCCACAGGAATGGCAGCGGCAGACTCTGGGCAGGCGTGCACTTATAGCGATGGGGAAGACAGGAGAAGGAGGGCAGGTGAGCAAGAACGCCATGGCCCCTGCTCGGCCACCGCCTTTTCCAACAGGCCCCCAGGTAACCCATCTGGAAAGCTCCTGGAAATCTCCCCAGGCAGCCACCAGGCCCCACCAGGCCATCACCCCGACTCCTGAGTCTCAGGCAACCCCAAGGCACAGTGTTGCCCTCCACTCCAGCGCCAGGCTCCTCAACAGGAGGGCTTAATTTGACTGGGTCCTGCTCACCATCTCAGATCTCTTGGACAGCAGGACCAGGCCTCTGAGCACCAGACAGAGCAGTGGCAGGCTTTCAATGTTCAGAAGCCTCTGCAGGACTGCAGGCTTACACAGCTCTTTCAGCATCTCTTCAGTAGGGTGCATCACCTGAAACAAAGGCAAGCAGTGAGAGCCAGGCAGAGGCAGCAGGACTCCCTGCACCCTGCAGCTCCTGGCTCTTCTTGCAGCTCAGGGCTGGGCACTGGGAGACACAGCGTGGCCTGGGGCAGCAGCGCCTTTGGAGGGCTCCACCATCCCTCTGTGCCCCAGGCCTAGCACTATGCAGGATGACTTTCTGGCCTGCTCCTCCTGCCCTCTGGCCTTCAGAAGCCTTTGAGGAGCAGGAGCTGGCACAAGAGAGGCACCAGCCGAGGGTGGCCACAGGCACTAAAGCCAGCTCAGCCTGCATGGAGGCAATGGCTCTCCCCAGCCCCAGCCGTGGCTCTGTTGCTGCAACAGCCCTGTCTCAGGTTTCCAGTCTGGGGAGCAAGGCAGGGGGAGGCGGGGAGCTGGGCAAAGAGAGCCCCGAAGGACAGCACGGTGCCTTGTCCAGTTACTCACAGTGAAGCGGAGGAGGCCCAACTCCGCTGTGGTGACATTAAATATCTCACACAACTGTTGGTCCTGGAGAACATTGCTGAGTTCATCCAAGATCCTCTCTGAAGATTCCAGCATGGGAAGCACACTGTTCCACATCTCCAGGGTAGCGCTGCAAAGAGCAATGCTGTGTCAGCAGGGCTGCCTCCGCCACAGCGCCATGGCTCACGCAGGCCCAGCAGGCCCCAGGCTGTGCTTCAGCCCGGGCCCTGCCACCCCGCGTGCTTGGGGAGGTCTGGTGGCCCGGCCTGGGCAAGCAGGAGGGGCTGAGGTGGCCTTCCCCGAGGGGCAGAGCAGAAGCCTGACGAGAGGCTGTGGGCTGCCTTGGTGGGTGTGAGCTGCTGCAGCCCTGAGGAAAGCACAGTGCGCTGGAAAGCACAGTGCGATGGAGCGCCTGCTCCTCGGGGGTGTCCTGCAGCTTTCCTTGGCTCTGGCAGCAGGAGCGTCTCTGAGCCCTGCTCTTCTCAGGGAACAAACACACGGGGCTGTCTGGGCTGGTACCTTTCACACTGGGGAAGGTCGATCAAAACACTCCTCAGGACCTCTCTGGGAAACTGGATGGTCAGACTGTCAAGCAGTGAGAAGAGCGTCTTTTGAGGTGATTTGCTGCTCCTTTCCAGGCTTCTCTGGATGGACCCCAGAATCTCTGGCACCTGTTGCAAGAACACGGGGAGAATGCTGCTGTCACTGCAGCCAATTGCACCCCAGCCACCGCTATTGCTGCCCTGCCCATTGCTCTTTGCTGGTTTCAGATGGCTTCAGATCACAAACAGCAGTGGAGGGAAGAGCATATCGTTGGCATGGCTGATGCAAAAGTAGATGCTTCAGAGTCACATTCTGCACAAAGGCGCTGTGCGGCCATGCACAAAGCAGTGCAACAGGTTTCCAGCACGGGGTGCCTGTGCCTCAAGTGCTTCCCCAGCCACCCCACCAGGTCGAAGCAGAGCTTCCCAGGCACCACACCACAGCTGAGACAGGGCTGGCCCTCAGCAATGACTTCAGGGCACTCACTGCCCATTTGGTGTCCGCATTTCTGCTGTGGCACCTGGAGAGAGTGCCTGCTGCTGCTGGTAGAAAAGGGAGCACTGGAGGGTCTGAAAGTAAGCCTTGGTAGAAGAAGCTTTGCACAGCGGCCAGGCTGGGCCCCTGCACGGAGGCCTCACATCACCGAGAACAACCAAGCTGTGCTGCCAGGCACAAGGCTTGCTCCTCCTGCCCTCGGACCAGCACAGACTCTTGCTCTCACGCCTTTGAAGAGCAATCGACCTTTGAGAAGCTGGCACAAAAATGGCACCATACATGGGTGGCCACGGGAACTTTCCCTCTCTGGCCCTGCAGCCTACTCAGCCTTGCGGAGGCCATGCCTCTCCCTAGCCTAAGCCACAGCCTCAACTCTGCCTCTGCCCTGCCCCAAGTTTCCAGCCTGGGGAGGAAGGCAGCGGGAGGCAGGGAGCTGGGCAAAGAGAGCCCTGAAGGACAGCACGATGCCTTGTCCGTGTAACTCACAGTCAGACGAAGGAAGCCCAGCCCCACTGTGATGATCGTGCATGGCTCTTCGTCCTGGAGAAGGCAGCGCAGTTCATCCAAGATTTTCTCTGAAGATTCCGGCATGGTAAGCACCATCTTCCAGATCTCCAGGGTAGCGCTGCAAAGAGGGAGCAATGCTGTGTCAACAGGGCTGCCTCAGCCACAGCGCCATGGCTCAGGCAGAACCAGCAGGCCCCAGGCTGTGCTGCAGCCCTGGCTCTGACACCTCGCGTGCTTGAGGAGGTCTGAGGACCCGGCCTGGGCAAGCAGGAGGGGCTGAGGTGGCCTTCCCCGAGGGGCAGGGCAGGAGCCTGACGAGAGGCTGTGGGCTGCCTTGGTGGGTGTGAGCTGCTGCAGCCCTGAGGGGTCCACTGGCACTGGAAAGCACAGTGCGATGGAGCGCCTGCTCCTCGGGGGTTGTCAGGGCTGGTACCTGTCACTGTGTGGTAGGTGGGTCAATACGCTTGTTAACACATCTCTGGGAAACTGGCATGCCAGCACGTCAAGCAGTGACGGGAGGATTGCCTGAACTGATGTGCTGCTGCTTTTCAGCTTTCTGCAGAGGTACCCCAGAATCTCTGGCACCTGTTGGGAGGACAGAAGGAGAAGGAGACAGAAGGAGATTTGCCCTGCTGCCACTGAGATTACTGCTCTTCCCAGTGCTCTGGCTTGACTTAAAGTGGCTACGGATGCCCAAGAGCATCTGAGCGCTTACTTCTGTTAGCCAGGTGCCAGGGTCTTTCAAAACCATATCCAGTATAATCCTGGCATACTCCTTGTCCTCAGAGCTGCAGTCAGCAATGGTCTTATCAAGGGTTATGAGGACGATGCCTGTAATCTGAGGAGTGCGGAGGAATCTTCTAAGCAGCTATGGTAGGAGGGAGAAAAGGGAGGGAAGACAAGTCAGACTGAGTGTGAGAACATAGTGTGGAGGGAGAAGACGAGAGGAAAAGGGCCAAAGAAGACACTTGCTTCAGGGCAGAAACATGCTGAGGGCCCCCACCTTGTCTCTCAGTGCCCAAGCTTGTCTCTCAGATACCCCTAAGCTGTAGAGGCAGCTCTGGGATGCAAAAAGAGGAAGAGGGAGCAGGCTGGAATGTTCACGTCTCCTTACCTGCTGCCTGAAAGTGCTGGCCATGAAACCGCAAAGCTTCCAGACCTGCTTCATAGCCCTCTCACGCACAATTCTGGCCCCGGAGAAGGTGAAGGACAGCAGCAACTGTGAGGAGAGGAGCTGCTGGTTAGCTGGGACTGCTGATGCCCACTCCAGCAGAAGCAGGTCTGCCGAGCTCCTGGCTGGAACCACGGCATCCATCCAGACTCAGGCACCCTGAGCTCGAGCCAAGCCCATCTTGGGGCTACTGCCACTGGGGCCGCTTGCCGGCTCCAGCTGCTGCCAGTGCCGTTTCCAAGGAGAGGGCTCAAATTCTACCAAAGGGACCTCTGGGGGCAGAGCTCTACAACAGACAGACCTCCAAGATACTCTGCAGCCAATTATTGACGCTGCTGATGGGATGGCTGGGATGGCTGTCTAGCATAATCTGCAGCATGTTGTCCATAGCATTCAGGGTCTGCAAAGAGAACAGTGGGTTTTGTGGAAGTCTTTCAGAGGTCGCTCTCACCACCAGGAGACTGCTGTGAACCCCTCTGGCTGCCAAGGAAGGACACTCACACCCAGGGGCTGCAGAGCCGCAAAGCTGCTGTGCACAGACCAGGCTTCAAGCACAGAGTGTTGCCGGGCCCAGGGCGTGAGAGGTAAGGAGTGAGGGGCAGCAAGGGCGGGAGCCTGCCCTGCAAGGATCTTTCTTAACCTCTGGACACAAAGAATCCAGGGAGCAGCCCAGAGGCCTGAGGTTCAGTAGTTGCACCTACTGGTACGTACATGGTTGTAGAGGCAAATGTTCAATTCCCTCCTTGGAGGAAGGTAGAAGATGACACTGCAGCACACGTTTAAGAGATGTAGCATTTCGTCTTCTGCAATTGCGTTCACTTCACTGCAAGTAGGGAGACCTTGATGTTAGGAGCAGTGCCTCGGTGCTGGGATGGATGGGGAGCCCTGCCAGGAGGCACCTCCTCCTCCACGGGGCTGGCCTGGGTCAGAGGACAGTCCTGATGCCACCAGCTCTGGGGCAAGAGCCAAGACCCAGCGGAGAGCTGTGTCAGGGCCACCAGGATCGAGCCCTGGGGATGTGCTGGCAAAACCAGGGGCTGGGCAGGTACCTCAAGGCAGCAATAGCATTCATGCAGTGGTATCTCAGGGCAGTGTTCAGCTGCTCCTTGGGCTCCTCGCACAGTAGAGCCTGCAAAGCACAACCGGGATGGCACCTGGCAGCCACCAGCACCCAGCACCAGCAAACCCGGCACCGGCTGGTAGGGCCTGAGTAGCCCCAGTGCCCCTTGACCAACACGGGCACCCAGATGCTGCTTTCCACCTCCACTGCTGAGGTCTCAGCAACACCTGGAGTCCCATCTGGGGCACATCGGTGTCCGTGCACAATTTCCCTGCCTCCCTCTCCCCTTGCCCTGTGCCCCTCACAGGGCGCAGATTCCTGGGTGCCATGTCCCCTCACCTCAATGTTCTCTGTCAGATTGTTTAGGAAGCAGAAGACATCCAGGCTGTCTGTCAAGCCCGTCTTTCCAGCGGTGCTGCACAGTGAGCAGATGCAGTTCAGGAACTGCATCTTCTGCACCAGATCCTGGCAGGCACACAAGAGACCAAGGAGTATGAGCACAGAGCGCCACGGTCAGAGGGACCGAGTGTTGCAGGGTGTGGCGCAGTGTGGCAGGCCCGCAGGGCAGCAGCCGCTCTGCCCAGCCAGCAGCCCTCCTGCAGCCTGAAGGCAGAGCCAGAAAGACCATCTGGAGATGCAGGCACAGCCAAGACGGAGATGGCTGCTATTACCTTTTCCTCGCTGATGACGTAGGCTTCAATGCAATCTATGGCCTCCTTTTCCATTTCATAAACAGGCAGCCAGTCATCATCTAACCAAGGAAGAGAGTGAGCAGCGCTGTAGAGGGGCCAAAGGCAGGCACAAGCAAAGGAAGGAGCTCTGCCCGCTCCAGCCCTGGGCCCGCTCCCCTGACACAGCCTGCCCGTGCCTGTCAGGACAAGGGGCCCTGGTGTCGAGCAGGGGGCACTCACTGCCCCAGCCCTGCCCACCCTGCTGGGGACCCTCACTCACCAGCATACAGTGGCTGCACCTCAGTCACCTGGTAGGGCTCCGGTGAAGGTCTTCTCTCCTGGGGAGCCCTACTCTCAGCCCAGGCCACCCTGGGTCGTTTAGGAGGTTTCCTCACCATCTCGTGCAGTGAGGGCTGAGGGTGGGGAGGGGGCAGCCGTGGGACTGCCAAGGGTAGAGTGAAACGACGTGGGCTGCGCTCGGGGGCTCCTCGCCAGACCCGCACACTCCTGCCCTGTCGCCTCGCTGTCCTGCCGGACACTGCGGGGCCGCCGTGTCGGTGCCGGCTATGCCTGGGTGTCACAGGGACGGGTCACAAAGGGCCCCACTGTGATCCGCTGCCCCGCCCGGGCGGGGCTGGTTCCGGGCCCCCGGTTGCAATGGCGTAGACCAGACTCCCCAGGGGGAGGGGATGTGTGCGCCTGCTTATCCAGAAAGCTTTGGAAGTGGGCCTGAGAGCAGCTGGACTGCCCAGGCTTTCCTGTTTCTACTGAGGCCAGAGATGGCTGCAGCAGGACAGAGGAGGAAGACGAAGACTCGCTGTCAGCTCACACGCTTGTGAGCTCCAAGGTCCTTATGATTTCTGAATCATAAAGATGGAAATGATAAGCTTCACACAGGAGATACAGTTCCGTGCCCTTATCTCTGTTTAGCTGACAATACACTGTCAAATAATTGGGAACACCGCACTCCAGGAAGGCATTTCCCTGCAATTGATCAGATAATTTTTTTCTTCTTCTTCTTTTGTTTTATAATCTCTAAACAATACCCATCTGGGGAACGCGGTCTTTTAGAGATTTGGCCTTCTCTTGATGCCACCTGGGCAGGACTGCCGCAATGCCATTAAGTCGGCTTTGATACTTGTCTTCACCGCACCTCATACAGACATAGAAATCAAGTTAAACGGAACGGCTAATACTGATATTAAGGCTTAAGAAGCCTTACAGAGCCACAAAATGAGCAGAAGAGAATAATGAAAGATTTTAACTGAAGATCTGGTAACTTTGCAGAACATACATAAACTCTGGTTCTTTGGATTGTAGTTTGCCTGGGTTGGGACAATTTTTCATATTTTCAGATGGTCTGCTTGAAAACTAGATGGCTATTATTTGTAGGGAGTTTGGGGCTTCTGGTTTGTTTTTTTGGTTTTTTTTGGTGAATGAGGATGCAATAGCAATCTTTTCTCGGTTCTGTATAACCTGAGTGCCTAAATCATTTTTTATCCACCATATGTGAGCTTGCTGACGTGTAAAACCTCTAGCCACAAGCCTGTCACACAAAGACACACTGTCTCATAAGAAAATATTTTAAAAAGTGGTGCCTCTAATAAGAAATTTTGATGATGAAATTTTGATGATGCATGTCATTTTTTGGTTATAGCTTTATGTGCAGGCCTGTGCTAAATTGCTGTTCCATTCAACTGTTTGTAGCTGAACTCAAAGCCGACGAAGTAGACGCTGCTGACCCACTTTGTGGCGTTGTTAGCTACTGTAATGGAAAATTCAAATATGGAGAGATATGATTGGGGTGGAACACTTGATGCGGTGTGAAAGTAAATGCCTTCTTCAGAAAGATACGTGACAGCTGCTGGGCAACTGGCCAGGTTTTCCGTAGGACTGGTTTTCCTCAGAAAAAACTGGCCAAGTCACATCAGCAGGATCTGAAGACCATCCTTTCCATTACTGGAAACCCGTGGCTTCCTTGTTCTGCTCTGGTGTGTTTCACAAAATGCATGTATTTCACAGAATCACAGAATCATAGAATCACAGAATCACAAGGTTGGAAACGACCTATAAGATCACCTAGTCCAACTGTCTTCTCATGACCACTGCTACCACAAGCACTAACCCATATCTCACAGCGCCTCATCCAGACGCCTCTTGAACACTGCCAGGGATGGCGACTCCACCACCTCTCTGGGCAGGCAGTAAAGCAACAAGCAAAGCAATTTGCAGCAGTAAAGCAACATGCTCATATTGATTTAAATCTCTGACGTTTATTTAATGTATTTAAATAATGGGGAAAACACTGAAAACACAGAAATGGCAGCACTGGCCAGAACCAGCAAGACCCTTTTCGAGTTCTGGAGACAGCTGCATTTTAACGTTTTATATCAAGCTTTATGTCAACTATTTCGTGCTCAGAAGAGAAATAGTTCCCTTCTTCTGTGCTCTCTCTCACTGCACTATTCTTCTGTAGCTAGTTTGTCACGGGTTATCCTTAGATATAAGTCCGTGACAGGGGGCACAGGACCCGGGAAGAAGAGAGGAAAAAAAAAAGGCACGAACGGTTTGCCGCGACCCGGCCGGCCCCGGGCCACGTGCGCTCCGGGAGAGGCGGAAGGGCAGAGAGCTAGCCGGTAGTTTTAACAGAAAGAAAACACAACGACAACGATCTCAGGAGGAAGGGTAATTTACTGAATCTAACTAAACCAAACAAAACGAGAGAGACAAGAGTATCAAGAAATGAGAGTCAAACCACGATAGTGCGAGGGAAAGCACGTGCTTTCTCTGCGGCGAGCCGAGACGGCGGAGCCGGGCCAGATGGGGAGAGGCAGCCGCTCCGGGTCGTGTCCGCAGCTCCACCCCGCTGCCTCTGCCCGCCAGCTCGTCCGGGGATGCCGTCCCCTCCCCTCCCATCAGGATGCTCAAAGAGTCCACAGCAGTAAACGGAACCAGAACATTAACTCGTTAACTCCCACTGGTCCACATGATGTTCTGATGTGGAATACTGACAACAAAAATCACAAAACCACAACATAGTTCCAGGTCTGCATCTCTTGGCAGGCTAAAATCTTCACAGAATCACAGGGGTTGGAATGGACCTCAAGAGATCATCCAGTCCGGCCCCCCTGCTACAGCGGGATACCCTACTCAGGTAGGCATCCTGCCAGGCCTTGGATATCTCCATAGAAGGAGACTCCTCAGCCTCTCAGGGCAACCTGTGCCAGCGCTCCGTCACCCTTACCGTACAGAAGGTCTTCCACATGTTAGTATGGAACTTCCTATGTTCATCTTTTAGGCCATTACTCCTCATCCCCCAAGTTTAATCAGTGGCAGCTTATCCTGTTGTGGCAATTGTGGAGCACTGTCCTTCAATTTAAATAGCAGTTTCACTCCCCTGGCTGTGTGGAGAACACACACGATTGATGGAAGCCACCGTATTGCACCTCAGACCTCGCCTCACCTCACCTCACCTGCGTGTCAGGCTTTGTTTGCTAGACTCAGCCATCTTCCTTCTCACAGCACAGGATTTCTGTGCTCTGCATCCCTATGAAGCCTGCTTCTGCTCGAGTTCTGACTGTCTTTCTTGAAAATAAATGACCAGGAGGCTACTCTCTAATTTACTCGATCTAATATTTTTGTTCTCTGCCCTGCAGATCACCTGCATCCCCCGTCACTGACTACACGGCATTTTAAACCTCTTGTTTAGGTCAGCTGTGCCCAGCATTTAGGGCCAGCAGATAATCCTTCATCCACTGTGACAGAAGACACAAAAACTTGGTCCATACCTGCTGTAGACAAGCTGCTGTCCTACTTTAAAAAAACAAACAAACCAACCAACCAAAGCAAACAAACAAACAAAGAAAAACTGAAGCAAGCAAGAGAAACTGTTTCCAGAAAATAAGCCTGCGGTGCAAGAAGTAATCTACTGCCCTTCCAGAAACATATGGACAGACGTGTGTTCTCTGCCCTGAGGAAAGACTCGGGTAGCAGTCTTTATTGCCCGTTCCCATATGCAGACCCACACGGAAAGACTATCTATTTTCCCTTCTGCCCACCAGTTCACTTCAAATGCAGCCCATTTCAGATCTGTCGAGGCCTCCAGGCAGCAATATGGAAAACCCAAGTCAAGGTATTGAGCTCTGGTTGGAATGAGGAACTGATTTGAGCCAGGAGGAATGGCAAGAAGTTCAAAAGGAAACTCTTGTGTTGTTTGTTGTCTACAATTGCTGAGATTGTTCATACATGATATGGACATTTAGGTTTCAGTATAAACTGTACAATGACTTTGACCGATGAGATAGAATGGATTTTGACTGTTATTTCTGGCACGGGCCACGTTTTGCTCTGACTATATTCCATCCCGTCTGCATTTCTAGTCTTGCAGAATGCCTCCATAGCACTTATAAGTGGATAAGGTCACAGAAATGGAACACAAATATGAACCAAAGCGTATTTACATGTGTCTCGCTCCGATTTATAGGAGGCAGAGGAGGTTCTTTTAATATCTGTGGGGCACAGCAAAGGCTGAAAGGACCATGATCATGATTCACAGGAGGAGAACAACAGAGGCAACAATTAGAGGGGCCCTGCCCCCAGCCAGGGGGTGGAAAGGGATAATGGAGTGTACTGAACTGAGTGGATTCCATGGCGCAGCACATCAGAACCACAGAAATACGAGTGCACTGTGGGCACCGGTGCACAGTGCACTCTTAACACCCCTGAGTCACAAAGGCACAGCAGTAATTTATATTTCTGGAGTGACTGGGGGCTCCCAAGAGTTGACTGTGTTGGAGGCCAAAATAAGCCTCACTGGTAAAGACTGGCAAAAGCACTCTATTGAGACTGGCGCAGGCGCTCTGTGGATACTTGGTATTGATTTCCTCAGAAGGGGATGTTTTATGGAGCCCAGCGGGTACTGGTGGGCCTTTGGAACAGCTGCTGTAGACAGAAGATGTTAAGCAGCACAGATTGTTCTATGAGCTGGTTTTGCTATTAAGCGAAGCAAAGTGAAGGGACCCGCACAGGAAATTCAGTTCTTAGGCGTAACTTGGCAAGACGGGCATTGTCACATCCCAGCAGATGCGGTCAACAAGATTACAGCTGTGTCTCCCCGCTCTTGTAAGAAAGAGCCGTGATCTCTTCTGGGCACAGTGGGCTTTTGGAGAATGCGTGTTCTGAACTATAGCCTCACTGTAAGACCTCTTCATCAGGTGATGCAGAAGAAGAAGAATTTTAGGTGGGGCCCCAGTCAGCAGCAGGCTTTTGAGCAAATTAAACAGGAGATAGGCAGAGCTGTGACCGTGGGGCCAGTAAGGATGGGACATGATGTAAAAAACATCCTCTAGACTGCTGCTGGAGAGAGGCCGCAGGAGATACCTGAGGCCGTCCTCTTGCATTCTGGAGTCGAGCACTCACAGGCTCTGAAGAGCATTATAGTATGACTGAAAAGGAGTGGGTTTGAGCTGCTCCCAGAGTAATCAATAGTACTGATACGCAGGTCCTTTTAGCACCTCGACTGCCGGTGCAGGTAATTACAGGTCAGTCAGCCTCACCTCTGTCCCTGGAAAGGTGACAGAACAGCTTGTGCTGGATGCTATCTCCAGACAACTGGAAGGAAAGGAGGTTATCAAGAGTAGTTAGCATCAGTTTAACAGGGGGAGGTCGTGCGTTACCAGCCTGTTAACCTTGTATGATGCTGTCACTGGCTGGGTGGATGGGGGCAGAGCAATGGATGTAGTCTACCTTGATTTCAGCAAGGCATTTGATACTGTCTCCCACAACATCCTTATAACAAAGCTGAGGAAGTTTGGGATAGATGAGTGGACAGTGAGGTGGGTTGAGAACTGGCTGACTGGCTGAGCACAGAGGGTTGTCATTGGCGGTGGAGAGTCCGTTTGGAGACCTGTAACCAGCGGTGTTCCCCAGGAGTCGGTGCTGGGACCGGTCCTGTTCAACATCTTCATCAATGACCTTGATGAGGGGATAGTGGCCATCCTCAGCAAGTTTGCTGATGATACAAAGTTGGGAGGATTGGCTGATATGCATGAACGCTGTGCTGCCATTCAGCGAGACCTGGACAGGCTGGAGAGCTGGGCAGTAAGAAACCAGATGAGGTTTAACAAAAGCAAGTGTAGAGTCTTGCATCTGGGGAGTAATACCTGCTTGCGCCGGACAGGTTGGGGAATTACCTTCTGGATTGGAGCTCTGCAGAGAGGGACCTGGGTGTCCTGGTGGATGACAGAGCCAACAGTGTGCCCTTGTGGCCAAAAAGGCCAATGGCATTCTGGGGTGCATTAAAAAGAGCGTGGCCAGCATGTCTAGGGAGGTGATCCTCCCCCTCTACTCTGCCCTGGTAAGGCCTCATCTGGAGTACTGTGTCCAGTTCTGGACTCCCCAGTACAAAAAAGCCAGGGATCTCTTGGAAGGAGTCCAGCGGAGGGCCACAAAGATGGTGAAGGTCCTCGAGCATTTTCCCTATGAAGAAAGGCTAAGTGAACTGGGTCTGTTTAGCCTTGAGAAAAGAAGACTGAGAGGGGATCTGATCCAGGTCTATAAATATCTAAAGTGTGGGGGACAGAGTGGTAAGGCCAGACTCTTTTATGCAGTGTGTGGAAACAGGACAAGGGGGAACAGCCAGAAACTGCAGCATAGGAAGTTCTGCACAAATGTGCACAAGAACTTCTTTATGGTGAGGGTGACGGAGCACTGGAACAGGCTGCCCAGGGAGGTTGTGGAGTCTCCTTCTCTGGAGGTATGGAAGACCCGCCCGGGCACCTACTTGTGCCACCTGGTGTAGGGAACCTTCTTTGGCAGGGGGTTCTCTAGGGACTCGATGATCTTTGGAGGTCCCTTCCAACCCCTATGATTCTATGATTCTATGTCGTATTGTGAGGAAGCATTGCAGATAGAAAGCTGCTGTGTGGAGCCTCAGACAGCAAGTTGTAGAAGCCACCGAAGGAAAAGGAGAATCAAGCCAGTCTGCAGTGGAAAAGTCTGTCCAGATGGCCTTAGATATTGTTGAACAGGAGAGATGGCCAGTTCCTTATCCTTATTCTGACTTATGGGTGTTGGCAAATGCCTTATGGGTAGTCACAGCAGTAGGAACGAAACAATTGGCAATGAAGAGATAAACCTATTTGGGCTGCTGAGCTGCGGAAAGACACTGCTGCCCGAGCAAAGAAAAGGGATGTAAAGGTGCATCATGTAGATGCTTCTGTGCCCAAGAGTCAGGCTACTGAAGAACAACAAAATAACCATCAGGTAAATTGAATTGCCAAAGTTGAGGTGGCATAAATAGACTTGAACTGGCAACACAAGGGTGAATTATCTCTAGCTTGGTGGGCCCATGAGACTCCGGACCATCAAGGAAGAGATACATAAAGTGGGTTATAGACTGAGGGATGGACTAAACTATGGACTCTATTGCACAAGTTAGTGCAAGTGCTCTAACCCTATTCCTAACCCTAATCCTAGTCCTAACCAGCTCCCAGTTAAAATTTTTTTGTAATTGGGTAATTTCTCTGTATTGCTGGAAAAATGCAATGTGAATTTTCCGGGGTCAAGGGATTCTGATCAGAAAGACAAATTCCTGTTGCATCTTGAAGATTAGCTCAGCATCCCTAAAACTCCATCTTGCTGCAAAATGGAGAATGGAATTGACAAAGCTAGTATCTGCACAGAATTTATTCTCTGGAAGCCATGGGTGACTAGATTTCTCCAGGAGTCCTATAAGGATGAGCAAGTTTCCCTCCATACCATGTGAAAGATGTCTATTGCTAGTACTGGCTGTCCTCTTCATCTGTGTCCTAGCAAGTCAATCCCACTCCAGCAGCTCCCAGATGCCTCTCTGTAAAAACTCCTGGAAGCAATCATAGGCTTCCTTCTTGCTCCTCCAGTGCCTTGCACTGTTCATGATCCAGCCTGTAAGGGGTAACATAGGTAACACTGGGATGTTTCAGGAGGCAACAACTGTAGAAGTGATAAATAAGACAATAGGTTAAATATTGCATTAGTCCTCTGCAGGATGGTCTGAAATAGCATGTGGAGGAGACAAATCATTATTGCTGTTGTCCTCCAACCACAATGTAAAGTGTGAGAATTGACCTGCTTTTCATAATGCGCATTTCTATGGCTGTCATTTTGCAAAGGCAGTATGAGTGAAAAGGGAGGTAAAGTGGGTGAAAATTGTGGTGCTTGCTTTTAATTTTTGTAACCACAGCAAAGTGAAATGTTTTTAAGAGCTCTGTAATGACTATATGATCCACGTAGTACACCTTCCACCAAGATGCTAAATTTCTTTCCTCTAGTGAAAATAAATTAATGTGACACTGTCTTAAACCTAGCTGTTAGGGTATCAAAGGGAACAAAATAAATAGAAAAAAAAATGAACTGAACACAGTGTTTTAAGGGCAAAAAAACAAAGTGATAATGAAATGAAAAATTACACCAGAAAATGGAAATTATTATGTGAATGGAAATGATGAAATGACAGTTTTGTATTAATATCTGAAAATCCTATAGTATATGACACATATGCAGGTCAATCAATGACAAGACCTGGTTACACTTGAACAGAAGTGGGGAATTATGTCATATAGCTATAATACATTCACATGGTTATAATGTTTGCAATTTGTCTCTGAAGTGTTTATTTCTCTGTGTGATTCTTTTAAAAAGAGTTTTAGTGAGAAGAAACTGTCCTTCGATCTAGCCTTAGGGAGCACATACACTTTTTTCAACGTCAATATAAGGAACAAAAGATTTTTGACTTAAGAACACTGCATCTTTAAAGCTCCATTATCCATTTTTAATCTAAATTATTCATTTCAATCTTACATCTGTTTATTAAATAATTCAAGCAGTTAAAATTCTTCCTAAATACATTTTTTTTTCCTTTTAATGTATGAAATCTCCTGGCAAGCAAAAAAAGGCAGCAAGCTAAGTGTTTGGGAAGAAATTTTCTTTTGAGGGAATATGTTAGGGACAACACAAGGAAGGAAACAGTTGCAAATGCCAAATGCAGTAATTTATTTAGTGTTACAAAAGTGTGTCAACATAGCATGAACAATCATGGACTAATGAGTTACATGAATTATATATTTAAGATCTTGCGTATAAAGCTCTAGACTAAAATATTACATCCTTTTTCTTACCCGACTGCTTAATTGCTCTCTCTTGACTTTGTTGACAGAGCTGAAGTATCTTCTATTCTGGACAAATAGGCACGTCAGTCTTCCTAAACTTGGCATATCTGTAAGAAATTGGAAACAGACCTGCAGAAAGATGTGGAATATACTGTTTTCACACTGATTAATCTCCTGTAGAAAAACTTGGGGCAAGGCTCAGTCAATCTGTCACATGAGGCAAGATATCAGCACCATGAGGTTTAAGCAGTAAGTATTGTGCCAGAGAAAACTCGTCCTCCTTTTTCTTTCCCCAGATTTTCTAACTCACCTATGCAGTCACCAGAAGCCTCTTCTTTGAAATGCAATATTCTTCTGCAGCTAAGACATACTGAATATATTGAGCAGCTCAGGTGTGAGTCTTGACTTACCTGTCTGTTCAGTGAGCAAATTTCCAATCCCAGAATATCCCACACTGAACTGTGATTACAAAAGTGGTAATACTTACCACCACTTCTGCAGATTATGACACCTTCCATTCAATGGATGCTTCAGTTAGGAAGTAATAAGGAATGGTAAAATTAGAAAAGGAGACATTAGGTGGTACTAAAGATGAGGTCCTAAAAGCAGAGTCTATATCTAGGTAGTATTCAGTGCTGATTTTGAGTGCCAATTCAGTCCCATATGCTATGTATATCGTAGAGCTGTTACATCATGAACTGCCTGAATTGATGATTGAGAAGTATTCTGTGGCCAGAGAACATCATCAGCAGTCAAATTAGTTAACGTTGTCCTATATCTGATCACTGACTTAATGACACTTTGCCTGCTATGCAAAGAACTTACTGGAAGAAATGTGACTGGACCAGGGACCAACAGAGGGGGAAGTAAAACATAAATAAATAAATAAATAAATAAATAAATAAATAAATAAATAAATAAAGTAATTCTTATGTCTAGAAAAATCCATCTTCATTGGAAAAGACAGCTTCATTTATGTTAATGTTTGAAGAAAAGCCCTGTTAAGTTTCTAAGCTAATCCTTCCTTTCTACAAAACTTTTGAGTTCATAATGACTTGTATGTTTCTTTTTGTCTTAAATTTGTTCATTCTTCTCACTGGCTGGTTCTTGTTAAGAAAACAGTTCCTTTTGGAAGGTAACATGAAGCAGTTCAGTAAGAACATAAGAAACTGGAGACTAATTTTGGGGAACAGACTATCCACGTTACCAGCCTTAGAGAATGTGACTTACTATTTTCTGCATCCGTGACTGAATGGATATCCTTATGCTTAGGTTTTAGAATGCATGTCATTGTATTCATAGGACTCAGAGATGATGTGGTCAGAGACCTGTAAGCTTGCAAAATCTTATGTGTGCAGCCAATTCATCAGCAAGGACTGCTGTGTAACATTAACCAAAGCAAGGTACAAGGAGAACTGAGTGAAACTGCCCACTGAGAAGCCTACATCTTCTCATGCACAAACAAGAAGGAACCCATACTCCACCTGACAGTACGGAGGACAGTCTGAATAAAATGAAGCCAGCAGTGCTGGAAAGGACTACACTAATCAGAAAACATGCAGAAGACATATGTGGACATTTGGACCTATGGCAGGAAAACAAGACAAGGAGGGAGGCTATGAGGTTTTCCATAGAGATCTGAGATGGTGAGCAGGACCTAGTCAAATTAAGTCCTCCCGTTGACAGCCTGGCACTGGAGTGGAGGGCAACACTGTGCCTTGGGGTTGCCTGAGACTCAGGAGTCGGGGTGATGGCCTGGTGGGGCCTGGTGGCTGCCTGGGGAGATTTCCAGGAGCTTTCCAGATGGGTTACCTGGGGGCCTGTTGGAAAAGGCGGTGGCCGAGCAGGGGCCATGGCGTTCTTGCTCACCTGCCCTCCTTCTCCTATCTTCCCCATCGCTATAAGTGCACGCCTGCCCAGAGTCTGCCGCTGCCATTCCTGTGGCAGCTACCAGCAAGCAAAGCGTGTAGCTGGTGCTCTGTAATCAGAGGTTTTAGGCCAGGGTGGCCACTGTCCTTTTGGTGAGAAGGAAATCTGTGTTTTGTACAGGCAAGTGTCATACGAGCCCTGCTTCCAGACATCATGGAGACCCAGCAGTTTGCCAACACGCCCATTACTCTGAAGGTGCTGAACATCTTCAGAAATGTAGTGCGCCACCTGGAGAAGAGGCATGCCAGTCCCATTGCTCTGGAGCTGGCTGAGAAGATTCTGCCTCTTTTTAATCATGTAAGTCTGCCGTGGGAGGCTGATCTCCATGGGTGGGTGCTCGACCAGAGGGCGTTCTCCTTTCTTTGCTTCTCCAGCTCTCGGGAATTAGATGTTTTCTGGGCTCTGCAGCCCAGCAGGCCTTGTCCTTGGCAGCGTAGCTTGGTTTTTCTTAGTGATGTTGATGCCCCTTCAGAAATGCAATGCACCATCTAGGGAAGAGGCAGGGCAGTCCCATTACAGAACCAGCTGTACCTGAAGGATTCTCAGGCCTCATAGCAGTATTAGGCTGTCAAATTCATCAGTGAGCCCAACCCCTGGGTCCCTCTTTGGGCCCTGCGCTGGCAGCAAGGTTGCAGCCCTGCGGCCCCCGGATACAGCCTGCCCATGCCTTTGCCCCGTTGGGTGCCTGCTTGGGCACCGTCCCTGTCTGCAGCACAGGAGGGGAAGCAGCTGGGCTGGCTGGGCTGCAGTCTGTACTCTGGGGAGTGTGTTGGGGAGTAGGGGTTTGATGGGAGCTCTTTCCCTAGGGCTGGCTGTGCAGCAATCTGGGGAACAAAGTGAGGAAATGCTGAATGAAATCTGCAGTGGTGAGTGAGGGCAGTGCTGCGTGTGCTGGGGCTGGGGGCAGGGGGCAGAGCCTGGGCAGCATGCAGCTGTGCCTTGCTCTGCTGCAAGGAAATGCTGCAGGGGCAGAGGAGCATTCCTGGGGCAGGTAGGGCACTCCTGAGCAGTGGCTTCCAGCTGATCCCTCAGTCTCACGTGCTCCTCTTGGCCAGGAAAAGCCATGGGTGGGTCTATCTAACTCCAGCGGAGTTGCTGGTGGCTCTCTGAAGGTCGGTGGGTTTCATCTCTGTTCTGTTTCCTTCTGTTGCAGCCTTTGGAATAATACTCCCATCTAGCCATCTGTTCCCTGGCAGCTGATGATGAGATCCTGATGCTCAGACATCAAAGGAAGCAGGCAGCATCAACATGGAGTTGGCTCTCAGCACTTTGCTGCTGGCCCTGCAAAGCCATCTATCCCACAAAAGATGTCTCTAATTAACTCAGATTGCAAAGCCATTCCTTTGGTGTCCTCCTGTGTTGAGCCTTCGTGCAAGATTTCCATAGCAGTGGGCTGTAGGTGTGACCAGTGTGAGCAGAGCCTGAGAGCTGACCCGTTACAGAGTTGAGCCTGCCCATCTGGCCTCAGAGGGGATCTGCCCCTGGAGGCGCCCATGTAGGACTAGCTGTATTAGAACTGAAGGAGGCTGCAACCTACAGTGAGAACCATGGTGGTGCAGACTGTCCCTCTGCAGCCCATGGTGTTGAGAATGGACAGAACTCAGAGGGTTGATCTGGATGCAGGAGTGCATCCTCAGCGTGTCTGCTGACAGTACTCAGCTGGGAAATGCTGTTCATTCTCTCCAGGGGGATGAGAGGCCTCAGGTGGAGATACAGATCCTTTGGAGAACTGGACACTCAGCAACAGCATGCAGTTCCACTGAAAAAAATAAAAAAAAAATCCCAAACCGGCATTCATTCGTTATTCCTCAGAACCTCGTAGCCTTTCTTCAAACTCTGTCAAGGCCACTACGCCCTCCGTGTTCAAAATAAGACTAACTTCATGGCAGACAAGTACGCAGCCCTGAACAAGATACCTGCTCATTTTGCTGGGCCTGTGACAGATACAAAGCAGGAAAGTAATGGTTCTCCTAGCTTCTTGCAAAGCTGAAGTGCTGGGAAGCAAAGCTCCTGCTTCTCAGTTGTGCTGTGTGCCTGAGCATGAGCGTCATGTGGAATAAGACAAATGGGTTTGTATTTCAAGGGGAAAAAAAACATCTTTTCTTTTCTTATATCTTGGAGACCCAGAAATCCAGACTCAGAGATATGTGATTCTGAGTTTTCATTTCAAAACTGAGTAAGGAATTATTCTCCTTATCTTTTTGTTGATATTTAAGTCTTAATAACAATAGTAATAAAAACAATGCAAAAACTACAAAATAGATGGTGAATAATGGCAAATAAAGGCATAGGGAGAATTACAGAGTAGCAGGGATTGGAATGTTCCTCCTGAGATACTTAACACCAACCTCCCTGCTAAAGCAGGTACCCTACAATAGGTTGCACAGGAATCCAGATAGGTCTTGAATATCTGCATAGAAGGAGACTCCACAACCCCACTGGGCAACCTGAAGTTTTTCTGCATGTTAGTATGGAACTTCCTAGGTACAAGCTTTAGGCCATTTCTGCTTGTCCTATTGCTACACAGTGCAGAAAAAAGCTGGCCTCCACTGTTTGCCTCCCTTTATATATTTATAAGAATTGATCAGCTCCTTAGTCTTCTTCTCCACAGGCTACACAGACCAGGTTACTCTATCTTTCTTCATACAGAACATGCTCCAAATCCTTTAATTCTAAAGACAGTGGTGTGACAATAACAGGGAAATTTGCTGTGCAGCCTTACCTGTAATGACTGATTTTCATTACTACATTTCATTTGACACACCACCAAATAAACTGTGTGCTCCTTGCAAATCACATCCACACTATTCAAAGGTGATATATTTAATTAACTTCAGATTATAAACTTGTAGCTATGCTCTAAAGCAAATACTGAAGTAATATTCATATAACAGAATAGAAAAATGCACTGTTCTTTTACTGCCCTGAAGGGAATCTTTCACATCTCCAGCAGCAGGGAGTATCTTCGATAAGATTACACTATAGATTGCAGTGAGCTTTATTAGTATCATCTGGAAAAGTTGCCATAGACATTAAAAAATACCCTTAATACTTCACTTTTCATATGTAAAATAAAAACATTAGTAACATACACACACACACAGACACACAAAATAAAAACCTGAGAAAAAAGTCGGTTGGTAAATGTATTTTCTATGCACAATGTAACATGAATTAATAGAAGTTGAGTTTTGTTGTTGTTGTTATTACTGTTGCTCTTTAGGAATGTATATCTTTCAGCTTCTAGGAAATTACCCCAGTTTCCAACAAAAAAAATAGTTAATTACGTATGTTAATGGAAATTTTTCACTCAAGATGTCCACGTTCCTCCAATTCTATATGTGAGTCCAAGAGGGGAGATGTTCAAAGTTGATGATAGATGCTAGACATCTAGTAGGTGCCAAAAAATGCTTTGTGCTTTTGACATACAACCTGACATACAGATGAAGAAGAAGCAGTCTGAGTTTCAAAGGTAAACATTTCAGAACTTCCATAGAAAAAGCAATATTCTTATGGCCTTAACATAGGAAGTTCCATTCTGACATGAACTTTTTTACAGTGAGGATTCAGAGCACTGGAACAGGTTGCGCAGAGAGGTTGTGAATGGAGGTGTGGAATCTTCTTCTATGGAGATATTCAAGATCTGTCTGGATGCTGTCTGTGCTGACATGCAGAATCAAACTCTGTAACCCAAGTAAGATTTCAAAGCATGTATGGTTTATTCAGTGCTGCGTAGACACTGGGTGCAAGGGAAGTCATTCCTCCTAACTTGCACATCATCTGGAAAAATCGTGCTACAGATATAGGCCAAACTAACACATAATCAATAGTTTTCCCGGAATTTGGATACGCATTCATTACACCCCCAAGAGTTCATTAGCATGCAGACCCTCCCCTCTTGCAAGTGTGTAGTGGTTTGTGGGATGAAGATTTATTTTCCTCGCGAAGGCTTCTGACCTTTCTCGCTGTAAACTTTCCTGACAGTGGAGTTAGCAAGAGTGGACCAAGGGACCTCTGGGCATAAAAGACTAAAGATGTGACAGCATGGAAAAATGACTCTATACACTGGTCTTAACTAAAATGAGCAAAAAATGAATAACGAATCCAAAATTCAACATGAAACACCTCACTCAAGAGTGAAAAATGCTACTACGTCTAAAGTAGACAAGCTACTAGACAAACATTTTAAATGAGACAGCAAGAAAGAACTGCACTCAAAAGCAGAGATGGATCACCCGATGATTCAACCAGCTGGATATTGGTGTGAAGGACTAGCTCAGTAGGTAGTGGTTTTAGTGAAAGAGGTTTACTTCATGAGTATGAAGTATAATGGGAGGTGGTTGGAGTTGAGGTGGAGGCACCTTTCATCAGCTGATTTCCTGGGGGAATAGACACTGAACTGAAGGACATTCTTCAAGTCATGAAGAATTCACTCACACAAGGCAAGCTGTATCCAGAGTACCCAAAACCTTGATTCTCCTACACAGGAAGACATAACTATCAGCGTGACTTCTTCCAATATTTTCCTTTCCCTTCTCACCATTGCTTGCACCCTCTTGTCCTGGGTGGAGAAATAACTTTAATTAATTATTAAGACTTTTGCCAGTAAAAGTTTACCACCTGTGGAGATAATACATAATTCTGCACTAATACTCCCCCTTCACTCCTTCCAATCTCTATTCATCTTATTTCTTCCTTCAAATGAAGAAAAATGAAGAATGTCTATGTAGCTCAAAATACATGTGTTAGCCTAAAACCTTTTCTTTTTCCTCCCATTTCTCTCCTGCTCACTTCAAGTAATAGATTTCCTCCTTTGACCTATTTCTCTTCCTTAATCTGTATGACCTGTACCAAGGTTATTTTTCATTATATTCCTTAAAAAATAGTGCCAAAATACAAAGGTTTCTCTACTTGCGTGGCTTCAAACATGTAAATGGGATAGAAGCCATTATTTTTCATTCTCAGTCTCCCTCTTCTTCTTCAGCTACTTAGAAAATGCTAAAATGTGTCAGGTGCAAAAGTTTTCATCCAATCTTAATTAAAAGGAAATTTTAAAATATGGAAATTAACAACTTTGCATTTCCATTTCTTGTGACTCATTGCCTCATCTTAACAAGAATTCACTTTTGTAACAGCAGATGTTAATTTTAGCAGTTTCGTTCTTTTTTGCCAGAAATTCGCAAGTTGATAAATAATTTTCTGTGGCTCATTAATTTCAGAGTATTCCCTTGCTGCTTGAAGGACTTCTCCTGAGGGTGAGCATTTTCACCTGGAATCAGTTTAGTTTCTACATGTGAACCCCAGCTTCTGGCTTTTCTCTCCTTTTACTACCTTCCATTACATCCTTTGTCTTAACAGAGATAAAGGATGGAACTTCCATGACTCCTACTCATGGCCCCAAGCCAGCTTTGTGTTGTTTGTAGAATTTTTCCACAGTCTCCTTTTCACTGGGACTTTAGCCCTTCTCAGGACTGTAGGTAAATGTTGCTTACTAATCTCCTATGAAAATGCTGGTCCTTAGCATACTCTAATTACAGGGTTTTTGTTGGCCTGCTCATCACTTCCTATAAGTGTCTAAGAGAATAATTAAAGAACCAGTTTGTTGTGATGGACTGGAGTGACCTTGGGAGCAGGTGATATATGAGCAGTTGCCATGGATGAAGTGCAGATGCTTTTCTGTCCAATTCAGCTGCATCTAAGTCAACATTAATGTCTAGATCTCTGTATCTTTGAAATAGCTGCAAGTAAAAAAATGCACTGAAGAACAGCTTTTCCTTAAACTCTTGGAACACAAATTACTTGGAAGATTAAAGGCAATCTATATTACTTAAATATAGCAACTAAATACTAAGAGAAATCCCAGAAGAATTTGATGACAGAGTAGAGAATCCTACTCTCAGGCCTCATTGCCATTCAGGCATGGTACTTCCGTGGGTACAGAAGTAGCAGCTAATAAGCATGTTGTTGTTTTCACATTCACTTCCTTTTTGTAAAGACCTGCAAATGTATTTGCTTCTGTACTCTGTGTGTCCTTCTAAATGACTTAATAAAGAAGTTCTAGACATTTTTTTTTCCTGATTACCTTGCTGTGTGTAACTGTTACACACTTCTAGCTTGAGAAAGTTCCTACCAATGTTCCAGGCTTTCAGAAACTGCCAGCATATTCCTTCAAGATGTCCAGACAGAGGGATAAGATACAAGACATAGAAGGTATTAAGAAATAGTGGTTCTAGTAAGAGAATCTTATAGCCAACCATAATATGCTCCTCTTGCTTTACACAGAATTCCACTCATGGCAAAAAAAAATTAAGTATATAACATATCTACCTTTATAAAAGATGATTCTAAAGAAAGATAAAACATTTTTCTTGAGATTCCTTATGCGTATTTGTTCATGAAAAATATTTTCAAAAGATAGAACAAGAAAAAGATATATAAACGTATAGGAATAATAACAACTTTTCAAAATTAGCATTTGAATGGCCCATGACATGGGACAGAACAGAAGGATCCTGTCCATAAATGCCTGGCTACAAGGCTGGTGCTACAGGTGGTTCTTTGATAAAGGCTGGTCTTATAGGACAGAAGACCTGACAGTAAAAACGTTTATCCCACAGTGGCAAAGGGATTCTGGGACAGGAATTAGCAGTGCTCATTTGGAGATCTTTAAATGAGATTTGAAGGGAGACAGGGTTGTAGCTGGACTGGCACTGGTGGGGCAGCACTCTAGTACTGATGAAAGCAGGGAGGCCTCCCACTCCAGTAGGGTGAAATTGGCATGCTCAGCTTGCTCCCTGAAGTACCTCTACACCAATGCACACAGCATGGGAAATAGGGAGGAGGAGTTAGAAATCCTTGTTTTGACAGGAGATTATAGTCTCATAAAAGAGACATGATGGGACAGCTCACATGACTGGGGCATGGTCATGGATGGCTGTGCCCTTCTCAGAAAAGACAGGCCAGCAAGACGAGGTGGTGGAGTTGCTCTTTATGTGACAGAGCAACTACAATGTCTTGAGTACTGTTCAGGGGCAGATGAGCAGCGAGTTGAGACTTTATGGTTAGAATTAAGGGGAAGAGGATTAGACTAGATGATCTTTGGAAGTCCCTTCCAGCCTCTACAATTCTGTGATTCACAGAATCATAGAATGGCCTGGATTGAAAAGGACCACAATGATCATCTAGTTTCAACCCCCCTGCTATGTGCAGGGTCGCCAATCACCAGACCAGGCTGCCCAGAGCCACATCCAGCCTGGCCTTGAATGCCTCCAGGGATGGGGCATCCACAACCTCCTTGGGCAACCTGTTCCAGTGCGTCACCACCCTCTGGGTGAAGAACTTCATCCTAATATCTTACCTAAATCTCCCCTGTCTCAAATCATTTTAAAACTATTCCCCCTTGTCCTATCAACTCTTGTAAACAATCATTCCTCCTTCTGTTCCTGATTCTGTGATTGATTCTGATTGCAGACAAAACTAACACTAGAGGCAACGTAGGCCCACTGATAAATGAGGAAGGTGCCCTTGTGACAGAAAATACAGAGAAGGCAGAGTTGCTAAATGCCTTCTTTGTCTCTGTCTGTACTGCTGGAGGCTGTCCTGAGCAGCCCTATACCCCTGAGGCCCCAGAGGAAGTCAGGATCAAGGAGGATTTTGCCTCATTTTATGAGGACCGGGTTAGGGACCAGTGAAGCAGTGCGGGCATCCACCTGGAGTGGATCAGCTGTGCAGCGGAGGCTGACATCGAGGGACCTTGCTTAAAGGATCCAAATCCTGGCAAAAAAACCATGACAAAAGAGGTCTAAGTAGCTGAGGAAGTGTGAGGCAGCCCTCCCAATTGCCCCCTTATCACCCCGTAAAGCAGCTCTTAGATTATGAAAATCATACCCAAGATAGCTGCAGCTTAGCCTTTTTAGCCTTAACAGAGCACTTAGATTCAATTACTGTTTCTGTTTATTTGTTTGTTTGTTTTTGTGAAAATTAATAGATTTGTTCTCTTTGGAGTAAAACATGCAACTTCCTGATTAATTTTGCTGTAGTCTGTACTCTGAGCTTTTACTCTGAGTCACTGCGAACTAGAAGGAGACAGCTCAGATCTATGGTAATATATTAAATAAGTCTCTAGAACAAGTCAACTGCTTGGAAACTGTATACTGAGAAGAAGCTCTGGGCATGCTTAAGGAAAACAATGGTTTTAACAGTGAATTTGTGCCAGAGAACAACAGAACAATTTGCTAACAATAGGTAATCGCAGCCGGGGCACAGAAGTGCTCCCAGGCAATATGGAAACTACTAATGTAAATGCAGCCTTACTTTCTCTTACTACAGTCATGGTTACAATAAAGACAAAATAGCAGTGGCCATTTTGGCTAGCGATGTCTGTCATGCACTGCACACATCTCTTTTCTGCTACATTTTCTTTCTTCAGCTGGAGATGTCAGGAGAAAGATGCTTCTTTAATATTTTTTCTGAGACGTATCACACTAAGTTGATTTTGAAAGAGGTATGTAATTGATTCATTTACTATTTAAAGTCATGAATAGTTTTGCAAAAAGTAAATTGTTAATAGCATATACTCACATGCCATTTACTTAACTATGGATTTTTTCATTTACTGAATTAAAAGAAATCTTCCTTCTTTTTTTTTTTTTTTTCCTTTTTTTTTTTTTCAGTTTGACCAATCTCAGTTGATAGTAAAGTAAAAGTACTGGAAAAGGAGGCTAGTAAAGGATCCATCTCTACTAGGAGATAGTAAAGCAGCCACTGAAATCCCATTCTGTGGATTACTCCATGAATGACTCACAATCACTGAGTCAATACTGAAAGTATTATCACTTTTTGACTTTGTATTTACACTCTCTTTGTGATTTACAAATCACATGCTATTTTCTGAACAAATCCCAAACCCACAGAGTTGTCCAGATGGCTATGTGAATGCTTGTAGTGTCATGCAAGCATGTGCTCACACTCTTATTTCTGATATTTTACTTTGCACTGAACATTTTTCTGAACAAAAATTTGCTTTCACAAACATTTGGAGAATGGAAATAAAAAGAGTTCTGCACACTATGGAAGCTGATTCATGGTTTTTATTCAGTCTTGGTTACAATCATCAGCATATTCTTCTCCTCCCTATGACCCAGTTTAAAAGAGGAAATACATATGTAACTTTAAACATGCAAATAGTGTCAGTTATGCACTGATTTACATATGCAATTATATTTCTTGCTGACCCAGGAGCTTGATGATTCTTGCTCATGTTCACCTTTTATCTATCTTTTCCTGAATTTTTATTAAAAATCCTGAGGGATTATGTTAATTCTATGTAAAGCAGCAACTTGGCAAACATTAATCAGTAATTTCAATGACATAGAATAAGTAGGGAGAAAGTATGAGAATGAAACAAACAGAATAAGACAGCAGATACAGAAGTAAAGCAGCCATGGAAAATATAAAGCAGCCATGGAAAACATAAAGCCAGAATGGCTGTCAGTGTAAGAATGTAAATGCAAAGTTGATGGCTACAGGTTTTGAAAAGCCCATCAATAAAGAAATTGCTTGAAATAATTCCAGTGGTATTACAGGTTGATGATTATAAAAAAAATAAGTAACTTCTAAAAGGTTGGAGTCTTACTAGGAATGAAAATTTGTATGTAGCTGGGGGAAACCAAAATATAAAAATCATGATACCAAGGAGTCACTGAAACATCATAAGTTCCTTCCTTCCTTCCTTCCTTCCTTCCTTCCTTCCTTCCTTCCTTCCTTCCTTCCTTCCTTCCTTCCTTCCTTCCTTCCTTCCTTCCTTCCTTCCTTCCTTCCTTCCTTCCTTCCTTCCTTCCTTCCTTCCTTCCTTCCTTCCTTCCTTCCTTCCTTCCTTCCTTCCTTCTTTCCTCCCTCCCTCCCTCCCTCTCTTCTTCCCTTCTTTCCTTCCACTTCTCTATCCACCCTTCCTTCTACTTCCACCCCTTCTTCAGATTCCCTCTCCTACTTTTCATGAAGAATTCACAGATACCCTAAAATTACATATCTCTCTCCTGTGAAACTGTAAGCGCTTTCATGATCCGCTTTCTACAGGGCAAAGTTTTAGTGGTATTAACTGCATCCTCTTTTCCTGTAAACCATACATAATGAGGCTTGTACCAAAGACATGAATATTAAGAATACTCAGTCACTCATGCATTTTTATCTTCTTTCACTAATAATCAGCAGCAAACAGAAAAGAAGACAGAACCTGAATACATAAGAGAAGGATTAGCAATAATACTAACAGTCATTATAATAATAAAAACAATAATAAAATTAGAACTCGATTAATAGCTTTGTATGACCCAGAAGGAGAGCTTATATGAAGCAATAAATAGGTGTGATTTGCTATGCTGAGATGTTGCTAGGCTCAAAGAAAAATAGTCATCTTTTCTTGAAGCAAAAATTAAATTTTTTCAAAGCCACTAAAATAAGTAGAATGCTATGTACTCCCATACATTGGAGCTACTAGATAGTAACTGTTGAATGAATATCTGTGTTCTTCATATTAAAAAATATTTATGATAAATTGTCCAAAAATTGTGTTTATGATAAATCAGAAATAGTATTCTTCTGGAAGCAAAATTTCATTGTTTCGATAAAAGTGTACACTGATATAAATGTCATTCAGGCAAGGTGTTGATATTCACTGATAACCCCATGGCTGTTTTTCCTACCTCAAGTCAAGAATGATATCAGAGTTAATGATTCCGTATCTAGTCAACTTAGACTGAGGCTCTGAAAATGATCTAAAGTGCCTTTTCTCATTAAAATGAAACCACTTTATTTTCCATGTTTAAATGTCATCCTTGAAGGAAGAACATATGATCTGGAGTAAGAGAAATTAGGGCTCATACACAGGAATAACCTGAAGAGGGTAACACAAGACCTCATCTGTTGTGGGTACTGTACTGTGTCCAAACAAAGATTTCTCCAGAAAGTCAACCTGAATAAGTAGGAGCCATCCAGAGGTTAAAAACATGCCAAAAGAATAATAATAATAAAAGGCAACATGCCCATTACAATCACTTTTAGTCTGTTTTTCTGTGTAAATGAGATGGCATTGAAGAATAGTGCTGTTTCTGATTCAAATATGCAGGCATGTGTACAGGCTTTCACCGAGATTTTTTGGCATTTTGAATTCGATATTATCCTCTCCATACAAGCAAGTGCTTGCCCAGCCTCACAATTACTCACCCTTTCATTTTAGAAGGCGCTTTCAAGTGAATGCTGAATAGTTTGCAGTTGTTGGCTGTGGAAAAATTGTTCAGTGACAAATCTTTTGAATTATACACATTAACACCATTAGTCCATTTTCTCATTCATATGCTCTTGACAAATTTTCTGTCCTATCGGTACGCTGTTATTTGCCAGCATTGAAATTTTATCTTATTTTTCTTTTGAGACTCAAAAATGTAGTTTGTACATTGGCAAAAATTACAATACTTTACCTTTTACTGGTGGAAAGTAATAACACTAACAGGAATGCTTTTCTATCTAAAATATTTCATAATCCAGGAAGTTTACCTTGAAGCCAGAAGAACTGGATAATATCAGAATGTGTGCAATACAGTCAACTGACAGCACTGTCTTCTGACAAACCTTGAGAAAAAATATCCAAGAAGGATGATGTGAAGAAAAGCATTTAGGCAGCTTCAATCAGTGACAGTATATGAGTGGAACCAAGAGATTCCACACTGCACTCTGTTCCCATTCATGCCACTAATTTATTGTGCAGACTTCTCACTCATTTTCCTTTGAATTTCATTTTGTGTATGGGTTTGTTTGGACTTAGACAAGAACAGTATGAAGAATGAATATTGGATAAGCATTGAGAGCAGGCTCATAGAGACCCTGTGTGGATTTTATCATCTTTTTAAATATGTGAGTTCTCCCACATTCACTTGAGATATTTCACTTTTCTTTCTGTCCTTCCAGTCTCTCTGGCTAACAGTCGTCAGCATTCTACTCACCTATAGAATCAGGGCAAGACCAATTTGACATATCAATTAATTTAGGTGCTTTAAATTCCTGCTGGTTAGAATTATAATTTATAGCAACTGTACAAGAACCCCAGACTACCACATGGCAAGACAACATTCTGACAAATAACATGGTAATGTATGCCCTGCTACTATATTTATAGTGTAAACTACCCTACTCCTTTTCTTGATCATCCACTGTCCTAAGAAGACAGATACCATGGCAGTTATATTTTACATCCCCACTAGTGCCAGTGGGTTGCACGGGAATTTGACATGAAAATGAGTTGGGCTGTGAAGATGAGAAAGTTCAGTTACAGTTTCAGGACAAAGATAACAAAGCTGACTAATTATTTTTAAATAGTTCTATATTTGCCCCTTTTTCTAAATATCAGAAAAGATGTACTAATAGCCCACCATCAGAAGTCCTGGGGGAAAAAAAGAAAAAAGAAAAGATAATCATAGAATTTGTTGGAGGGAATAGATGTGTTATAGACTCACTGAGAGCTCTTTTGTGCCATTAAAAATAGCTGCAGATAAAGATAGTTATGCTTGGAGTCATCTAGCTCGAACATCACACTCGGTGTGGGGCTAGAGTTAATGCTTTCCTACATTTCAAAGTCAGGGGTTGAGTCACTTGTGTGAGCAATTAGAAGAAGATGAACTTTGAAGAAGTTCTCCTAAGGATACATGGGGGTGGGAAGAAGAAGGAGAGAAAGGAACAGCCAGAGAGGGGTGGTGAAATAAGTCAGAAGGCGGCAGTCTGCTGCAAATGAGAGATGGTGTTCTGTTCCCAACACTATTGAGAGAATTCAGGCAGGCATGGAGTCCCTGTAAGGACTGCTTCTGATTATGCTTAGATACTGCAGTACAGTTTTTCATCCCCTCAAAATAAGCACTCTGCCCTTTCCAGAATTTGGTAACTACCTGCCCATAGGAAAACAACTATCATTGTCAGTGCAATGATCTGCTATGGATATGTCATTTTTGCTGGAAATATGCTTGACTATCTGACTACATATGAGCAGGGATAGTAATAGCTGCATCTAATTCAGCCCAGTGGTATAGGCCTGTTTTTTTAGCAATTAGGGATCAGTATATTAGTTAAGGACCGATTTATTAGTTTAGCAAAAGAAATCAATGAGTGCTAATTCTAAAACTTTCAATTTCCATTTTGCTTAGTGTGTGAACAGCCTTATTATCTCTTAATTCTGCTTCACAAGAAGCACTGGACTCATAATAAACTACTTATCTTTGCATATCACTAGGTGCAAGGACTTTTTACTCAGATTTATACATATTGTTTTGGAAATTGCTCATGATGGCATAACAAGCAAAGGAAATTTGCCAAATTGAGGAAAAACAGCCAAAGGTCAGTTAAAAAAGCCTCAGTGATTAAGCTGATGGGGGAAAAATGGGGAAAAAGTAACTGGATATATGAACACCCTAAATGTAATCATGCAAACCCAGAGGAACATTAGCATATATTGATGAGTTCTTGGAAATTAATGAATATGTATGCCAATGTACTGCATATGTCTTAACTGTTTAAATGTAGAACCTGAACTCTGAGAGCAGGCATTATTTTGTCAAGTTGCCTGGTATATATAGGGAGGAATGCTACTTTCTAAGACCACACTGGAGTTAGAGAATTTTCTTTACAGATTTTGGATGACACCAGGAGGACCAAGACTACTCATGTTGCTCTTTGTGGAGGGCTCTGCTCATCAGCAGGCCTGGTCTGCAGCTCTGATGGCCTCCACAGTCAGTATCAACATATTAAACAAGTAACTTCTCCTTCCTGGAGTAGGTGCATCATCAAGACCAGAACCATGAAGAAATGGTAGCAAGTCATTGTCAAGTGATTCACTCCTGAAGGGAATGGAGATTCCCATCTGCAGGACAGATGCTCTCAGGTCTCAAATCAGGGGAGTTCGAGCATAAAGCTACCATTTCTATACCATTTCTTTCAAGTGGGTACCAACAACATAGGAAGTGTGAGGACTATGAGAAGAGATTTCAGAGCCCTAAGGACACAGCTGAAAGACCCAGGAGCATAAATAATATTTTCCTCAGTCTTCCCGGTTATGGGGAGAAACACATATGAAATGCTTACCATACCCACCATAGTGTGTGGATTTGGTGCTTTCTGACTTCCACCTGTTCAAGCCAATGAAAGGTGGACTGTATGGGTAACATTATCCCAGCACAGATGCCATCATGCATACCACCAGTGAAATAGAGGGTCACGTCCACTGGTGTAGATTTTTACAAACGCAGTATGCAGGCTCTTGTTCATCACTGATGAAAGTGCATAGCTAATTGTGATGGCTATGTCAAAAACTAGTGTTTTGTAGCCAGGAATTTGCTAGATAATGACATAGTATCACTGTGCTCTTTGTATCTGTTGTAGTTTCCATGGCCATAAATAGGAGGCACTACTTGCGGAGCAGTCTAGATAAGGCATATGCTTTCTGTACTTTTTGCTTTATTATTTAACATTATGGTAGTTCTGAGGCTTATAACATTCTTCCTATTGACACGATGGCTGTCAGTATTCAAGAGGCTTTTGCACTCAGTGTGCTTTAACTTTTGTTTAAGAAATTCAAGAACTTACAAACTTCAAGAAGTTAGGCAGTTGGACTGGATAATACTCAAAGGTCCTTCCGTTTCCGTTTCCGTTTCTGTTTCCCTTCCCCTTTCCTTTTCCCTTCCCCTTCCCCTTCCGCTTCCCCTACCCTTTCCCCTCCCCTGCCCTCCCCTCCCTTCTGCTTTTCTTTTGTCTTTTCCATTCCATTCCATTCCATTCCATTCCATTCCATTCCATTCCATTCCATTCCATTTTCTTTACACTCCACTCCACTCCAATCACCAGGCAGCTCTCTCTTTGAGTCTTAATTGCCTGTTGATCATCCTGGGAGTATTAAGAATCAAGTGTCATTAGGCAAAGAAGCAACAATGTCTGGGAAACAAGAGATCTAAACACTTGAAAATGTTAATTTCACAGCTTAAAAGCAAGCAAGAAACCAACCAAAGCCCACAGGATTAGTCAGCAGTTATCACAATGACTAGAAGAGAAGGGGAGAGTGATCTGAGAGTCTTAATGGGAGAATCATGCAGAATATAAATGAAACATACTGAAAAAGCTACAAAGTGAATAGAAGAACTGAGTGGATAAAATAAAAGGATTTAGTTGTTCTGAAATTCAATGTCATTTTGAAGTTATGAATATTCATTTAAAAATTAATGTAGATATGATACTTCCTGTAAATGTCAAAATATTATTTTTAAAAGTATTCTATCCAAACTTCCGCTTGGTGGTTTGGGGGGAAATTAGGTCTTACTAACAGCTGGAGTCTGGAAATCTGAGAATTCTAGTTTCTGAGCTTTGATGCTGAAGATTACAAGACTTGGTTCTCAGCTTCTTCTTGTGACTGGCAGCACCAGTCATAATTGAAACCTCAAAAGCCCAGGAATGATTTTCAGTTGAGGTAGGAATTGAAGAGTGTGGCAGCTACTTCATTTCCAGCAGGTGGATAAGCTATAGGAATATTAGAAAGAAGAGAAAAGAGGTTTGAAAATCATGTCTGGTCTATGACATCCTCATAGAAATCAAAATGTTTGTGTAAAAATTTGAAATTTGATGAATTTTCAACCTCTGATGTAAAAATTGTTCTCTTTGAGAATTTTTGAACTTTTTTAGCAGAAATATATTGTATTGTAGAGATAAGACTTGGAAAGTGAATAAAAGGGTTTTTTTGCAGTTCTGTCAGTGATTTCTGATCAAGCTTCTTGTAAGTTTGTTGTATTTCTTTATCTCCACTTGTGATGGCCCATACCTACTTTACAGCTATATCCTAAATGCCATGCTTCATCAGTTTCAAAGCAGCCAAGTAATTGTTTAGACACTCAACTGTTTACATCAAAAACAGACTTTGTAACTATGGTGTTGATTTATTGCCACTGTGGTATACTGGTATAAGACCTATATTCACAATTAGACATTAAATAAATCCTCACAGTTTGTATAACTGTAAGACTGAATTGGTTGTTCTGTGGTTAGCAGAAGACTGTCTTCATCATATGAAAGCACCTAATTGCACAAACAATTAGCTTAGCACATTGGAAAGTTCTCTGCCAAATCAAAGTTGGCTGTTAAATGATACAATCTTTTTTTTTTTTTAATAGACATTTTTTCAACCATCTGTGCTTTTGCGTATCTATGAAACTTAAATTAAAATATACAAGTCTTAGAAGCCCACATAAACGAATTCTCTGAATTATTTTTCAGTTCCTTTCAAGCCCAGCATTAGAAGAAATCTGTGAAACAATGTCATTAGTCGCCCATCTCAAGTGCCTTATGTCTCTACACAAATGCATGCAGCGTGAGAACAAAGGGGAAACAGAAGTTTTAGATAAATCTCAGGGCTAAGATGTCATTGGCCTGAATGAAATATGGTGGAGTGACTTGCACACTGGAGTGCTAGAATACATGTTTACAATCTCTTCAGGAGAGATAGATAGGGAAGGAGTGGAGGCAGTGTAGCTCTGTGCATTAGGGAGTGTCTCTACTGCTTGGAGCTGGGTAACGGTGATGAAAATGATGAGCACCTCTGGGTTAGAAGCAGGGGAAAGGCAAGTAAGCCAGAACGTGTTGTACTCGATTTGTTTTTTTTTAAAACAGAGAGGGATTTGTGATGGTTTGGGGTGGCACTGGATACAGGAATTGTGGAATTATATTTCTTTGGTGAAGTAAGAAAGGCAGTTAGCATCACTGTTACTTCAGATTTCCAGAGAGCAGACTTTGGCTTGCTTAGAGACTTTGTTGAGAGTCCCTAGGGGGTGATTCTGAAAGGCAAGGAAGTCCTGGAAGTCTGGACATTCTTCAGTGATTAAATATTAAATGTGCAGGTAAAGGCAACTTGCTGAAAGTGTTGCTAATGCAGGAGAAGTCCAGCCTGGATGAACAAAGAACTTCTAGAACTCACACACCCACACACACACAAAAAAGTTGATCAGCTCAAGTTGTATGGGGAGAAAACTGGAAGGAACAAAACATAACTGTAGCTCAGTTTGGCTAGAACAGTAAAAGAAGATGATAAAAATGCTTTCACAAACACATAAACAGCAAAAGAAGGATAAGAAGAATCATCATTGGATGATGAGGGGAAAAATAGTGATGAAAGATGAGGATAAGACTGAGGTAGTTAATGAGTGCTTTGCCTTGCTCTTTACTAATAAGGCTAGTCACCCATGGCATTCCCCCAGGGCTCAGCATTGGGGCCAGTTTTGTTTAACATTCTTATGAACAATCAGGATGAGAGGATTAGTTGCAGCCTTAATAAATTCACAGATGAAACCAAGTTTGAATCATAGAATCAGAATTGTAGAGTCATAGAATCATAGAATGGCCTGTGTTGAAAAGGACCACAATGCTTATTTAGTTTCAACGTCCCTGCTATATGCAGGGTCTCCAGCCACCAGACCAGGCTGCCCAGAGCCACATCCAGCCTGGCCTTGAATGACTCCAGGGATGGGGCATCCACAGCCTCCTTGGACAACCTGTTCCAGTGTGTCACCACCCTCTGAGTGAAAACTTCCTCCTAATATCTAACCTAAACCTCCCCTGTCTCAATTTAAAACCATTCCCCCTTCTCCTATCACTATCCACCCTCGTGAATAGTTGTACAACCTCTTGTTTATATGCTCCCTTCAACTTTGGAAGGCCATGAGGTCTCCCTGGAGCCTTCTCTTCTCCAAGCTAAGCAAGCCCAGTTCCCTCAACTTTTAGACTTGAAAAGATGAGGTTGAGGGACACCTCATCACTCTACAATTACCTGTGGTTGCTGTGAGAAGCATCTCAGTCCCTTTTCTCAGTTTGATACAAGCTGCAACTTGAAAAGTCCCTTAATTGATAACCTTGTGGTTTGTTTAAGTAATGGGAAGGGTCAGTGTCTTTGTATGGAACAGGTAAGAGAGGTTCCTGAGACTTTGTATTTGAATAGACAAGGGAAGTACCAGGAATCTTTGTATAGTATATGTATGTACATCCAGGAAGGCCTCTGAATGTATAAAACTGAAGACATTTTTGTGCAAGAGAATATAGGAATAGAGTATCCCCCATGTATCCAGTGCTCATATTAAAGAATGCCCCTACTTTCTAACACTCCAACTTGAGTCATACAGATTTTCTTGATCTGCTGCTTTGCAGTAACAAGACGACAAATGACAGAATGTAAATAAACACTCAAGTTGCGGCAGGAATGTTAAACATTAGGAAATTTAGAGAGGTTGGTCAAGAATTGGAATGGGCTGTCCAAGGAAGAGATGGAGAACACATTCCAGGATGTACTCAAGGGATGTGTGGATGTTGCATTTAGGGACATGGCTTAGTGATAGGACTTGTTTGAAATCTTGAGGGTATTTTCCCACCCAGATTATTCTGTGATTCTATGATTCTAAACGTTTCTCTGCTACGACAAGAAGATCAGAAGAGTAGTTCAAGTAGCTTCCTTCAACAATTTTTTTTTTTTTTTTTTTTTTTTGCCATAATATTGGTATGTATTAGCAAAAAGAGTCATCAGCTGTGTACAGAGAACTATTAGAGTTCACTTAATGAAGTCATTTATGTAAATGGCCACATGCTTAGCATAAGATATATCATCCTAGGTCACCAACGGGTAAATCACAGCCATTTGATTTCAGGTTAATAATGCATTTGTTAGGGTTAAGATCACAAAATAGGTCAGTTGCAATTCTGATCTCAGAAACATTTTTCTGTGTTTATCAGTGTAATAATTGAGCCCTGGTGTGGACGTGAAGGGAAGGAATTCTGTGAGGGTATTATTATTGTCATTTGAGAGGTGGTGACTTAAAGACATTGAGGAAATTTTACTTATATAAAATGTTGCTATTTCCATAAATGTTCTAGGTCTGTTATTTGCTTCAGTAGATTTTTATCGCTAGTTCTAAAAAAGGACTTAGCATACAAATTCTTAATTTCTGGGTGCCAGATAGGCTACTGTCTGGTAGTCCTATGAAGCAGTGACCACACTGTGACTCAGAGAGCCAATGATTTGCAAATGACGTTAGGGAAAGAGAAGAATAGTAGTTCGAGTATTTATTTCTAAAACACAAAGATATGATTAGGCAACATATCTAAGATATGGAAGACAGGACAGATGTCTTCAGCTCTCTGAATTTAGATAGCTTGAAGGTGTGAGAGTGCACACAAACATCAGTTTTCTTTTTCATAGTTTCGTATTTAGGAATATGACTTCCACTGAAACCTCACTTAGGGCTTTTTCTTGTGTAGAAGAAATCTAAAAATATGCTAGCGTGAACATGTCCCAGTGTAGGTCTCACAGAGCACTGAAGAAAGAAACTGAATTTTGATGTCTACAACAGTGTCATCTGTATACCCATTTTGGAAAGATGTGACTGCAGAAGTTAAGAACAAGAGCCAGGATGATAAGTTGCAGGGGAGATTGCTAAAGCCATTTTTGTGGACAGGTTGTCTCCCAGTAAGGAAACAGAGCTTTGGGTTCAGAGAGCAATACTCAGGCAGCAAATCCAGGGATGTCCTTGTGTATAGGACACTTAGGTGCTAGCTATGAATGCAAGTAGTGGAGCTATGGGTATGCCCATCAAATTACCAGGGAGAGGATGAGATCCTATAAACCACTGCCAAAATACTCTGTGTGATTTTTGAGAACACAAGAAAAAGACAAGCATGGATTGTGAAACATAGCTATGACCTTCAGCTTTGGCAGCATTCCAGATGATAAGAAATGTTCTGTACTCATAGGAGAAGAAGAAACTACACCTCTTGGGTTTTGCTTTAGGGCCAAAAGTCTCCTGCTCCTGCTATGGTTTGCAAAGTTGATCAGCATGAGTGAGTACATATATATACCTGGACAGTGTAGCAACAATAATAATAACAAAACCTTGGTTTAGGTGATACACATGCACAATATCTGAGTGATGTGATTTAGCTTGGGTGTGCGTTCCATGGCAAAGAGATTTGTCTCCAGAGTGATGGAAGCTTTGCACAGATGGAAAAATCTTGCCGCAAATAATCACTTATAAAGAGTTTGCATAACAAGAAACAAAACATGATTTGAAGGGGTTTTATGATCACATATAAGACACATTTATAAGATATTTCACACCTGATTTAATAAAGAGTTTCTTCTTTTCTCTTTGGATGGTGCTTTATAATTGCTGGAATGAATTTGGTCTTTGCACTGAACAAGTAATTTTGAGATGAGTTTGTTAAGTTGATAAATATGTCCTCTTTCCTTTTCTTTGATATACTGTTGTTTTGCATAAGAGTCAAAATAAGAGGCTTGAGCCACCATTTAAGAGCTAAAGGCTAAAGATTTACTGAAGCCTTCAAAACTTTAAATCATAAATATATATGTTTGTGTATTTTTACTAACACTGGAGATGCCTATGTTTACCTTAAAAAGTAAAATGAGATTTAAGAAAAATAGAATAATATCTATACCCTGTAATGTAAAACAAACAAACAAACAAACAAACAAATAAATAAAAGGAAGTTATGAATAGCAGGTAACTTGATTTCTGGCTGTTCAAATTTACACAGGATTTGTTCTTCTCTGGAAGGAGGTTGAGAGCTGGGCTGCGAGCATTCCCATTTGTTATCCACCTGCATGCATCACATAGTTGTCATAGATTTGTAAATCACATTAAAAATATCTTGTGAGGAGAATAATAGGAACATTTGCAGATTCAGAAAATGATGTAATTTGTGTAAGAAGTCAGTTATCCTGAATTGTTCAGCATCAGAGCATTGCTGGTGGCATGTTTTTATGGTGATTTTGATGGGATGATATTCTACTTCAGTCCAGCAATTTAGTAGGGAATGTGTAGGGTGCTGTAGGTGTTGGGTGCTGCTATGTGAACACAGATATCCAGCCTTCAAACTAAAATTGACCTTTTTGTGCCAGTAGAGTCACACCTTTCCCAGTCTTCCACAATCTTGCATCCAGGATATGAAGCACAGATTTAAGATCAGAATGTGATATATCCCTTTTGGCACTGCTTCTTATTTGAGTTACAATGGCAACTGTAGTCATCTGGTCAGTCCTGATTGGAATTAATCATGTCCTGCTGCCAATCTCAAGCCAGACTGTTTCTTGATTTTGCTTCAGTATTTATTAAACATAACAAACATGCAAGTTTCCTTGAGCTTTGAACTCTAAAGCAACTCTACTGTAAATGGTCCTTCACCAAAATACCCCATGAAGAGAGACTTGCTCATTTTTTGTTTCTTAGACTTGTCAAAGATGAGGCAGAGTAAAACAGCCTGCCTCTCCTGGAGCTCTGACTTCTATCCTTTAAGCATCTTCTGCCTCTATTCTTCTTTCCCGTGAGTCATTTTTTATCTTTTCTTTCTGCATTCACCTTGTGAGTAGTGGATGGTCCTTTATTTCACAGGTTACATGAAAGTTGTATTTCTTCTCTTTAAAGGTGTGATATTTTTAACAAAAATGCGAGTTTTTATATTTCACTCCACAAAGGTTGAATCTTCTTATCATGTGAGGAAATCCTTTTTAATTATTTATTTATTCAAACTGAAAGAGGACAGATTTAGACTGGATATAAGGAAGAAGATTTTTACAGTAAGAGCAGTTAGGCATGGGAACAGGTTGCACAGAAAGGTGGTGGATGCCATGTCTCTGCAGATGTTCAAAGTCAGGCTGGATTGGGCTCTGAGCACCTGATCAAGCTGTAGGTGTCTGTGTTCATTGCAGGGGAGTTGGACTAGATGGCCTTTAAGGGTCCTTTCCAACTTGAATGATTCTCTGAATCTATGATTTATGACTGGTATTTTCAGTTTCTATGAAACAATGTGCAAAGGGTCAAACCTCAGACTTCTTGAGCTTTAAATCTGCTCTATGGCCAACACCTTTTTCTCATTTGATAGTTGGGGCTCCTGAATATACTCTATAAAAGTATTGACATAGTTCACAGCCAAGATGTTCTGGAGCAGGGAATCAGAGAGGACTTCAAGTAACTATTTGACAGACATATTTTCTGAGGTTCTCCTCAATTCTGCATGCACTTGGAATTAAAGGAAAATCTTTTCAGGATCAGGTCTTCAACCGCACAGGCTGGTTCTAGGGAGGGACACAGAAGGACAAGATCCACACTGTTATCCTATGACGAAGATGACTTCAGGTGGTGTCCTCAATCCTGTGGAGTCCCTGGACTAACTTCAAGTGCAGACTTCTACTGCACTTGAAGAGTCTTCTGATCTAAACATGAGAAAGCTGAAAGTATGACACTGACATTGAAATACTTGTGGTCCACTAGTCCAATACAGCCAGTGAGAGAAAAATCAAGACTGATCAAACACACTGGTTTGTCACATAATTTCCTTTATAGCCTACTTAACTCCAGTAGGTGTTGCAATTTTTGTTGCATACTGATGTCCACTGAAATCTCGCTAGGTGCAAAAACTTTGTTAGTAAGAAGATGTTCTTTCATTTACATTGTCTGACCCCAACATCAATATTCTCTTGACCATTACTTCCTTCCACTCATAAAAGCAGATAGGAGGAAACAACATGCACTGAAGAAGTTGTTAATCTCTTTGCCCTGTTCATTTGTCATTCAACCAAAACAAACAAACAAACAAACAATTAGCATTCTTAATTTAAAACAATTGACCCATAAAAATCCTAAACGTGTTCCCAATAGTGTATCTTACAAAGAGCTGAAGTAGTGTAGTTTTGAGTAGACATTTAGAGCCACATTTTACTTGCGTGGATTGTGTGTACAGAATTGCTACAAAATTCACCTTCTTTAACAAGCATGTATGTAAGATTACTACTGCCTCTATGTTTTCAATACCTGACTTAAAAATGAATACCTGCGGCTAGAATCAGAAGAGGAAAAAGAAAGGAAGGAAAGAAGGAAGGAAGAGAGAAACAGGAAAAAGAGAAAATGGGCATTTTTGGGAAAAGAAATTACATACTGCCTAAATTTTTTTTTAGTAGAATTTGAGGATTAAAAGCAAACAAACTAACAAATAAAACCAGTGGTATTAAAAATGTTTAAATGCAATTGTTTGCATTCCAATGAAAATTCTTTAGGATAACATTTAATAAGTTGCATTCATTCACTCTGTTAGAAACTGAAATCCAAATACAATGGAATTATGTTAATACTACAAGTGAAATTTAACACTCAACAAGAAGAGAAAGGGCTACTTTCTAATTTCAGTAGGATAAATGAAGCACAGAAATGGTAAACAGAACACAAAGTGACTTAAATATATAAATTAATTACTATAATAAAACATGAACCATCACTTAAGACACTGAATAGGTAAATGAGAGCAGATATCTGGGCTGTTCAGGGTGACTTCAGAAAGGCAAACAAATGAAACAGCATGTAACATAATTTGTATGCTTTGATGTGCCTTGCCTAAAGCAACATGATTGGAAAAAATGTGAAAGGAAATTCTTGCTTCTGGGGATGAACCCCAGTTCAGTATAGTGACAGATGCCCAGACAGCATCTGAGATCCCAGAATTTTTTAAAATCAGACTCCAAGATAGAGAAAATTCACTGCTGTTTTGTACAAATCACATAAAGCATGGGCTGCACCTAGCCAACTCATGCTAACATGGAACATTCTCCCCAGCTTCAAACTTTACTCACATCCCATATACGCTTTAGCATATAATTGCATTTTGTTAACTGCAGAGAATGAAAAAGAGCAGGAAAGGGAAATGGAAGAGAAGTGCAAGTTCTCTGTTCCTAATACGCTGTGTAAATGATACAGTAAAGTCCAAGGAAAATCATTTATTCTCTCTTACTGTAAAGTTGCATCTCCAGCTGCTCTGAAATAACCTGGAACTGCAGCTAAGAAGTTTTGCTGGTAATTCTGATACCTCTTCATCTGAAGTACTTTGCTGGTAGGACAGGGTGAAATGACTTCCTGGACCATTTACAGGTAAGGCTCATCCATCTATGTATGTCTGACTTAATACTGATTTGATTTCAACAGTATTATTTATGTAGCGCTGTGCTTTCCTGTCTTCAGAGAAATTTTTGATGGCCTGATTCTGACTTTTTTTTAACTACATGACATTAAAAAATATATTTTGAGTACTAAGAGGTTTTTTCTCACCACTAAGCTCTCTCTGATAGCTGGCCAACTTCCATTACCATGGTACTGTGTCAAGTGTTAGTATTTTCAATCCACTAAGGTAAGGAAGAACTGTTATCTGTATTTAGCAGGCAGAGGGTCATCATCATACAATTTGATGGAAAGGTGCTTTTGGACTTTTGGTCTTTATAAGTGTTCTTTTTGCTGGCTAATCCTATCTGATGCTGAAGTCTGTGCTGACTTCAGAGTGAAATCTGTAGTTATACAACTTGGTCTCCATTCTAAAATATGCTGCAGTTCTTCATTTATTTGTACTTGTTTTTCTTTCTCATCTTCATTAGCCATTTGAAAACATTCAGCTTCTGCACTGTGTAGTTCGTGGTCCATAATTCACTTTAAACCACTTCACCCAAATGAGAGACATACTCATTGGATGTTATTGTTCACAGAGGTGACTTGGTATCATGTTTTCTTAGACAAAAGCAGTATAAACTTTACAATCAGTGTTACTGAGTGCATATGAGTCAAATATTTTTCTTCTACAAAAATTGTACAATATCAGAAGTTTCAATAAAACCTCTTGAAAATTATTTCATTTATAAGCACAGAAACATCTGAATATAAAAGAGGGAGAAAATTGAATGTTGTGTCATAAGTCACACTGCCCCACATAACTGGGTATTGACACTGCAGTAATTCCTACGTGTATAATGAGCAGTCTGAAAGACCAGATCCCTAATATTTTCTGTAAGACAGTATTTGTATAATGTTTTAAAGTACCTGCTTAACTTTTCCCGTTCTGCTCAATGAATGATATACAGCTGAACCATTAACTTTTGTAGAGCACTGCAGATATTGAAACAGTATTAGTTAGTACTCACTTTGGGATCTTAAAGCTGACAGTCCTGCCAGGATAGGGCAACTTAATTTTGACCACTTTTCCAGATTTTGCTACGAGGCTATTGACTCTCTGTTTTTTTGACTCCATGGGATGTAGTTCTATGACCCACCAGTGACATTGTGGTTCATGTTTACAAGAGTGTTTCACCTCAGCTGAACAAACCTGGTTTTGCTCAGCCCAATGCAGAGGAGCTGAGGGGAGATCTCATGGCAGCTGCAGCTCACACAGGGAGTGGAAAGCAGCACTGAGCTCTACTCTGTAACAGCAACAGGGCTCGAGGAAACGGCATGGAGATGTACCAGGGAAGGGGTGGAGGGGGGAAAGGGGGGAGTGGAGAAATGTTAAGGAAAGGCTCTGCATCAGGGTGGGGTGGAAAAAGGTTAGGGAAAGGCTCTGCATCAGAGGGTGGTAGTCATGAAACAGTTCCCCAGTGCAGTGGGCATGGCCCTGAACTGCTGGAGCTCAGTGAACATTTGGACACTGCTGTTAGACATGGGATTTGGGTTTGGCTGGTCCTGTGTGGATCTGGGGGTTGGATTCAGTGGTTCTTGCAGGTCCTTTCCAACTCAGGGGTCCTATGATTCTAGTCTATGAATACTATGAATATGTGCTATTTTTCATTGAGATTCACCAAACTGAAATTATTTTATAAATGTATCCATATCTGTATGCATTTATGTGGACTGTAGCAAGTTCTGAACTTGGTATTATCCATAAATCATTGGAAGTCCTTTTGAAGGTAAAAAAAAAAACAAACCCTGCATATGGGGTATTCTCAGTTTGCACTGCTTTGTAATGTCAAATTAAAACAAGAATTGAAGGGAAAAAATTGTTTTTAGGAAAAGAAGGAGAATGGAAGAGCTCTTGACTTGCACTGCCTGAAATTTAGAAAAGAAACAGATGAAGGGAAAGACTAGAGGTGAAATTAATTGCTAAAAGATTAATTAGTCTCGGCAGAATAAAGAGAAATTCAGAGATGGTATTGTGTAGTGATACCAGAATCAGTTTTAAATGAGCAGATATAATAAGTAATCTAGTAAAGAGTCTTGAGAAGCCTTTATGTGAGATTATGTGAGAAATGGTAATAAAAATGTATGGTGAAAAGCTGTATGTTTATGCAGCTTTGTCACTTGTTGATTATGTCCAGGTTTTTGTTTCCTTTTTTGAGAGAGAGTAGTAAAGGATGCAATCTGCTTGCTTGTGGATATATTTGCAACTAAAACAAGAAAAACCCACTGTTTCTTTAGAAACATTTCTTGTTCTTAAGCATTTCTATCAGCAGTGAAATACTCAAAACTTTTTGTATAAATACTGGGAATAAATGTTTGAAAAAGAATATGAATATGACTAAATTGCTACTGTGAATTTGAAGAAATGTGTTTCTTCATGCCCAAGCAATACACTTTTTTTTTCCCCAGTCACTGTGTTTGTAAATAATGAAGCTGTGTGGGAAGGTATATTTTCTTAGCCCTTGTTTGTACTGAGAGAAGGAACAGTGAGTTAACAGCAATTGGTTAAGACTTTCTGAAGGGTCTGTGCAGGCACCATTTATTTATGCAGCATGTTACTGACTGTACCACACAATTAGTTACTTACTAATATGTCTAGAATGTTGTGGAGCTACAGGAGCATTAGCACTGCCCAAGCTGAGGACATGAATAGCCATCTGAGAGCTTCCTGAAGGCTGCTGTCAAAGAGCTGATGGGCTCAGCAAACTTGTTACTCCTCAGTGTGTTTCTGTCCTGCTGGTGGTGGTTGGTGTCCTTGCCAGCAGTCCACAAGGAGAGAAAAAAAAAAAAAAAAAAAAGTGGTTTTAATACCAAGTTCTCACCTGCCCAAGCAAGTGCCAGGAGCCACTGATGGCACAGCAAGTGGGCTCCCATTGCCACCACTTTGGCCACAGCTCTGGTGCTGGGCACAGAGAGGCTCATAAATCACACAAATCTCCACTGAGGGCAGGAGAGTGTCTTCAGTGGGGATGAGAAGTTGCATTGCAGCACTGTTCTAAGAGTGAATTTCACGCAGCCTTTTTGACTGAAAGGATTTCATTTCCACAGTCACAAACCTACTGCCTTCCACCAGCTCTACATTCACTTTCAACTTAAATAAATTGGAGCAGGCAGCAGGGCAAGGGAAATTAAACTAGCAAAGGAAAAAAAAGAATCCTTAGACTGGAACAGTTATTGCTGCCTGCTAGGAAGTGTTTTTCTTGCCTTTTATTACCACATACAATCCCTAGTCCCATGTGATTAACAAATTCATCTTGAAACACTGGTGTTGCTTGCCTGCAGATGAAAAATTAAGTGGTATCTTTAAATTCTAGCTCCTCATCTCATTTAAAAGAGTCATTTTGCAGCACTTGGATTCTAGCACATATAATCAGACTGCACATTTCCTATCACAACCAACACCTGGCAATCTCCTGTGTGCCAACTGTGCACAGTGCAATGATATGTCTAGAGGTAATTATTTCTATCATCCACATAATGGCAAAAGAGATGAGAGCCATCACATGCTTACATTTTGTACAGTCTTCGTTTTTACTTGAAATGACTGGGTAGGTTGGTCTGCACAGGGGGAAATATTTTATCCTAGAAATGTGCTCCGGCAAATGAATGCCAGGGGACACATTTGAAAGAAAGGGGCCTAATCTGCTGTGTTTATTTGTGAGTTTCTGAAGCTTCTGTGAGTGAAGGACATCTATTCTCTAGACAGAAGAAACTCATTGACATCACTGCAACGGACTGACAAAGAAAACACAAAACAAAGAGTGGTTTCATTTATGGTCTTTTTTTTCTTCTTTTCTGTGATATAAGAGAGAAGCCTAGAAAAAGGGTCCTCAAAATATTTATGAAAGAAAAGGGGAAAGACACCTCACCTCTTCCTGTAGCTTTACAGGAGAAAAAAAGCCTTATCTGTGGCTGTGTAAGAAGACTGGCAGGCCACCTTCTGTGAAGTGAACTATTGCACAGACCCCTGCTGCTTCTGTATCTGGACATGACCAGTCTGAAACAGCAGTGAATCCAAGAAAGGAAGAACCCTCATCTCCACACAGGACCATGTAACCCCTGAACTCTGGCAGTTCATGGCCATGCCCGCTGCCCTGGGGAGCTGTGCCATGCCCACCACCCTCTGGGGCACAGCCCTTCCCTGACCCCCCGACCCTCCCCTGGCACAGCCCCATGCCGTTCCATCTGTCGCTGTCACAGAGCAGAGCTCAGTGCTGCCCTCCGTTCCCTATGAGAGCTGCAGCCACCGTGAGGCCTCCCCTCAGCTACTGTGCCATGGGCTGAGCAAACCCCAGAGGCTGCAGCCACTCATCAGGCACTTTACCACTTTACTATGAGGGACCTGAGTTGGGCAAGGTAAAAATATGCTCCATTTGCCCTATTCTGTTTTCTCAAAAACTGGAAAACCATCTGCCCCGGATGACTTCCATTCAGCTCTGAAAACATTGCACACAACAGCTGAGATCAGAGAGGACAAAACACAGGGCTGGTGGAGCTCTTCTTCTGTCAAGATGTGCCTGCAGACTTCAGAAGCAGAAAATAACATCAGAAGGACAATCTATTGTGCCTTGCAAATAGGCTAGAAGGCTTTAATATCCCAACGATAGCTAAAAACATCTGACCTTTATTAGGCATCAGAAACGGAAAGCATGGTGCCATGTTATCGAGGAGATTCCTTGAGGCAGGATGTGTGGCTGGATGTTAATTTTCTCCTCTCTGCCTATTTCGGACCTCCACTCTAGCTCTTTGTTGCTTGTAATCACTAACAGCTCCACAGCAAAGAGAAACAAAAGATAACATAAGGGATAAATAGATGTTTCAGGACCCATTTCAGGTGTGCCCCCAGTCTATTAAATTAACCATAAAATTCTGCAAAGTGGGCATCCAGTTTTCCATTAGTATTTCAGCCATGACTTGCAAAAACTCAGCTCTGAGGAAAAAAAAACTACTAGCATTCAATATTCAATAATTTTCCACACCAGGGAATAAGCTGAGATCAGTAGTTTCACTTCACTAACAATGTCTCTCCAGTTATTAATTAACGATAATGCTCAGTCAACCTGCATACAGAAATACACAAAATACAGTCTGTATACTGTATAGGTATACTGTAAGTGATCCTCTGTCAGCATAGCAAGTGAGACTCTGCTCCAAAAAACAGAGGTAAATAGTGTCTGCATTTCACCAGTGTGAAAAACTAGGAATACTACCTGCATTAATGTTGTGATATTGCCAGCACAGGATTAAGGAATCATAGAATCACTAAGGTCAGAAAAGACCTCCTAGATCATGCAATCCAACTTTCCACCTACTACCAATATCTCCTCCCTAAACCACATCCTTTAGTAGAACATCTAAAAGTTTCTTGCACACAGAAATGCAGTACAGCACAAAGCTGCAATATAGCCTCATGTAAAAATAGATAGGAACCAGTCCTCTCAGCTGCTTAAGTGAAATGAGTTGGGTGATCCCACATGTCTTTGGAGTGGATAGTTATCCACATTTTAAAGTAAAAAGTACTAATGACATTTGAAGCTAGTATTGGATGGAGAGTACTGCAGATTCATGAGCGACGCCAAGGACAGAATAAGAACAAAGACTAACCAATACTTCCAGCAGTTCCTACACAGCACATAATGAAGTTCATCACTTGTTGTCCTTGAAGGCTGCTCTGAACAGAGGATGCTCACATGGAGCAGTGTTTGATGGGTACCTTGGCTGGATCAGCTTATTTGGCTACTTGTAATGGATGAAGGAAAGTGAGAGTGCTTGAGTGGGAGAGTAAGTGGGGAACAAAGCTGGAGGATTTATGTCTGATTGAATATGAAGGATTTTGGCTGTAAACAAGGGGATTGTGTCTCCACTCTCTATATAAATTTATTTTCATTGCAGTATTTTCATTTTAAATACTGAGCTTTATTGCTCTTATTTTACATGACTGTTTCTCTGTTTGAACTTCATTTCCTCTAGTATATATGCTATTTTTAAGTCTTAAATTTTTTTCAGTGAATAATTTGAACAATTTCCCAAGATTATTTTTTTCAGCCACATTGTTTTCCCAGTCTTAAGGCAATCCTTTACATTTTGCTACAGAGGTTGACTATATCACCATGTTAGTTCTGCTTCTGCAGGAACACCAAGAACATGCTACTGACATATATGGGACCAATCTAGAGTCAGATCTAGCTGGTGCTAGTAAAACCAATATCTGGAGTCTTTCTGGTAAAGGGGGTTATAAGAAATAAGGTGAAAGATTCTTTGAGCAGGGTCTGTTGTGTTAGGACAAGGGCAAATACTTCAAACTTGAGGAGAAGAGGTTTAAATTAGATATAAGAAAGAGGTTTTTTATAATTCAAGAGGTGAGGCACTGGCACAGGTTGCCTCCTCCCTGGAGACATTTTCAAGGTCAGGCTGGATCAGGCTCTGAGTACCTGATACAGCTGTAAATGTCCCTGTTCACTGCCGGGGAATTGGACTAGATGGCCTCTAAGGGTCCCTTCCAATTGAAGCAGTTCTATGATTCTAGGATTCTGTGATACTGAGTAAAGAGAGGGAGGCAAGCTGGCAAATTCTGACAGCCAACGTTGGGTCAATGGAGAGTAAAATGAATTTAAAAGTCTATGCATTGTTTAAAATTATGCATAAAGATCTGTGTTTCCATCTTTAATACTTTATTTGTTCATATATAAGACAGTTCTTTACATACAGCATTCTGCTAAAGTTCTGAAACCTTTCTAAAAGTGCTTAAGAGACGTTTTCTAGTTGCCATTGCTGCATAACACATGAGGTTGCACAGAAATGCAGCACTGCACAGAAGAGGTGGCCACTGATAGTACATAATGCAACACAGTCCCTGTGTATTCCAGAACTGATGATGCTGAAACCATAGAAATGGATGTGTTTGAAAAGTACCTGAAACAGACTACAAATACAGCATGGCGACATTTGAGGAGAGTACTGCAATTTTGTTGCATTTAGTTAGGAACATACCCACTTTTGTTTTACAGAGAAACTATTTTAAAATGTTCTCCCTGATGCCCTTCGGTCTCCATCCGTAAATTTAAAATGCTTTTAATCAACTATTTTGGAGATAACTGATAATCTTTTCTTTAGAAATGTATGTTTTATTAAGCAAATAGTGCCATTTAGGATTTCACATTTCAGAAGGTGCCAAGTACCATTTTCACTTACCAAATAAGCAAAAGATGAGTTTTGGGGTAGTAAGGTTCCAAATAAGGTTTCCTGCTCAAGGGGAACTGTAAGTACAATGAGCAAGGAGAAAGCCCAGGCAGATGTGATCAGGTGGCACAGGTGGCACAGATTGCACAGATATTGTTTTTTAAGCATCTGTGAGATGTGCCTTGCTGTATGAAAAAACTACTCTTAGAAATCTCTTCAAGAGTGATACCCACCTGAGAGAAACTCTGTCCTAAAGGAAGATTTGTTCTGTATCAGGTAAAATACATCACAAAGCAGGACCATGGAATACATCCTGAGTTTACCCTAAGAAGGAAGCAGGGATTTCAGTTTGTCAGGAAAATACCTAGAGATGGGCAACAGTGTGGATTAAGAAATTTTGAGTCAAAAAAGTTGCATTTATTATTGTAACTTGCATGAGATGCAACCAACCTTGGCCCCTATCTCTACAGTTTCTTTGGGAGAACTTGTCATAGTTTCATAGCCATGTTACAGTGATGTACTTGTCAAAGAGACAATGAAGATGTCACAATGTACAACCTGTACTGGGCTGAATTTTCATGCTGAACTTGATCTGCATTCAAAGAGGTGAAGTTACGGATCCCTTCTGTAAGCTTGGATTGGGCTGCTAAATAATTCCTCAGATTCAGGTGCAGCTAGAGGTGAAAACTGGGTAAGTGCTGGGGACTAAGGAATGGCAAACGCTCTTTATCTCTGTGGGTAGGAGATACCATGTTCAACAAGTGGATCTTCCTTTGCTAGAGGAACCAAAGCCTGAAAGAGGGCAGAGTGGAGATCCTCGGGTTGCTGTGCTATGTATGTACTTTCAAAGGATGAATTTATAATAAACTTTAGGGAGATATCTTTCAGAAGCACCCCATGTATTTGTATTCAGGTGGTCTTCATCCCTGTGCTTCCAAACTTACTATTGCCCCACCAAAATTTCTCATTCATCTCTATTCTCTGACATTCAGCCAGGGCTGGATTTGTTCTTGGGGGAGGATTGTATTGTGAGAGCACAAGAAAGCACAACATACATGTGTGATTCAATTCTGTCAGCTGTGTACTGTTGCTCGCAGTACACTTAATTTTCTTCTCTTGTGAGAGAAAATAGCTTTCTTAAAAACACCAAACCAAACCAAAACAAAAAACGCTCATGTGACCAATATCAGCGTGGTTTTAGATCAAATTCCACAGGTTATTAATTTTATCTATGATTTAGACAATGCTGCTATGCTTTATAATACAGAAGTAGACTGCAAAATGAAATGCATACAGTCACGAGTTTATTAGGTACTGCAAATGGCCACTTTTCATGTTAACAGATTATTTTGTCAGTGGTATGAGGAAAAAAATGGTGACATATTAAGAAAAAATTCTAACAGATCGGTCACCAAGTGTCATTTCATTTCTGTTTTTTCTTTTAATTTACCTCTAGCAATTCCCTGAAGGACCTGGCTTCTTTTTTAGTCCTCTAAAAAATCCCTGAGTTTCTCCTTTCATCTGGAGCCTCCTTGGATGCTATAGATCTGTCATCTCACCTAATCTACAAAAGCTTCACAAATTTTCAAGTAACCATTATAAGGCTTGAGGAATGCTCTACTGAAGGAAAATTATGAGAGCACTAGGATTACTCTGCTCTCAGGAGGTACGACTGAACAAAAATCAATCATAGGAATTAAAAGCTTTTGGCAAATAAATAATTCATGCATGCTAAATTAATTAATGAATTTCCTGGACAGGCTCAACACATTTTCCTGGGTTACATCAGCACAGCCAGAAGAGCTCTTCCATCTTTGCTACGCACGGTTCTAATTCAGATTTGGAAACAGGTTACTACTTTCATAACTTTTGAGTGTCTGTGAATGGCTTTATTTTATTTTATTTTTTCTTTCTAATAGTCAAAAAAAGGCTATGTACATTTTACTCTTTCTTTCCCCCCCACCCACTGCAAGATACTGAAGCAAAGCAACTGTTTCTTCATCAGCACTCTGATGACAGCTCTGAATAGAGTTGACATTTACATAAATGGATTGCAGTGCAGTTGTTGAACACATATAGGGATGAATCTCTAATCCCATTTTAATTAGATGGATGTTGCATGCATACAAAAATCACAAGCCTCTCTCCGCGTGGTGATGCCACACTGGCAAGGAATCAATCACTGGGGCCCAGGTTGCCATGGAAACTGATTGCTCCTGCACCACCATCTAAGTGGCAAATGATTGGTGGTGTACACATGGCGCGGGGAGAGCAATGAGTTTTTATATCCTGTCCAGCAGATGTGCCAGAGAGTTAATTAAAAGCAGGGAACGTGAAATAAATCTAAATCTGTGAAGAAATGAAATATACGGCACAAATTGAATTCCCGTGTTGGACAGAAATTAATATGCAGCACAAACCTCTGAGCGCCTGAATAAGCAGCAGCAATGAATCCCAGGAACCAGCACCTCTGTGGTAGATAAAGCCTGAATGTAGAGAGAGTTCCTCCTCATCTTATTACCAAAACAGCGCTTCCTTCACTGCCTGTGTTGAGTGATGCATGCAAATTGCATTCTTAAATGCTAAGGGTTTGCACAAAGGCAGGAAGGACAAAGCTTAACTAAGATTTAATTAGCAAACTGTTAGCAGCTGCAGTTTATCATATCTGAACACGGTGTAAGTAAACATTTGTGCTGCTGTACCCAAAATCACCAGACAACTGCTATGAAAGTCAATGTGTTCTTACTGATAAGCCGTGAATTCCAAACTCATATTTGAAATATCACTGGTATGGTAGCTGCCCCTAAAATGTTTTCTGAGAATAGAATTATTTTGGCATAACATATTTTCCAGCACAGTGGGATGCAGCTGATCAGGCATGAAATGGTGAAGGTGTGAGGCTGCCTCAGCCCAGCCCTCCCTCTCGCTCCGCATCGCCACGAAGCAGGCAGATTTCAGCAAAGGAGACTGCACTGCTCCTCCATGCTGGGAAGTGTTTAACTGCTTGCACATGACGAGCATGGAGAGCAGCCACAGAGGCAGCAGCTCCACATCACCCAGCACAGCTGGAGAAAGAGGGAAGGAGCACTGAGGAAGTTTTGTTGCATTACCAGATGCAAGCGTATCATCATAGTCATCTTCTGACTGATTGGCCAGTTATCTTCAAAGGCTGCAAGCAGAAGTGACTTTGGCATTTCTTACGTCTGAGTTTTTTTAAGTGTTTTGTGTCTTTTATCAGCTCTAAGTGTGGAATATTTTTGTGATTTTTCATGCTAAGCTGCTGAGTTGGCCCTGTTGTGATGTGTCCTGATTGTGTTTTAACTCAATGATCCTTATGGGTCCCTTCCACCTTGGAATATTCTGTGATTCTACAACTCTTTCTCAAATCCTGTTTTCCTTGCCTGTCGGTGAAGAAGCTTCCACTTGATTTCTACTGGTGGAAGTCTGGTGATTTTTCTCTGAAATTTAACTGGGAAAGGCAAGGCTGTTGAATCTATTTATTGAGATAAGGCTTTGTATAGTACTGTACCGCTGCACACTTCAACACTGCTGATCATTGTTCTGTAAAAACAAATACTAGTTCTAAAAATTGCTTCATTTTGACTTTAAAATCTGAAGATCATAATAAGAGTCCACGGCCACTTCAGTAGATGTTTTACAGCTACCTTTGGAGGACAAATAATGAACTTCACTCAAAAGGCAGTTCTGTAAATTTCCTAGTAATCTCTCACTGATGGACACTCTTGATTTGCCATCATCAAATTGCATGGTCAGTCTAGCAGTTTTATGTTAATTCCATGTCTATTTCCAATAACAAGATCTTTTTTTGTATTTACAACTTACACTTAAAAATGTATGTGCAAAATTTTCTGATTTTTTTTCTCATTACCAGTATGTTTCCCCCCAAAAATATTTTTGTGTAGTAATGCTTCCTTTTTTTGTTCTAGATGTTGGCAAATTTCTGTAAAAAAGAAAAATCTCTGCTTTGAATGAAGTCACTTTTCAATAAAACCGATTTTTCAAATCAAAAGCAAAGTTACAAGAGAACAAGGTGAAAATTAAGAAGCAATTTATAGACCTCCTGTGACATTGTGTGCATTTTGCACCAACTTATGGTGATACTAGGAAGCTTAATTTAATATTGATTATTCCAGAGAACCCAGGTGATAGTTTTCTAGGCTTTAATTGTATGGTCTTTATGTGTGACTGGTTGAAATCTAAGTCAAAGAGAATATGAGCAAGAATTCCCAGATGGTGTGTAGTCACTGATGTTACACAGCTGAGAGTTATAAACTGATAGAGTGATACATATTACTGCTTACCTGAAAAATGAACACGTCATGGCACACCACACTGACTTTTAGCTTGGAAAGACTCCCTGTGGCATAGGTAACATGTAAAGAAAGGCTTAATTAGACATAATGAGGCACTTGCTTCTATACAAAAATGAGGAAAACTAGAGCACACTATTTTCAGTTAAATTAATCGCATATATCAAATGAAGTAGCTGCTGACCTTCTTGCTTTAGCTGCATCTACTTTTGTCTGTGTAGCTGAAGAGACATCACACAGTGGATGCCAGTGATCTGTTTTTCCTGATGTGTAGAGTAGCTCAGAGAGAATTACTGGCCTGGTAGGTCAACCATTTGTTAGATTATGCTCAGAAATTGAGTGCTAGTACTGTAAACATACATTTGTGAACTATTGACCAATACTAATTCTAGAAGTTATTCACTGCTTTAACTGCTTTATTATAGTGTTATTATTATGTTTTCTAAGGTCAGTAAATCATGCATAGAAAAAAGTTGAAGGATGCAACAAAAAAATATGTAAATGGTAATGACCTAATACAAAAAAATACCCTCTGAAATGAGTGTGTATTTGTGGGAGAAGATGTAATTTTGTTGAGTGAGTGTGCATGTGGGACAGAAGATATGATTTTGAACTTGCTTCTCATTTACATATCTGTGTACATGTTGACTCTAGTGGCAGTCCTTTCCAATGTAAAGTGTAAAACATAAAAAAAAAGAAGTGTAAAACAAAATGAAAGCAGAGAAGAGCCCTGTGATAAAATGAGATGCAAGTGGAATGATCAAACATTAAGTAGCTGCACTGCAAATCACAGGATATTGAGAACAGGATGTAGGTTGTCTGCCTGTGAAATGTGGGCATCCAGCACTTCCAGAGGATTTTGACTTTGGATAGATGATGTCACTGTGGTTTGTTATTACAACAGGCATTTCCATGTTTGCTCTGGCAAAACAATCCATGGGTTCTGTTGTCACAAAGAGCAGTCACTAGCTTGCTCACCACTGCTTTTATTCCACATCTTTTGATTAAAATTATTGTCTATCAGTATGTGTGCACGTCAGAAATGTTACATAAGGTTCTTATCTTCATTCAAAATTGTGCTCTCTGTCATTATTAGGAAGCTGTGCGCTATAATCTTGGGCCACACTCAAAGTTTAATTCTGTCTGCTTATATTCCACTGCTGAGGGTCAGATTTTCAAAAGACTTTAAAATAACCTGGTCTCCAAGCTCTCTGTCAGCAGGAAATTCAGTTCACTAAATGCCTCCAAAATACACCTTTGTTTTCAAAAGTGCAATCAGTGATGGATGGATGGAAGAAAATTTCAGTTTTCCAGCATTAATGGTGAAATTATCTTTGCTTGTTTTTTCAGGTAGGGTCAGTATTTTTTTCCCCTTTGTGTTCCTCAGTGCAGTGAATATGCAGGAAGATACCCAGAATCACCTTTATATTTTGTTTGTTTCCCCTTCTTCCTCACCATTTGCAAAATTTTATGTTACTTAAAAAATGCATTGCAATACAAATTAAACAGCAGAGATATCATCAGGTTTATCATTTTATCTATCTATTGTGAGCCTGCTAGTTTAGATCTAGTCTAGACCTAGTTACTAGCTGAACTGAGTAACTGAATATTCCAAATACAAGCATCAGTCTTTTAACAGTTAACATTATGACTTGTTGCTTGGTATAGGTGAAGTATTACTTCATATTATGTACTATCTTGTTGGTAGTGTCTTACAAATGCTGACCTCTACCATGAAAAACACATAAATTCATCTTACCATTCTTGTGCTAATACACTGGATAATAAAAAAAGCTGAAAGAGCCATATTATAACTCACTACAGAATTCCATAGCTTCAACATAACATTACAACGGCATGTCTAAAATAATACATCTATTTGGCCTGTCAGACACAGGTGTGTCAGAAGAGTAATAGTTTCTTCACCTGAGTTGTGTGTCATTTGTCTTGATAACTCACTTCAAGATAACAAAGAAAGCTCTTAACTTGACAAGATCTGACACCTCCTGCCAGGGATAGTGCTAGGTGCAGAGCACTGGTCTAACTCAGGGTACCTCTACTTAGATTCTTCTTTAAATATAAGAATGTTGGTTTTCATTTCATAGAATCATAGAATGACCTGGATTGAAAAGGACCACAAAGATCATCTAGTTTCAACCCCCCTGCTATGTGCAGGGTCACCAGCCACCAGACCAGGCTACCCAGAGTCACATCCAGCCTGGCCTTGAATGACTCCAGGGATGGGGCATCCACAACCTCCTTGCACAACCTGTTCCAGTGCGTCACCACCCGCTGAGTGAAAAACTTCCTCCTAATATCTAACCTAAATCTCCCCTTTCTCAATTTAAAATTATTCCCCCTTGTCCTTTCACTATCCACCCTTGTGAATAGCCATTCTCCCTCTTATTTATATGCTCCTTTCAAGTACTGGCAGGCCACAATGAGGTATCCCTGGAGCCTTCTCTTCTCCAAGCTAAGCAAGCCCAGTTCCCTCAACCTTTCCTCATTGGAGAGCTGCTCCAGCCCTTTGATCATCGCAGTGATCCGCTCCAAGAGCTCCATGTCCTTCCTGTACTGGGAGCCCCAGGCCTGGATGCAGAACTGCAGATGGAGCCTCACAAGATGTGAGCAGAAGGGGACAATCACCTCCATCTCCCTGCTGGCCACCCCTTTCTTAATGCAGCCCAGAACGCAGTTGGCCTTCTAGCCTGCAAGTGCACACTGCTGGCTCATGTCCAGCTTCTCGGCCACCAGGACGCCCAAATCCTTCTCTGCAGGGCTGTTCTCAAAGAGCTCTTCTGCTAGTCTCTATAAACACCTGGGATTATCCAGGTATTTCTTCTGTTCTTCTCTACTCTCTCCATGTATTGTGTCCACACAAAGGAAAAATAATGCTTCAGGACATGTGGGGGCATTTTTATCACTAAGGGAAATAAGTCAAATCTAGAAGATTTTCTGTACCACAAAAATACTCCTTCTGTAATTTGTAATTTGCAGTTCCTCCCTTCTTTCTCTGAGGTCCAACGCACAGGTGCCATGCTCACAGCATTTCAAAGGATGTTTTCAGGTCCTTTCAGGTTCTAGTTTCTGTCAAAAAAAAAAAAAAAAAGAGGAAAAAAAAAAAAAGGAAACCTAAATTGAAAGGTTTGACACCCCCAGGAGGATCTGAGACCTGAAAAAAGCCTCAGCCACCTGTGAAATGCTACTGAAATGCTGCAGCTGCATGCTCAGAGGATGAGACAGCATTCACACTGCCTTCCGCGCAAGTATACATATGGATGATGCATCATATGGGTATGTGGACCACTTCTGTATTTCCTCTCCGTCTGAAATGCATAATAAGGTGCATGAAAAGCCTTTCCTTTTTCTTTTACTGAAATGGTAACTACTGAAGTGGCTTTCACAGGGATCAATGAATGAGCAGTTGAAAGAGGAGGGTCAGATGCTTCAGTGGTTGAATGGTGCAGCACTGCTGAACTCACCTGCTGAGGAGCAGTGGCAAGCACATCTCTGGGCGTGTAGTGCGCTCATGAGGCAGGTAGGTTGCGGCCCAGGAAGAAGGAAAATGATGAAAATGAAGTAAATCTACAGTAAATACATAATAAAGGGGATGTGAGCAGTAGTGATATATTCCTGCAGTGAAATCTTTCCTGCCCCCATTTTTACTGTAATACCAGTGAGATTTCTTGTATAGGTACAACTGCATATTCAGTTGCATGAAGCAAGGATCTCACACAACACCAGCTGAGGTAAGGGCACCGCAACCCTGTCTTCCAAATAGGATCCATATCCGGGGTCACTCCAGCACTAAGATTAGGTCAATGTGTGCTTTACATAATGCCTTAGCCAGAAATCTCCAAGTAGATGAAAACTGCTGATGTCACCATGATGTTGATCAACTACTTTGCTAACTTACACTGCACGTTCAGCCATATGAATGCTTAATACAGCACCATGCAGTTTCCCACAAGGACACCAGTACTCACAAGTTCTGCTGAGTTCTCATTTCACAGAATCACAGAATTTCAGGTGTGGAAAAGGACTTCTGGAGATCACCCAGTCCAACCCACCTGCTAAGGCAGGCTCCCTGCAGTAAGTTACATAAGAAAGTGTCCGGGTGGGTTTTGAATGTCTCCAGAGAGGAAGACTCAACTCTAGGCAGCCTTTCCCAGTGCTCTGTCACTCTTGCAGTAAAATGTTCATATGGAACTTTCTATGTTCTGGTTTATGTCCATTGCCCCTTTTCCTATTTCTGGGCACCACTGAGAAGAGCCTGGCCCCATCCCCTTGCCTCCCACTCCTTAGATATTTATAGACAGTGATAAAATTTCCTCTCAGCCTTCTCTTCTCAAAGCTAAACAGTCCCAGGTCTCTCAGCCTTTCCTCACAAGGGAGATGCTTCAGATCCCCAGTCATCTTTGTGGCCCTCCACTGGACAGTCAGTTTTGACCTGAGAAACCCAAAGCAATACAAAGGTTCTTCCATATTTTTAGGGTATCAACATACCAGTAAAAATAGCAGACTACTCTGCCAACGACAGGATATGTTAAAATCCCACAGAAAAGGTTTTGTGGGTTACTTAGTTTTACAAGTTCAGAAAGTAATTTCAGCACAATCATATTTGTGCCATCCACATTAAATTATGTAGAACTTTCCATAAGTGCCTCTAAAAGTCTTTTAAGAGGACACCTTTCAAGTTGGCTGTTTTTCTTAATCAGTTTTCAGACTGCTGTAAGCCACTCTGATCTGTATGAAAAAGAATCTACAAAGAGAATGGAATTTGTGCTCCCTCTTTGGAGTTTAAAATCAGTTTAATTCCTCTGAGTTCAGAAGATTTGTTCAGTTTAAAAGTAGTGGAAATGAGATAGTAAACAGGGCCACTGCTTTTATTTATTTAACTATTTGAAGTGAAGAAAAAAAGTAGCATTCCCCTGGCAGTGTCGAGGAGGAACTGTTCAACAGTGAGGGAGCAGAAGAGAAAGTGAATTTATCTTCTCTTCTATTTGAAGATGGTTAAGATGTTTCCAGATACGACCTCCCCAGGCCTCTCCCATACACACACACCATCCCTTATTAAACATCAAAAACTTTTTAAGTGTTTAAAGCAACCATTCAGAACAGGAGAATCACATAGGATGTGTACCTACCAGAAAAGGAAACATGTCCCAAATATGAAGGACAGCTGTATTCAGGGGTCTGGAGTCGCCAGCTGTTCCTAAGGGAGAGATACCATTATTTCCAAGTGGCCCACGCTTTTATTTTGGTACACACTGTCCTGCTTTGGAGGAGAGTCCAAAGCACAATGGGTTAATCTGCAAAGTAGATTGCTCCAAAAGTAATGCCTCCTATTTATTTCAGTGGAAAGTATAACAAGTATGAAGAGCACAATAATACTATTTGATAGAGAAAATTCTCAGCTACAAAGTGTTATTTTTAAACCTTGTCACCACCACTTGCTTTGAATTTTCAGCAACAATAAATGACAGCCTGCATGCCATGTTCGTAACAATCTGCACCAGCAGAAGTGACCACTGTCAAGTCACAACCATGGAAATGCACCACCCACCGCCTCACTGTGTTCATATCCACTGTTTTGTCTCCATAAACCTTCAGCAAGTGTTGATGAATGTCAGCGTGTGCCATTTTTTCTGCATGGAGGAATTCATCTTCACCCCTTTGCTTCATCTGTATATCCATGTCAGATGCCATTCTATCAGAGTGCCCCTCTGCTGCCATCTGTCACATGGCTACAAAATGTAACAGAATATCCCTGGGAAGGTCATCTTCTACTGCCATGCCACCCACATCCACTTCTGACATCACGGACCAACATCATAAAATAGGAGGCATTACTTTCAGAGCTGTCCTTGTAGCATTGATTAAATGAATAAATTTAACTGCCTGAAGTAAATAGATAGGGCTGAAGGCAGATTTCAGCTACATTTGTGAATCCATAGAAGCTGTGCTATAGAACTCAGAAAAATTGTAGCATGATACATAAATTACTGTCAATCTCAGTTCACAGTTATCTTTAAATTGTAATCTACCTTTTTGTAGGAAATCCTTGCTAGCTAAAGCTTGCAAGAAATTTTCTCTCGGGGTCACAAAAACTGGGAGCTTTAAGAGCAAAAGGCATAACATCTTTCAGTGCAAAAGAAATTATTAAAAACATTTAAAAAACAAACAAAAACAAACAAACAAAAAAAAAACAAAAAACGGTGTAAAGCACAGAATGTTGCAAAACAGGATCACACTGTTTTGTGGCAGATTTCCTCAAAATCCTGAACAACAGCATCTTATTTCCCAGATTTCCCTTTGACTACTGAAGTAACATCTGATTCTTTGCTTTTATTCATACAGTTGTTGATATAGTGTTGGACAGGCATTGTATATTAGCACAAAACTGTATTACGCCAAATTTGAATATTTTTATTTGTTATTAATGATTCAATTACATTAATTATTCATATTTTTAATAGGAGAAACCTTAGACAGTCTAACACATGTATAATTTGCTTCATGCCCATGTCTTTTCCTGATAGAGATAAAACAGCACTGCATTAAATGAGGATTAAATCTTTCAGTCCATTCTGAGGTGAACACCTGTTGAGTGTCTTCCATGTCAAAGACATCCTTCATGGCCTCTGGCTTCATGGCCTCTGTTGCTGTTGCTGTGACAGATACTAACTGACAACACAGCAAGGAGCTCTGGTATCAACTCACTACAGGTACCCACCAGCCTCCAAAGCTATCGAGAAAGTAATCACCGCACTTAAGACACAAAGGTAGGTAACTTAACAAACTGTCATGCATCACCTGACCTGCAGAAACTTACCATAGGCAGTACCAAATGATAGGAAAATCATTTTAATTTATTTTACTGAGATTTTGCCTAATTATTTCCCATTTTTATCTACATAAGAGCACACCTTCAATTTTAAATGACCTTTTATGAACACATACTGACTTCTTTTGGATGAATTTTTGTGACAGTACTTTAATAATACATCTTAATTGTTCTGCTGGGAACTGAAAGCTGTTAAGTTCTTCTGTAAATTCAGTCCTTTATATTTGGTTTTAAAAGATACAAACTCATAGACAACTAGTTCTGATTAAGTCAATAGCCTGAAGCTGTAGTATCTTCCCCATGGGTTTTTGATAACATCATAGAAAGGTTTCTAGCTTTCCCACTGAGCTGGTGACTGTTACACCCCTTCACTCCCCTAGGACACACTTGGAACAAAATTTTCTGGACACTGTTCCTGCACTGCTGCTTTGAGATGATCACTAGTTACCCTTCAAGTTTGTCAGGGTAAAAGGGAAGTTTAGATAGAAATTTACATCATACAGAAAACTGCATTCTCAGCAGCAAGGTCTTTTAAAGCATCTTTTAATTGTATATAGTAAAGGCTCACTAAGTCTCTTCCACATGTTTAATATTTTTCTTTATGCTTAACTGAGTGGAGCAAACCAGTTTTTATATCACACTGTTACATGATCCTTCTTTACAGTTGCAGGCAAGATGGATAATGCCCTGCTGTTTTAGAAGCCCTTGAATTACAAAACTAATTATCTTCCCCAAAGTTCTATTGTTTCACAAGGACCACTGTTCACTACTTACTCTCATTTACAATGAGAGAAGCATATACACAACCACCAACATGTACACGTACTCAAATACACAAACATGTATTATTTCTGTTCTTTGAGCAGATGCTTCAAAACCAAAGGAGACCTTGGTCACTCCTGTAAGCAGGCATGAAAGGAAAAATTTACTATGAGAGGAGATTTCTGCTTCTGCTAACTAAACAAAACTTATTAAAATATAATGAAGCTCTTTTGCATGAATATGAAGTATGTTAATAATTCAGTGAAAATCATGAGGTTCCTGTGCTTCACTACATAAAAAGGTGAACTACAAAGCTGACCTAATTTTTAGGGACAGACCTTCTACAAGAATATGTTTTCTGTATACTAAAACTGAATATATCTTGTGTTTTCTCTCTTTTTTTTTTTTTTTCTTTTAATGAAATGACTGAATTTTTTATCACGATAAAAAATTGTTTGTCCAGTGAGGTCACTGCTTTTTCTATTTATGAATAAGGGACAGGATGCATGCTTTCCCACTCAAACATTTCTACTGTGAAATTTTCGCTTCCTGTCCACAGAATAACTTTGTCAAGTTCTGGAGAACTTTTCAATTTGAAGACAGCTTTGCAGTGCAGTTGTCCCTGGGATGTGTGGTACCACACACAGTGTAAGCCAGTTACAGGAACAGCCTGGTGAATTTGGTGTCTTTTCGTCAAATACACCACTCAATCATTCTCAGGTTGACTAGCCCTGCATACTGTCATGTTTAAATACATATCAGTTCAATATCTACTGAGGGTTCACACATGTTGACTTCAAAAAGATTAAATTTTCCCCTCAGACTGTACACATAACTGTTATGGTATTGCTTCCGAAGCATCAGGCACTTAGCATCGGTATGCAACAAAGAAAGAGGACAAATAAGCACTGCTGGAATTAAGAGAAGAAAACTCAGAAAAAAATTTCCTAGCAGGGACCTCCACTTTGGAGACTGGTACAACAGATCCAGGCATGAGGAATGCTTGTGTTCAATGATCCAAGCTCAGGTGGAGTTTGCTATGAACCATCCTTTATTTTACATTTTTGCAGAAGTGGGTGTCCTAGTGGGGAGGCACACACTGTAACAAACAATCAACAAAATATTTATACCCTTAGCATTGACCACAATTCCTTTCCCCCGCTCCCCAAACCTGGACAATGGAGTTTGCAGCTGTATCTGCGGTGAAGTTTTTTTATTTATCTCCTTGTAAGGCATTCTCTTGAGAAGGTTCTGCTTTGTTAAGGCACCTTAGTCTAAATTTCCAAGGTTGTAGAGTCAGTATTACATGTTTGTGACCCACAATTCCCCTACAGTTACTGGCTTCCCAATTCTTGCTCAAGCCTTGTCATGTTGGTCTAGCTATGTTCTGTAGCCCAGTCCCTCATAGTAACAGGTTGCATACAGGTTGCCTAGCAATTTCTGGAAGGACAACAGAACATTCTATACATTGTGCAGGCAATAGTGTCAATATGTTATGAAAAAAAAAAAACAAAAACATTTTTGGGGAAAAAAAAACACACCAAGCTTTTCAGAGGCAATGTCCTACTCAAAAAAAAAAAAAAAAAAAAAAGAGAGAGAGAGAGAGAAATATGCTAAAATTTCCTTTGGTAGGATGGACATGATAGGTGAAATTCTTGAATTACAAAGAGCAGATGGCTGCTCTATGCTGAAACAAAAAATCCTTCCTGAACTCAAAATGTGGAGTTGTCTTAAATATGAACTTGTAAATAGGCCATATAGGCCTGAGATTTTTAGTATCACTTAGATACTAAACTTGATATAATCATGCTACAGAAGATATAAGTTAAAAAAAGGAAAAAAATACACATGCCTGTATTTTTCTTCTATCAAGGAACAAATATCTCCTGACAACACAATGGAGAAATATCCTGCAAGGCCCTTTTTGATGACCAAGGAAAGCTGTAAATTGCCACCTCTGTAGGATATAAACATATCACAAAGGGATAGAAATTTGGTGTCTTTTCCAACAGGCAGACATTGCCACCCTGCAAAGTCAGGGACAAATATTACTGATTAACTGTCCATTGTGTGAATCTCCTTGTCCGTGGAAAAGATATCACTTATCCTTTCTGGATAAGATACAAAAAAGGAGCATCACCAAATCTTCTGTCTGGAGTTTCTAGTGATTCAACAGGGGAGCACAGTTCAAAATCATATTCATGTTGCTGTATGGAATAGTCAGTTATGTAGGAGAACAGAGTTTCACGATGCATCGATCAAAACTGTAACTTTATTTTTACATTATTTAAAAGAAACTGCCATTGTGCAATCATGATTTGCTGCAAAAAGATGCCAACATTATGCTCTCTATTTGGTTCTCAAATGAAACGCTCCTCATTAGTGCAAATGCATTTTGTTCATCTTCAGATCCCATTCAGGAGATTCAGAGTTGGCTGTCCATGTGAAGGTGTACAATGGATATGATTAGGGAGCACTATGTAATAGGATATAAACCAGGCTGTGTCAAGTTCCCCCTCTGAAGAACCCCAATAAATCTGACCACTACTCAAATCTGAGTACCAAACAAAGTAGCCAAGAGCCATGAAAATGAAGAAACCTAAAGCAGCGATAGAAATTCACAGACATGACAGATAGTCCGGGCCAACTTTATGCGTCATGCAAGTGCTTTAACTACGATGATGTTTTATGAGAGATGAATTTGTTCAGCATCCTCTGATTATAGAGAATTTCGGTTCTAAAACAGGAGATAAAGTCAGTGACCTGAGCATAATGAAGAGGCATAGACTGGCAGGGACCAAATAAATGAAGATGGAAACTCATTGACTTGCACTACCCTGAAAGTCAATCTGCCCTTGTAAAACTTTATTCAAACATTGAAGCAGATGAAAATACATATTTGGAGCTCTCCACATCATCTGTTCAAGAGGAAGATAAAGTGTACATTCACTGAGGCTGCAAACAATATTATTGAGAGTAAATTGCAGCAATGGAAGAAAATGCGTTTTTCAGGCACAGCACTGCAGGATCTACAGAACAGCTATTACAGGCTTCAGAGGAGGAAGATAATACAACAGCTCACAGGAAAGTCATTGGACCAGCTTCCTCCATGGGGCAATGTACTGAGCTGTGAGAACATGGGCAGCCTGATGAGAATATTTCCCCAGAAACTACTGTATTTAGGGATGTTTTTATATAGAAAATTCTTTTCAGCTTGATTATTCTTTGGTAATTTCTTTTTATTTTTTCATTATTTCTTAATGTTTTTGCTGTTGGTTGTGGGTTTTTTTTTGGTTTGGTTGGTTTGGATTTTTTGTTTTGCTTCTTGTTTTCTTTTTAGCTTTGCAGTGTGACGCAAAGCTCCTAAGGTCCCCCAGGGCAGAAGTTTCAGTGTTCCCATTCCTGAGAGTTGAATCAGTCTTACCTTCTGAAATACACCATGATTCAATGGAGTACCAAAATAAGCTTGAAGCACTCAGTATAAATACGAAAGTTTTTCTGTTAAGAATAATTGAAGGAAGTAGGCTATCTTCACATGTCCTGACACACTGGATTTCAGAATCTAAAACTGCTTTCATCTAACCAATACATCAACAACCTTCAGTCTTCATGATTACCGGCAAACACTTTTCTTCCCTGTCCAGAAGTATTCAATAAGCAGAAGCTGAACTGTTCTATACAAAGCTTACTGTAGCCTCATGGCCCATAGAAAAACAAAACTGAACACCTCTCTTTCACTGATGGGCATCCTTGAATTGCATGAACTGTGTTGCTTCCTAAGAGCAATCAGGGATTAGCTTTCCTTTCTGGCTATTAAATATAATTGAATATATAATAAGGTAATTATCAGTTCTATCTGTGCCATCTATTTTCTCAGGTGTTATTTAGAAGAGTATTAAAAGTTCTTGCATGGCATAGTGAATTTTTTTCTTCAACATGGTATGTATATCCATAGCAACCTCTGTCCTCAGTGATACATCAGCAAGCCTTACTGTTAGAGAAGCACTTGTTTTAATGATCCTTTGGCCAGAAGATGACACAAAATTGCAAGAAGATGTAGCAACTCTAGGAAAAAAAGATTACAATCCATTTGAAAACCCAATCAAAATCTGAGAGCTTTCTAATATTTGTTATTTATTGTTGCATCTTTTACATCATGAAGTCTAACTGTAAACAAGACATGTTAGTATATGGATTTGTGGGCACATTTTGAGTTGAAGTAAATACAAGCCATGGAAACCTTGGTATAGATGATTTTAGTTAAATAACTATAAAGTCGTTTCAGTGATACTATCCACATTATATTTTTTTTCTTTTAATGTATAAACAGTGCAACTTGTTAAGTGGTATTTTTCGTTTGATAAGAGATAAAGAGATTTATCACTTCCTGAAATGCCAGTTAGATGTTTAGTACTTATTAAAACTTATTCTGCTACTTCTGAGATTTTAAAGCTCTATTTCCACTTCTGTTAGCTCAAGTCTAATGATTTTCTTGCTACTAGTATCAGTAGGGATGAAATGTAAGGGAAAAATTGTACAAGAATTATCAGTTTTCTCCCAAAGTACATTGTTTTGACAGGAAGGCTGACTGGATAGCGACTAGAATACAAAGTTCTCTTCACCTGGACTTTATCAAGAAGCCTTCCTCTGCAGAAATTTCTGAGAAGGTCAGTAAATTCAACATATTGGGCAGGTATATCTGAAGTAAATTTCTGCCTATTAAGATACTATTTTCTGGTGATCCACAATTAACAGGAGACTGTTGACATAAAATTGTATTCAATTTCATAGTTTTCTTAAAGCTGTGTGTTTCCATTTAACAGAATGACATGTGGTAACTGAAAATTTCATGCTAAAATACATTTTCCCTACTGCTTATTTTATACATTGCATACAATTTTGTAAAACTTGCTTCATGGCTCCGCTCATTAATCTTAAAAGTTTTTAGCAGATCCTTGAGCAAAATACTGACATAGGATTATTGAAAATGATAATGTGATTCTGAAATAAACAAACATATAAGGGGGTTTGGAACTCCAAAATAATTCTAAAAATGACAAATTAAAAAGCATAGATTTGAATATTTGTTTATTCTCCAGATTGTGTGCATAACTTTAAAAGAAAACGCAAAGAATAACAGAATGGCCCAGGTTGGAAGGGACCTCAAGGATCATGAATCTCCAACCCCCCTGCCACACACAGGGCCACCAACCTCCTCATTTAATACTAGACCAGGCTGCCCAGGGCCCCATCCAACCTGGCCTTGAACACCTCCAGGGTTGGGGCATCCACAACTTCTCTGGGCAGCCTGTTCCAGCACCTCAACACTCTCTCTGTAAAGACTTCTCCCTGAATCCCTGAATCCCTGAATTCTTGAATCTGAATCTCTGTCTCAAAAACACATACAGAGGTTAAAGAATACTTAGGCAGAACCTAAATTATCTATTTCTTTCCTCACTCTAGTGCTACTGCTTTAAGGAATGTGTATTTTGTTTTTTGAATCAGCAGTTCTAGGATCTGTCAAATATTTTGACTGCTCTGTTGCCGGAAAATTTCTTTTTTTTCCGTATTTGTACTAAAAGCAAAGGAAGCAGTAAGAATCATTTGCCTGTGTCGAGCAGCAGAAAGATCCATAGACATTCTTTTTTTTTTTTTTTTTTTTTTTTTGTACTGCAGAAACATCTAAAGTTCTGAAAGATGCATGCCTGCTCAGAAATGAACAGTTAAAATAGCAAGGTTAGAATATATGCAACTCAGTCAAATTTCAATGTTGCCATTTTAAAGTTGAAATGGAATAAACAGCTAGGTTATCCTAAAAAATATTGCCAGTAACTTCCAAAAATATTATGCAGATGGAGACACATAAATAGAAGCTGGCACAAATAGGAATTATTGGAAATTTCTTTGGGGATAGGACATAACACAAGGTCGTAATGGGGACTGATTGCCCTTTGCCCTTCCTTGAAGTTTATACCATTTGACAAAAGAACTTCTATTTTTTTGATAACTTCACAATAACTCTGTGCAAAATTCTAATAAGAAGTAGTAGACTATCACTTTTCTGAGTGCTCTCTGCCAACTCACCTCTTTCTCAGGAACAATGACCTATGCAGAGCTCCTAGAAGGCCAACAGGCTGAGAACTAACTGGTTTTGCCACAGAGTCCAGAATACAATAAATAAAGTCTCATTAAATGTACTCAAAGAGTCTCAGAAGGGATAGGAAAGAAGTGGAAGTGGAAATGGAAATGAAATAGAAAGAGGAGTTGAAATGGAAATGGAGAAGGGAATGAGAAAGAATTCATTGTCATATCATGATGTTTCTGAATCTTTAACAGTGTTATTCACTGATAAAGGACAGAGAAGAAAATCTAGCAACAAAAAGGAGATAAGGATTATGAAAGGCATAAAATTCTTTCTTACAGAGCAAGTATAAAATGCAGTGAGCAAGATAATTATCAGCTGGAATATATAAGAAAGTATAGAAAAACTTCTATGGGGAGGAGAAGAGAGGGCAGCTATTACTTTCTTTAGGAACAACAGCTTTGAGACCTCAAGTCACAAGTTCTCTGATTTATACCATGTATTAAACCTTGGACAGAAACTGTGAAGTTCAGCTAACATAGCATTCCTTTGTTTATTAACAAGGATCTGGCATGACACATGAGAAAATTACATAGAGGAGAAATGATGCAAGGCAGGGTCTGGATGTCACAGCAGGGAGCATTGCTTTTGCTTGTGTGGTAGCAGCTCAGGAGTACCACAGCTGCCAGGGCAGAGCAACAAGGTGGCAGCCACCTATGCAAATATGAAGCAACACTGAGTGGACAAACATATTACGTTCACAAGAGCAAAGCAAGGATTCACTTTACAAAAGCCCCCCAAAAATGTTGTCTGAGAAGTAGACTGAATAAGCCAGGAAGGAATGCTGCAGTGATGTACTGAGAGGGTTAATAACTCCTACAGTTCTTACTGCAAACGAAAGTACTGCATCTCTGTTACTGATTAATTTTTTAAAAATATTCATTTATTATTACAAATATATATGTATAAATATATTATTTTTTTAAAAATATTATTCTGATCAAAAGTCTGGCAAATTGTATCTGACAACACTGGCTATTTGCTGTCTATTTTTAATCTTAATCTCTCTTTGTTCTTTCAGTTACACAAAGACCAGCATCAGTATCCTCTGTTAGAAAGAACGCCAGGCTTTTAGATGTGCACCCAATGCATTATTTTAACTTCTGATACTGGATTTAGCAGCACAGTATTGTTTTACAGTGGCTGAAAAGAAAACAATATAATACCAGTGGTGCTATAGAGCGCTGTCAGTTGTGAAAGTTAAATTACTGCAAGCCCCTACTTCATTTTCTTCCTTTGCATTTATTTTTCTTTAAGAATGCATAGTTTTTAGGAAAACACTTTCTATCTTTCTGATTCCAGTATCCCATCTCAGTGAGTATGTTTAGATCACCAGTAAGATGAGAGTAAGTGGGAAGAAAGGGAAGGGAGCAGAGGAACTGGGAGTAAGAAAATGAAGGCTTAAGCCCAGTTTGAGCTATCTGTGAATCTCTTTCACACATATTTCAACACAAAACTCTTATGGACTGAAGGAAGCGTATAATAATTTCTCTAGATGTGCAACAGTTTAATGCCTATAGACCACCTCAGAGCATTGTGATATGTCTGCAAGAAAAGTAAAATCTTTAATATCCTCATTCCTGTAAGAGCAATACAATTTCCCAGTATCTACAGAGTGCTCAAAATAAAAGCGTCTTTTTCCTGCTCATTAAAGCAGCGCTAATAAAGGATGGGTACTGTTCAGCAATGTCTCCTGCTGGCTGCCACACACAAGTGATATTATTTCTCTGCAAGATGTCTGCCATGCACACAAGAACATTACTTATCTGTAAAATGGCTGACGACGGCAGTGGGCTCAGAAGTGGCATTTGCTGCCTTGGAGCAGGGTTTGTAGAATATGCATGCTGAGAAATGCTTCCTACATTTCCATCTTCCATAATTCCAGGCTGAGCAGGAGGTTTATCTCTCCTTAAAATGAGAAATGTGTCACTGACTGAGACATTTGCCTTTGTCCCTTTAAACAGTGAATTAAGGTCATGATCTTAGAGAAGGTATTAATAAAGTAACTACATAATAGAGATGAAAGCTTAAATAATGCACGGGTTTTATAGCTAGAAATCACTTTTGCACTCAGCACTAGCAGCCACATATTCAATGGGGAAAAAAGAAGGTATAAATGTTAGAGGAAATCTTCAGAGCATGTAACATCAATTGCAATATTAAAGGAAAATGGAGCAGGCAACACTACAGAGAGTGATAGCTTAGCTCCTTTGTCTCTATCCTCTGCTTGCTTCTGGTGTTAAATAATCCTTAGCCTGGTGGGTGCTACATATTGCAGTAAAAAAAGGTCAGTGCGGCTTAAACCCTGCAATGGAGACCATGTGAAATGATCGGGTGGGAGTGTGCCACTATGCAGAGATATGCAAAAAGAGATGGGAACGATTGTCCAGCTCATGATAAAAAGTGTAGGTATTTATATCAGAGGCAATTCTTCCAAACTACTTTAAAAAATCCTGGATTTTTAAGCGTGTAGGGGTTCAGACATCTGAGGGAATGGCATATAAAACAGAACATGAACAGGAATTTTAAAAGAACAGCATTAATTAATTGGGTAAAAGAAATTTTCTAGTCTCAGACCATCAAACGGACTTCATTTTGTGGCTGTGCTTCAAATTACCTGAGAGACTTATCTCCTGAAGACAGACCTATTCGGAACAAATGGCAAAATCTCTTGGGGCTTCAAAAGCTGACGTGAGAAGATGTCTGGCATTCAAATGTTAGCCACTACTGAGCATGCTGCATGAGGCTTTCAAAGTACTAATTAACTCATTCACTAAATTTTAGATAATCCAAGTAACATGTTTTCACTTTTATTAGATTTCCCATGCTTTCTTAAGTACTGCCTTAAGCTCCACCAAAAGATTAACAATGAGTCACTTGTGGTGCTGGTAACATTTCTGAAAATTGCTCCTTCACCTTGCCCCTTCACCCCACCTTCATATGTAGCTTAGTCATTACCATTAAATATTTTCATATATTGCACAAAACTCTAAATAATAACATAACTCCAGTAGGTAGGATTAGGTATGCAGTAGTATCTGCACTGGACAGATTTCTTAAGTGAGGCATGTCCAACCTTCTCTATACCTCTGTCACACTATGAACTTTGCTTTTCTGCTTTTTGAAGAGATGCAAACTCATATTAATGTAAATAAATTAATAAAAATCAAACAATTAATTACGTAACATTGAAAACTTGTTTTCAACACAGTGCTCTTACCAGGGCTTGTAGCAAAAAACTGAGGAGTTTCACCTGTTAACAACATCAGAAAAGACTACAAAAGCAAGCAAATAAATAAACAAGTCAGTACCCCACTGGTAAATGTTATTTAAAGACAAGCTTTGGAAACCACTAATTGTCATTCCTTTTTCAGATCCAGAAGTTAAATATTCAAGTCCAGATTCTGAATAGCGGTTCCTGCCTAAAAGAGGTGACAAAGCAGTGCAGACCAAGGCTTCCCCCATCCCTAGGGGATAATCATAAACTACTGAGACTGGATCGATTGAACTTAGAGAGAATATCATAATCAGCAACCTTGTGGAACCACACTATCACAACAGACCATATAGTCAGGAAGAAGTAGATGAGGTCTTTTTCCAAGAAATGAAAGAAGCCTCATATTCAGAGGTGACTTGAGCCACTCAAAAGTCACATGCAATCCAGGTGATTATAGAGTCCTGAGAGGAGAGAACTGGCTCTAGGACTTAGGCTCAGCAGAGGGGATCAGTTTCAGGAATATTTAAGCAAACTGGACAAACATAAATCCATAGGGCATGGTAGAATGCATGCACAAGTGCATTTTGAGTCAACTCTTACTTTTAAATGATCATGGTGACCAAAGAGGTTACTGAGGACTAGGAGAAAGCAAATATCACATCTATTATCAGGAAGGACAAGCAGGAAAAGAAGCAAGAAAATGAACAGCTGAGTTTAGAGGATTATGATCAGTGGCACAAAGTCTGTTTAGTGCTGGTAAGGCCGTACCTGGACTACTCTGTCCAGCTCTGGTTAGTACGAGATGTGAAGCTTTCTCTATAAGAGACAGCCGAGCTAAGGGCCACAAAAATGATTAAGTATCTGGACCTCATCTCCTATGAGAAGAAGCTGAGAGAACTAGGAGTGCTCATACTGGAGAAGAGAAGGCTCAGGAATATTTTAACTGTGTGTATAAGTATTTGATGGGAGCCAGTAATAAAGACAGAACCAGACTCTCTCAGTTGTGCCCAGAATCACAGAATCATAGAATCACAGAATTACCAAGGTTGGAAAAGACCTACAAGATCATCCAGTCCAACCATCCACCTATCACCAATAGTACTCACTAAACCATGTCCCTCAACACAAAATCCAAACGTATGAAGAAGGACACAAAATGAGATACGTGAAACTCCTTTCAAAAATAAAAAACATTTCCACTGTGAGTTTTCAAATGCAGGAACAAGTTAATCAGAGAAGTTGTGTAGTCTCTGTTCTTGAAGGTACTTAAAGCTCAACTGGATATATTCTATATCAACATGCTCCAGGTGACCCTGCTTCTAGCAGGGATATGGACTTGATATTCAGCAAATGATTCTATGGCTCTATGAGTATGGACATATAAATAAAATTTCTCAGAACTTTCAAAATTCGTAAATAATCCCTTTGTTCTAGTAGATATAGTCTTTCTTGGCTGATGAGTGACTTAGCACCTATTTACGCCAAAGATCCCTTTAAATAAACTTCTGTTTATTTAAAAGGTAGTGGAATCAAACCTTCAAAGATTTATAATAAAAACCTCTGAATTTTAAAAGGTTACTTAGTTTGCTTTAAAAGTCTTCAAATTACCAGTTGTTTATTATCTGCAATTATTTCCAGCATTTGAGGTAGCTTGAAAAGTCATTGTTTGCACATCGTTATGCATTGATTTTCTGGCTAATATTCATAGTGGCTGAATATACTGGTCATCAGTGCAAAGCCTATTTGTGCAAAAGGATCCTGATATTTAGAAAATGTAAAGCTGTTCATACTATCACAGCTTGGAGCTCTGTTTTGCACAACTGAAAGCTGAAAACGAGCCTTGGTAGTTCTTTATTTGTTTGCAATATGAGTGAAACTTTACACATGATACCAAGATTTCCAGGTACAGACTTACATTATTCCAGAATCTTCTATGCTCTTAAGAAACAGAGTATTTGGTTCTGTCCTAGTGCTCTGAAGAAACAAAGGGGAGCACTCTGCCACTGTTCCCTGAAAACCACAGTTCTCACAGAGAAGGGCCTACTCAGGGTCTTTCTTCCAAGTCTATCTATTGAAGAAATGATAATGAGAAACAAGCAGCATGTCTTCCAGAAACATGATTAAGAAAAATTAAAGTAGGATTGGCTCCTCTGGGGAGCCTCTCGGGGAGTAGTGCAGTGGATGTTTGAATTGCAACGTGGCCTGAAAAGAAGTGCAGTGAAAAAAGTGTTGTACACTACCTCCAGTAATGTCCTTAAAGCTCCTCTTCATGTTCCTTACCAAGTGATAAAGAAAAGCCTACCTAGCACATAGAAAGAAGACCTCTTACAGTCCTGTCCTTGGCTACCTTAGTTCCATTTCTGTAAAGAAAACAACATGTTTTGAGTCCCTTTATCTTGGCACATTCTCCTCCTTAGTCACAATCGAATGTTGGCACATTCTCCTCCTTGTTTGTGCTTCACAGTCAGAAGATGAACAAACTTCATAGCAAGAGAAAAATGCTACCTGGTTCTGACAAGACATAACCATGTGTATATTATGAGGCTGTTGGGGTAAGCTAAGTAATTTCCTGAGTACCAAGAGAGTATTCAATTAATTTCTTTGACTTCTGTGATTCTTTATAAGCCTAGGATGATATTAATAATAATCAGTATTTACTGACCCTTTTTATTTAACAGTTTGCATCTTGAGAACTACAAATTATCTCAGCTGTAATAAAGGCAAGACATTTCTGAATTTATTGCTAGCTCCTGGCTTTTCAGATCCTTGGGAATTCAATAATGTGTTAGAATTCTGAAAATTTTTTTTCTTTCCTCCAGACAGATCCATTGTTGTTGTAAGTATTTTTATAGATCATGCTCATAATTCATGTCTTGAGGTAAACATATATTGCTTAATGAATTTCAGTTATCTATAGACAGATTTCCTGGACAGCTATGAAAACTATGGTCTCATTTTACTATTTATAGCTAAAAACTTATTTTCCTTGTCTTGTTTTCTGGTTATTTAGAGAAAACTACTAGCCCACAACACTGGAGTGCGAAGGATGTTTGTTACACCCATGCCAAAGAGTTAGATCTACAGTTTTCCCATCTTTTTTCTTTCAGTCTTCATTCTGTTTCTCCTCCATATTGTTCTTATAGTACATATCATATTTTTTCAATATGATATGTATATGCAGAACTGATCAAACAAATCTCCACTCGTGCATCCTATCCCATCTTAACTTTGCAAAAAGTGGGTCATACAGTAGTATGCTTCAGGTCAGACTGAAAAAAAAAAAGAAGCAGCAGCAGTTAAATTTGCAGCACAAACTTTATTTCAGTGAATGTATAAATGGAAAACACTGCAATTCACATTGTATTCCCACAAATCACATGATATAATTAATTTCTATGCCCTGCAAGACTTTTTTTCTTTTCTTTGAAGCTATTGAGTTTGTGTGATACAGGCTGTGATAACATGATTAGCAAAATGGACAATTGCATGAACTATACTATGATGCAGAATAATTTATAGATTTACATAGGATTACTTTTATTTTATTAAGAAACAGAAAGAATCAGTTGATATTTAATTGTTCTAGAAACTAGAAATTGCTAGTTTCTAACTCACAGTCTCTGAAGAGCAAAGATACAAACCTGAACTGTCAGACAAGTCAGTGAGCTGCTCTGCATTCTTTGCACAAACCCTGGCAAGAAGCCCTTGCTTGGGCTTGCAGGACATGCAAATACATCACCTTACCAGGTTTCTGCCACTGAGGCACTGCTGTCTATATCTGCACATCACTTATACCCCAATTCAGTACTATTCTCAAAAATAAGCTTTGTAACAACCAATCTACTGCTAAGAGAGCTGGCACTGAAAGCCCTGAGTTTTAAGGACACTGGTTAGACTATTTTCTTTCCTTTTTAGATCAGAATTATAAGAGAGACAAACAGAAAAAATGGTTGTTTTTGAATGCATTCAGCAAACATAGAGAGTCTGAAGTGGGTTGAGAACTGGGTGACTGGAATTGCTCAGAAGGTTGTCATCAGTGGCAGCCTGGTTGGAGGCCTGTAACTAGCAGTGTTCCATAGGGGTCACTGTTGGGTATGGTCTTGTTCAGCATCTTCATCAGTGACCCGGATGAAGGGATAGAGTCCATCCTTGGCAAGTTTACTGATGACATAAAACTGGGAAGAATGGATGACACGTCGACGGGCATAGACCTGTTGGAGTGCATCCAGAGGAGGGTCACAAAAATTATCCAAGCAATGGAATACCCCTCCTATGAGGACAGGTTGAGAGAGATGGAGCTGTTCAGCCTGAAGAAGAGAAGGCTGTGAGGTGATCTGAGAGCAACCTTTCAGTATCTAAGGGGGACCTACAGGAAAGAAGGGGACAGACTCTTTAGCAGAACAAGGGCAACTGATTTCAAGCTCAAAGGGGGTAGATCTAGGTTAGATATAAGGAAAAAATCTTTTACAGTGAGGGTGGTGAGGCAGTGGAAGAGGTTGCCCAGAGATGTCATTAATGCCCCATCCCTGGAGACTTTCAAGGCCAGGCTGGATCAGGCCCTGGGCAACTTGATCTAACTGTAGTGTCCTTGATTGTTGCAGAGGAGCTGGACTAGATGGCCTTCAGAGGTCTAAGGATTCTATGATTCTATACAAATCTGAGAGGAGCAGCTGACACACCAGAAGGTTGTGCTGCCATTCAGCAAGACCTGGATAGACTGGAGAGTTGGACAGGGAGGAATTTGATGAGGTTTAACACGAGAAATGTAGAGTCTTGACCTGGGGAGGAACACCCACATGCATCTGTACAGGTTAGGGGATGACCTGCTGGAGAGGAGATCTGCAGAGAAGGACCTGGGTGTTCTGGCAGACTAGGGGTTGGCCATGAGCCCACCAGGTGTTCCCGTGGCTAAGAATGGCAATCATGTTTTGGGGCATTAAAAACAGTGTGGCCAGCAGGTTAAGGAAAGTGACCTTTCACCTCTATTTTGCTCTGCTGGGACCACATCTGGAGTACTGTGTCCAGTTCTGGGTTTCCCAGTTCATAAAAGACAGGGATCTCCTAGAAGGAGTCACAAAGATGATAAAGGGCCTGAAGTATCTCCTGTATGAGGAAAGGCAGGGCGACCTGGGACTGTTCAGCTTGAGGAAAAGAAGACTGAGAGGGTGACTAATTAATATTTATAAATATCTAATGCATGCTGGGAGGCAAAAAGATGAGGCCAGGCTCTCCTTGGAGGTTCATAGCAATAGGACAAGGAATAAAACTTTAACATAGGAAATTTCATACAGACACTCAGAAGAACTTTACAGTAAGGGTGATGGAGCACTGGAACAGGTTGCCTAGAGAGGCTGTGGAATCTCCTTCTATGGCTGAATGCCTACCTGTGTAACCTTTTGGATTCAGTGATCTCTTGAGGTTCCCTTCAACACCTGCGATTCTGTGACTCTGCGAGCTAACATACCAAGGTATATTGTATACTTCCCTATCATGTGCTCATGTCCAAACTTCCCTTTATTAATGGTTTTTCCAGAAAGTCTTCTCATGTCTTCAACTGATGTATCTTGAAGCACTTTTACTGAATCCAAGGACCTGGTGAATCACATTCCATAGAGTCTTTCAACCTTTCAGTTATTGAGAATAGCAGCAGACAGTCCGGTTGCTTGCTTTTCCCACACTGGTATTCTTACAAGGCCTTTCCACCTCTACCGTAGCCCCTTTGCCTCCTTGTCTGCTGTTTCTTCTTCCCCATCCCCTTAGACAGACCCAAGCAGGGAAATGGCTGAATTGGTTTGGTATGGCACAAAGCAAAGGTAAATGTAAAGTGCTCGGCATGACTCTCTCCTAGAGATGGTCTCCTTGCAGATCCTTCTGGAAAGCTTCCATGCCTAGCAAGGCACAAAAAGGTGCTCACCAGACTGCACAGCATTAAGTAATGACTACAGCATGTCAGTGAAGGAATTATTAATTTTAAATTCACTGAAGGCTTCCAGCTGTATGCATTAATTGAGATGTAGGGCCTTCTTTCCAGTGAAGACCAAAGGGAATGATCACCCTTCCTGGACTGAACCAGGGACCCTGTGGAAAAGCTTGCATGCTCTTATGGAAGAGAATGCAAATTAATATATAAGGAGGGGCAATGCAAACATACTGGAGCAAGCACAAATCTGGCAGCTTCTCATTTTCTAAATGCACGACTTCACAACTTCATTTCTCCCATTCTTCCAACTGAGTTGAGTGAGGGTATTTATGGGTTCAAAATTACTCTCTGGAAGATTTTTTTTTTTCCTTTGATGAAAAAATTGGACCAGTTAACTGTTGAGCAAATCATGTCTCAATCTACAAAACCAATTCAGATAGGAGTTGTTCTGGCTGTATTTGAGACAAGTAAACGCCAGCTATGAGAGTTTAATACATCTGTTTTTACTTCTGAAGAGCCTAGTACAGGTAGGATTAAATGTGTCTTCTCCAAATGCCAGAACTCAAAGAGCTAATAACTGTGCAGGTGATAGGTGGCTCCCTACTTTTATTTTGCAGTCCTACAGAATAGGATTTTCAGTTGTGGGCAGCTTACTATTCCTGCATGGAAGATACTATTCCTTCTAACACTGAAAAATCATAAAAACATAAAACATCCCAAGTAGGAAGGGACCCATAAGGATCATCGAGTCCAACTCCTGGCTCCACACAGGATCTCCCAAAACTGAGATCATAATCTCGGAGAGCATTGTCCAGATGCTTCCTGAATTTCTGCAAGCTCAGTTCCATGACTGCTTCCCTGGGGAGGCTGTTTCAATGCCTGACCATCCTCTTGGTGAAGAAGCTTCATGAGCCGAATTAATAAGACTCAAAAATAATTCTAGAATAAATCTTTTTGGAAGTACTGTTCATCTCATTATATCAGTTTGTTGCCAAAGTAACAACTTTCAATCTAAATTTCAAACACACTTATGATCTTGGCTGCATCACATACCTTTAGAAATTTGACTTCATTGAAGGTAAATAACTTATTATGACATTTAATTATCATTACAGATCAATGGACAGGGTCAAGTTAATAGTTCTAGTCTGTCCTAAGATACCAGATTATGAAATACTTATGGTTTAATTAGCATATTCTTTGTCATCTCTAGAATATGTTCATTGATGATTAAATAAACAGTACTTTCTCTGATGTTGTTTTAAATCATAGTATTCATAGTATCAAGATAAATCAGACTTGATACTATGCTTTTAATGTACACAATAGGTTTAATTTAAGCAAACCTGTAAACCTACTCTGTGAATGCTTTAGAAATGTATTTTCCCAAGGTTTGCTGAAATGTTGTTTGACCTGAGTGCTCACAGGAAGGCTTTGCTAGAACACAAGTCAGTGGGAAGTCTCACTGCTGAACACTGCCTCTTTTATAGATGCCTTACTTAAGCAAAAGATGAAGTGAAAAACTGTCACGAATACAATGCAAAAGACAGACTAGAAATTCAACAGCAGCCTGATTGCTGCATGAGGAGGATGCATGGTGTACTATACAGTTTTCAAGTTGTAATGCCCTTCTGAGGTTGTTTAAATAGTCAGAAAACATACTAGCTTTGCATAAAGGGCAGAATTTTGTGTCACTGCCTAGGTTCCCATAGCTATCAGTGGATTAATACCTTGCCAGAAAGGGCATGTTAGGACTGTCTCTTGCTGACATAAAAGTCTAGCTATGTCTAGGCTATTGAACAAGACTATATTTTCTTCAGAGAGATGGGACAACTCAACATGGGTTTAGGAATTTCCTAAAAGGAGCATTGTCATTTCTGTAAGAACATACTGACAACACCACCAGCTACGGCAATACTTTGTAGCCATGTTTTACAGATTCTCAGATTTAATTATTACTTTATTCTTTAAACTTACACTTTCTCACCACATCAATTGTATACTAACACATCTTTTTCCCTATGATTTCTTCCCAGAAAGAAATTCTCATGTGTTCATGTTTGTTTTCCTGTTGATCTACTTTGAAAAGCTGAACTACTGAGCATAAAAGACCATGCTGCTTGGTGACTTACGAAGAAAGCATGCTAATGAATAGAGGCAAGTGGAAAGTGGATCTACAGTCTCTCCAGGTGGAAAAGAGACAAAGTTTTTGTTCCTACTGAGATAACATTTTATTTTCATTTGCTTTTGGGAATTTTAAATGAGATCTTTCCTTCCAGGAAACTTCTGACAAAGTCAGAGAGAGAGTATCCTGCTTAATATTTGTACTGTGGCCTCAAGCCACAATCCATTTTTACACATAAAAACAAAAACACAAAAGGAGGTTGTTGGTGATGAAATACCTGCACTCGTTTGGCGTGCTACCTCAGTTCTTTTGCACTGTTCCTCAGTTAAAATTTCCGCTTTGCATTCCTGATGTCTTCACCACCCCTGACCATTTTTCTTTCTCCCTTCCTCCTTTTCCTGATTCTATTCACATTATATTTCTTCTTCCTGTTTGGATTTATTACATTGTCAGTGTCCAACTCTGAACTAGAAATACGTAGAAAATAAAGTAATTTGTCTTGGTCAATTCCCATGCTGCAGAACTTTTATTATTTACCTGATTTGTTATTATAGTTAATGGTATTACTACTTAGGCCTACTAATGCAGCAGAAAAGCAAAATAAATTGATAGCAATAAGGGGCTTTTAGAAGCAATATTTAAGTAATAATGACCCCTGAGTCAAGCATTTCCTAGCAGCTAATGACTTACTGGAAGAGTAAAAGGTCTAAAATACACCCAGGGGCTCCTCACCCAACCCACCATTAGCTGCCAGGAAACACCCAACCCAGAGATTGCTAATGTTATTATACATCATAAAAACATAAAGAAAATCTAATTACCTTCTTGCTTGCTGGAAAGCTAAAAACTGAACTTCAAGTGATCACGGATTTTGTGCCCTGTTTCTGCACTTGTGTTTTCCTACCTATACCAATACAGTATGAGCAAACATTTGGAAAGAGTATATGTAGTATTCTTAGTGCCAGTCAGTGACACAATGAAAGTTGGAGATAAACATTTTAACATTTTGTGTTACTGAATAGGATAGGGAAATGGTTTGAGAACCAGTTCAGATCTTATTCTAGAATAAAAATAAAAAAACTTCTTTCATGATTTCATGACCTGGTCATTAATAGTCTTTCTTTGATGTAGCTTCTCTTACATTTCAGATGCCTGCGATTTTTTTCTTTGAAACACTTCCTATGAGTTTTCTTACATTTTACATTAACCTTTAGACATGACACTTCCTTTTGCCTCTACCTCATCCATTTACTTCTTCTTGTTCTCTTTGTAAACAAATCTCACCTCTTCTGACAGCTGTCCTAATATTCTTTGAGACAAAGCTTTAGTGTACTGTGTAGGAAGGGGAGTTGCTGCAACAAAGGAGCTCACGAAGTATTGTGTTTAGATGGGAACCACTGCAGAACAAGCAGAGAGCTGGAGCTGTCACCTGCGAAATGGAAAGCAGGTTGAATAAAAAATAGCCCATTTGGAAAATGCTACTCTTCTCCCTGCTGAATGACTGAGCATGACAGGTTTTCTGTTTGCTTTACCTAGAGAACAGACTGCACAGTATGGCTATTGCCAAACAAACACTTCCATCCACTACTGATCTCATTCAGTGTGAAATTTCATGTGCCATTCTTTTCTAAATATATTCCAAACATTTTATTTTTTACATGTGCATCTGTACCCACGTGAGCTCAAAATTAGTTCTTGAGCAAACACTTCTTGTGATTTGTATAGCCCCTCCTAATTTGAAATCCTAGAGGGAAGTCAATAAATCAGTGAAAATCCAAGAGAAGTTATATGGTTTTAAATCGCATAAGCTTACTTAGGTTAATATAGCAAGGCAGAATAGAAATGAAGTAGCTCTGTGAGGTGCAGAATCACAGCTACAGAAGACAAAGAAATGAAGAGAAACCTAGCAATAGCCTTTCGTTTCTTAATTCTCTATCCTGATGAGCATATTCAGCCATGATTTACAAACAAAACACTACAGAAATGTCTTCTGACCAAAAACTGAGCTCAAAGACCCCAACATTCTTTTTTACTTATCACATTATAAAACCCAGCATGCTTAAACCAGTGCCCAGATCTGTTCTTCAGCACCTGGAGGTGTACAGATTCATCCACTAGTAATTACAACTGTGCAAATACTATTGATTAATGATTTTGTAGTACAAAAATTTAACCTGTAACCCATTTTAAATGTTCTAACTGTCCCGTGCATGCTTCCTGTCATGCTTTATTTGTTCTAGAACACAAAGAATCATGCTTCTTCAGCACACCAGGGTACATAGCAAAAACTCTCATATCACCTCTTTAACCCCAGTATAGACTTACCATCACACAACAGAGAGGGCCATTAACTTGGAAAAGTTAACAAGCAATGATCTATAAAAGCAATTGCTTTTACCACTAGTATCTGTAAGTGCCTCTGTCATGTGAACCAAAGGAGCCACTGCCCAAACTGTTGTCAGTCACAAGAGTTCATCACTAAGGGCAAACAAAGCCCTGAGCATGAGCTTCTCTCCCTACTTCTCTTTGCCATAATAATCTGTCACATTCTCTAAGAGCATTATCAATAATTTCTTAACTTGGTTCTTTTTGAGATGGCAAAACCGTGAAGAAAAAGCAGTCTATTCCTGTCTTTACTTTATACTTCCATTTAATTTACTACCTATTTTGCTAACTCTTTTTAGACACATGGGAAAGTCACTGAACTCAGATCAAAAGAATATTTTTTGCACATAAATTTGTAAGACTTAAAAGTCAAGTCTTATACAAAAATCATTTCTTTGAACATGATGTTCTTTACTTACTTTAGATTAGTATAAAGGGCTGGAACTGAGTCCTGTTGATAGTGACAGCTACTTTTGATCACTGTTTCTTAAACTGCAATGACACTTACTCTAGGTCCAACTCCAAGGACACAAAGTTGCTTCTTGCTTTGGAATGACAGGCTCTGCATGAAAAATCACTAACACTGGATGTCACTGCCAGGTTTGCTTAGTGCTGTGGGTTAATGAAGTAGATTTGCGCCTCAAGGAAATGTGAACAAGCAGCTATTGTTGATCACAAACAGAAAAAGAATCGGTAATTCTAAGTTGGTCTTCTATGTTTATCTGGGCATTCCAACACTCGCACTCTATTTCAGTAGAGACAGCTTGAAAGGCATAAAAACAAGTCCAAAGGTGGGCTATGAAGATGGAGAAGGGTCTGGAGGACAAGAGGTGCAAGGAGAGGCTGCGGCCCCTGGGTTTGCTCAGCCCAGAGCAGAGGAGCTGAGGGGAGGCCTCATGGCAGCTGCAGCTCTCACAGGAGCAGTGCCAGGGGATGGTCAGGGGGTCAGGGAAAGGCTGTGCCCGGGAGGGTGATGGGCAATGGCACAGCTCTACAGGGCTGCAAGCATGACCCTGAGCTGCTGGAGCTTAGGGAGCATTTGGACACTGCTCTCACACATAGGGTTTGGATTTGTGTGGTGCTGTGTGGACCCGGGGGTTGGATTCCATGGTCCTTACAGGGCCCTTCCAGCTCAGGATATTCTGTTTTCTGTGTGATTCTAATGAGGCTCCATTTCATCTGTTCCCCAGAGTGAAAGGAAATGTAAGTCTGAAGTTTTAATATGAATCAATAAATGCAACTATTTAATATAAACATTGCTTTTCATTATTTTGTGGAATGATGCTTTTATTTTAATTAAAAGCTGGGAAAAAAAAAATAATCAAGAAACAAGGATCTTTTAAGGCATTACCTGTTTAACAGGAGACTTATTCAAGCTCACTGCTGTAAGCATATATGAAGACGGAAATTCCCACATGCGGTATTTTGGAAATTAGGAGATTGCTGAATTAATACAATGATTCAAAGCTGTTGGTTTGAAAAACAGCAATGAAATAGAACAATCTACAGACTAATAAAGACTCTACAGGGTATGTGTTGTTTTATATGTTTCCGTTATTTAAAGGAATCGGAAATAGAAAACTTAGGTTGAACACAACTTGAAAGCAATCAGTCACAACTTCTAATTCAACACTGTAAGAGAAAAGATTCCTTCTCTATCTTCTTCTCCAATAATTTATTTCAAGCAGGGTATTCATTGCAAATGACATTTCCCTGATGCCATTACTATTTTTTCGCATAAATACATATTTGTGTCAGTGAGAAAAGCAAAATAATATGCGAGGACTACTCCAAAAGTAATGTCTCCTACATTATGATGTTGGCCCTCAACATCGGATATGTTGAGGTTGGTGGTATGAGGTTGAATGTTCCTACCAAGGGTTGAACTTCACCATGTCGTGTCTACAATGCATTGATGATAACTATCTCATACAGGTGCTGAGAAGCTGATGAGGAGGGGTTTGCTGTTTGACTTTGTTCTTGTTAACAAGGATGGTCTAGTCAGGCATTTAAAGGCTGGGAGCAGCCTGGGATGAAGAGATCATGTGATGGTGGCATTCAATATCTTACGTAGAAGAAGAAAAGCAATATGTAGAATTGCTAGCCTGAACTTCAGGAGAGCCAACAGTGATCTCTTCAAAGACATACTTGGAGGTATTCCATGGGCTGGAGCGTTAGAAGATAAGGAGTCCCATGAGAGCTTGTTGGCCCTTAAATTCTACTTTTTCTGAGCCCAAGATTGATGCATTCCTAAGAGTAAGAAATCAGGGAAAGGTGACAAGAGGCTTGTGTGGATGAGCAAGGAACTCATGGATAAACTAAAAGAAAAGAAGAAGGTCCATGAAATGTGGGAAAAGGATCTGTCCACCTGGAAAGAATATAAGAATGTTTTCAGGGCTTGAAGGGATGTAACAAGGAAGGCTAAGGACATTTAGTTCCATCTTGGAACTAAATCTTGCAAAGGAGGTTAAGGATAACAAGAAATGTTTTTAAAGTATATCAACAGCAAAAGGAAAACTAGGGAAAACGTGGGGCTCCTCCTAAATGAGGTGGGTTCCTTGGTACCAGGGGATGCTGAGAAGGCAGAGAATCTGAATGCCTTTTTTTGCTACAGCTTTTAATATTGGTCAAGGAGGATTCAATCAGAGAACATCTTGCCAAAATCAATGCACACAAATCCATGGACTTAAATAGGAAGCACTATGCATGCTGAGAACTGCCAGAGGTGACTGCAGAACTGCTCTCTATCATCTTTGACAGATCTTGGCAAATGGGAGATATGCCTGAAGACTGGAGGATAGCCAATGTCACTCCAGTCATCAAAAAGGGCAAGAAAGAAGATCCAGGAAACTACAGGCAGTCTCAACTCCATCCCTGGAAAGGTAATGGAGCAACTTGTTCTGGATGCCATCACCAAGCAATTGGAAGAAGGTTATCAGGAGTAGTCAACATGGATTCACCAAGGGGAAATCATGCTTAACTAACCTGATAGCCTTCTACGATGTCATTGCTGGCTGGGGAGATGGGGAGAGAGCAGTGGATGTTGTGTACTTTTACTTCAGCAAGGCATTTGACGCCATCTGCCACCACATCCATATGTTACAAAACTTATGAAGTATGGGACAGATAAGTCAACGGCAAGATGGATTGAAAACTGGCTGACTCACAGAACTCAGAGGGTTGTCATCCATGGCATAGTCTGGTTGGAGGCCTGTAACTAGCAGTGTTCCATAGGGACACTGCTGGGTCTGGTCTTGTTCAGCATATTCATCAGTGACATGGATGAAGGGATAGAGTCCACCCTCAGCAAGTTTTTTTGATTATATAAAGCTGGGAGGAATGGCTGGCACACTGTAAGACTGTTGCCATTCAACAAGAGCATGAGCCAGTCAGGTGTTTCTGTGGCCAAGAACATCAATGATATTTTGGGGTGCATTAAAAAGAGTGTGGCCAACAGGTTAAGGAAAGTGACTCTCCACCTCTATCTGCTGGGACCACATCTGGAGTACTATGTCCAGTTCTGGGCTCCCCAGTTCAAAAAAGACAGGGATCTCTTAGGAATCCAGCAGAGACCCACAAGAATGATAAAGGGCCTGGAATCTGTATATGAGGAAAAGTTAAGTAACCTGGATCTGTTCAGCCAGCAAAAAAGAAAACTGAGGGGGAAACTGATTAAAGTTTGTCTAAAAGGAGGTGAGGGGCAAATGGATGAGATCAGGCTCTTCTCAGTGGTGTGTACTGATAGGACAAGTAGTGGCCCAAAATTTGAACATAGGAAGTTCCATATGAACGTGTATAAGAAATTCTATATATAAGGGTGATGGAGCACTGGAACAGGTTACCCAGAGAGGTTAGAGGAATCTCTGAATTCTCTGGAGAATTCAAGATCCATCAAATGCCTACCTATGTCATCTATCGTAGATTACTTGAAGGGAGACTGGACTCTATGGTCTCTTGAGATTCCTCCCAAAACCTGCAATTTTGTGATTCCGTGAACATTCCATTCTCTGTTGGTGCCATGTGACAGAGGGCAGAAGAGGGGCAGTCTGACACAATTGCATCTGACATGAATATGCACATGAAGCAAAGGTGTGGATCTGAATTCCTCCATGTGGAAAAAATTGCACACATTGACATTCATTGACACTTGCTGAGCATTTATGCAGATCAACTACTGAGCATAGTGAGGCAGTGGCTGGTGGCAACAGTGGCAGTCAAGACAAGCCACATTCTGGACAGCCATAGAGATTGTTGTTCAGGCAGCACAGCATCATTAACATTGGAAAAGACACTAAGATCTTCTAGTCCAAGCATCAAATGTGAGCCAAGCAGAGGATGGTTTCAATCCATTGACCTTTGGATTATGGGTCCAGTATGCTTGCACTGTGCCACTCTGCTATGCAGGTTCTTGTTCTTCACTGGTGAAAATGCATAGGTAATGGTGGTGACTATATTGAACAACAGTATCTTGTAGCTGAGAATTTGCTCTATCAAATACTGCCATTATACTCTTTATTGCAGCTTCCAAGGAGGTAAATAGATGGCATTACTTTCAAGGTGAACTATGTATATTTCCTCTTCTTTTCTTAGAGGGAGAGAGTGTGAGAAGGTTTTCCATATAAGACCTAAATCTCCATTCTTTATCATTTCCTTATCATGTTTACCAGAGTGTGTAACAAATTCAAAATTCTGGTTCATTTGGATTCTTCACTCCTTGCAGTAGAAGATTAATATCCTGAAACATGCTTGGAAGTCTGATGAAGAACTGCTTCAGTTATAGCAATTTGCAGGTAAGCAACTTTTCGTAAGGTAAGAATAAGATACTCTAGTTAATACTCTGTTAGTATGCTGTTAATGCAAACTGTCATTGAAAGATGCCCTTGCTGAATTTGATATAAGAATAGCAATATAGTAAAATAGGTTTTGATACCGATAGTTCTTATAATTGCTTTTTCCTCCTTCTAGTCAAGAGAAATCTGTAATAAGCGAAATGTGTCCATGCAGGATAAATGAATTTCACCAATGAAATCAAATATATTTTCTCCCTCACTGCTCACCTGCCTTCAGCAGCCGTTCTTCAGCAGCTTTCCCTTGAACCAGAGCACTCCTCTTGAGCTCTTCTGACATATTCCCAACGATCAACCTGGAGACTTTCAAACCACCCGAAGTCTCCTTCAGGTTTGTACCAGAGAGCATAAGCAGAGCCTTGTGGAGTACTTCTGTCCCAGGGGACAGGAGAGAAGAGCAGCCAGCCAGTGGTATCCTGATTCAGGTGTATCAGGCCATATCAGGTAGACCAGCAGTATGGAAAGTATGGGGAATGTACCATTTGAACACATGTACTTATATTTTTGTGTACATTTTTTGAGTGCCAGTGCTATACTTTGATGCAATCCCTGTCAGTCATCCGCAGATTACTACCTTAGGGTGCAGAATAACCATGCCACATCACTTTTAAACACAGGATGAGCTGGGTCTACCAAGTAGCCAGAGCACTTTGGTGGTAACCATGGCTACTTCATGAGTGGAGTCTTTCAGCACCCATTTGTCTATGCATTTACCTCAAAGAAAAGCAAGGCTGCTTTACAGTGCAGGTAGAATTCACTACATTCAATACTGAAATCATAAAGTCTCTGACAATGAAGAGCACCCCCTCCCTCTCCACCCAATCATCCCGAAAGAGGCAGAGAATTCAATAGCTTCTGCTAAATAGCACAGGATATTTGAATATAAAAGGAGAGAAACAGTAAATCAGAACCCAAAACCAAACAACGTATAAAGCTGATAAATTCAGGATTCAGACCAGAAAACAAAGCGACTGATCAAAAAATCCCAAGCACCTTCTTATGCAGATCAGAGTTCTCACAGGAGCCTATCAACACTTCATGAAAGCAATCCTGTGCTTACAAATCAACTGAATTTCAAAGACAGAGAAGAAAAAGTGAATTTTAAAGCAGCCGGTAGCAAAAAGACTTTGTTTTTTAGTAGAGGTCCACCAGGATTGCTGCATTTTGTAACTGCACATCTTCTTACACCCAAAGAAAGAGGAGTCCAGCTCAGGCATTTCAGGGGTGTGCTACATGCCACCAAATCCAACCAGGCCTTCTGCTGTCTGTTATTGACAACAGACCAGTGCCAGTATAACCCTGCTGTGAGTTACACTCTGAAGCATGGGAAGTACGGAAAGGTATTTCAAACTGTAGAAAGAACATGTAGAAAGCATTTACTCTTCCTATTCTTCAGAGGCCAGTATGAAATGCCTGTCACTGAAACCATGGGCTGAGGGAGAAACAGTATAATTTAGGTCTGTGCGTTCCCACTGCAGTAAGAGGAAATTGGATGCTCTAGGGTTTGTTTATTTGCATGCCAAATGTTTTTTTTATTTCCCAATGTTTGCCCTTCAGTTTTAAGATCTCTGGAGAAATTGTGTGGAGACTGTCATTAACTGTCAATGTATACATGGGCTTTAGTCTCCAGATGTCATTTATGTCATCAGGGCAAATCTGTACATATTGAGCGGAGGTACATCTGTTTGGATGTGTATGTCATTACTGGTAGGAAGCTTGGAAGTTAACCTGGGGACATGTTTGGTCTTTTAGGTCTGGCTGTATTGCACTGCTGGCATGAAAACAATTGTGTGTCAAGGACCATTCGGTCAATGTAATTTTGCCTGTGATTGCAGGGAGTCTCACGGTGCAGTATATCTTGTACCTGGAGGAATCTTTTTGCCTGCAAAGTTTTGTCACTGCTGATAAACACTAATGAAAATTGGCTGTTAGATAGTCAATTTGCCTAGGGACTTTTAAGTATGTTGATAAGTGTGAATATCCTGACTGTATATAATTAGAATAATTAGAACACAGGTAAAGCAAGTATTTTGCCCAGTGGTAAGGCCATGGTAACAAAGGAGACTGGGTAAGGAAAAAGGCCTACAAGAAAAGCACTTCTTATAATCTGGCATTCAGGTTCAAATGTCAGTCACTCTGCTCACTGAGACATGTATTCTTTAGATGGAATATTTTATCCCAGATAGTCCATAATTAGTGTCATCAGTGCAACACTGTCCAAGCAGGTGGTCAGTTTTATGGTCAGGATGTAAATGGGGGAGATCAACTGAGCCTGGTGCACCAGTAAAGAAGGTGATGGGAACCACACCACTGTCATGATGTGGTTTATTTTGGTCAAAATTTTATGACAGGCATTTGGGAAGTAAAGCCAGCTGTGTAAATATGCTTGAAGTCAGCGAGAGCCAGATGTAGGCAACTACCATCAGAATCAGGCCACCGTTCCCCTGCTCCTTCAGAGAGCTATGCTGCTTTTTTGCCTGCCCTCTTTTTGGTGTTTTAACATTTAATAAGCATGAATTAAGGTCTGTGGAGCATTTTGAAAACTCAGAGGGCTGTGTGAGGAGCTTAAGTATCATTACAAGTGAGGGCAGTACAAAATTGCACTGCCAAGAAGGCAAAAAACTGACAGTAACGTATTTAGGTAATACTGCAGTAGTGTTACTTGTTGAAAGTCAAAGAGAGAACCAGTACCACTGTGTTAACTACCACTGTGATTAAAATTCAAGCGGATTTCTTGGCCAGGTACCCAATTCAAGACATTGAGCTTTAACAGATAAGGGCCCTGGCTGAGAGGTTTTATACTGCAATACTCTGAAGAGATGAAAACAATACAGAAAGTCTGTTAAAACAAAACTTCAGAGAACCTTGGTAGAGAATATACACTTTAATAAGCTTTTATTCCCTTTTTCTAATGTATTCCTCTGAGAGGCTGTTTCTGAAGAGTGGTGCAGTGAGAAATTTGTAGTTTCACATCATTTTGATGTGAAACCAGGCAAATCTTGGCAGACATAAAAACATGGGTTTGTTGCACTTATATGCAAATATTTATTTGTTTATTTATTTATTCCTTGGCTGTTTCAAAGTGTCCTAGTTTGATGGTAGAACTGTTTGAAAAAATGGAAATACTTTTCATAAAATAACTAGAGAGAAATGGCAAAATATTCCATGAATTTTAGCGATATGTGTGTTTTTGGCTGTTTTTTTTTTTTTTTTTTAAATCTTGCTAAATGCAGCATTGCTCAGAGAGTAATAACTTCCACAGGCAGGATTATCTTCTTGCTCTGTAGTTCTACAGAACCTTGTTTTTACAAATCCTGGTGGATCTCTACAACTTGCAGGCAATAATTAAAGGTGTGCACATGAAGTACTGCAAGCAGCATCTGAAGCACCACATGAGATGAAATGTACTTCATTTATACAATTTGAAAAATCAAGAGCCCCAAAATCACTTCTCTTCCAATATCTTTTAATTTCTAATTTTCAACATCTCAAATTAGAGAAAAGTAGAGCTTGGAAAAATCTCAGAGTCACTCAAAGGCTGAAATTCTGATAGTTTGACAGAGAGAAATGGTTATTATAGACCAAGTCAAATAAGATCAGTGAATCCACCAATATACCAATTTCCTTCTTTTCCTTTCATCTTTTTAATTTACTGCACTATATAAATTCCAATTTTAAAAGTGCTTATTAATGTACATTCTACTTTCTGTTTTTTAGTCAGAGAGTTTTTTGCAGGGTTATGTGAACAGGACACTTGTACTCTTTTCTCATTCATTCATGAACGCACCTAGAATGACTTAGGCCTTGCTCTCAACAAAACAGCTGAAAAAGTTATGATCTTAGAATCCTTAATTCTGGAGAAACATAAAGGGCAAACCTTCACAGTTCAAAGAGCTTCTCAGAGCCAGTTATAATAAAATGCTTTAACTGTCACTAGTAAATGGTCCAAATTAAGATACAATGAAGAGATGGTAAATATAATGGCCTTGAGGCAATACATCCTATTTATTTTTCAGAGTAAAATGGTGCTTTGAAATATTTTCACTCTCCTTCCAATAAGAGTCTGAGTCGCATCCTGAAGTCAGCCTTCAGCTTTCCAAAAACCAAGTGAACACAAATTTCTCAACCTTTTGCATATTGTTTTTTCTGGTGTCTACAGTATAATACACACAAAGCAGCATTACTACCTGATGTGGGAAGCAGAACAATTTCTGATAGTCTTGCAAACATTTCATTTCTGAAGCCACAGCATCGTAAGAGCAAATGATTTTTACTTCTGATAAACTAATATGTACTTACTATGGTGTCCTGGTTTAAGGCAGGACAGACCTGATTTTCTTCATGGTGGTCTGTATGATGCTTTATTTTGGCTTTAGGAGAAAAGCAACATTTTAGTTGCTGCTGAGAAATTTTGCACAGAGCCAAGGATATTTCAGCTTCTCATACTACCCTGCTAGAGTGGGGTCTGGGGAGTACAAGGAGCTAGAGGGAAACAGAACCAAGCCATCTAACCCTAACAGGTCAAAAGGATGTCCCATACTCTATGACATCATGCAGGATTATAAAATTGGAGGGAATTAGCCAGGGGACAGGTGCTGTTCAGGGACTAGATGGGCATCAGTCAGCAGGTGGTGAGCATGACATTGTGTATTGCTTGTTTTGTAAATATATATACATATGAAGTTATCATTACTATTAATTTCTCGCTTCCTTTTCTGTCCTAGTATACTGTTTTTATCTCAACACACAGTTCTAGAGCATTATTTCTAAATTCTAATCACCTGTTCCCCTCAAGATGTCCAGCACCCAGGAAGAAGTTTGTAAAGCAGTTGTAGAGGTGCTGATTCATCTGAATAAGTGAATCAAAACCTGCCTAAGCATCCAGCTGCTTGTGGAGACATTGCTTGTTAAATATCAAGATCTTTCTCTGGTATTGTTTGTTACTAATTTTACCTTTATTTATGTTAAGATGGGACACACCTGTTTGTCCATGGAAAGACAGTATGAATTGGCTGCAACTCTTCTCACTGCAATGGAAAGGAAACCTCAACCACAGAAAGACAGCCTAATGCATCTTATAATACAAACCTTTTTCACATGAAATATCCTGCTATTTTGGGCAATGAAGCTGTGAAGGGTCTGGAGCACAGATCTTATAGGGAGTAGCTGTGGATACTGGGATTGTTCATTCTGGAGGAGAGGAGGTTCAGGGCACCCCTTTTCACTCCCTAAAACTTTTGGAAAGGAGGTTATGGCAAGGTGGGGGTCAGCCTCTGCAGCCAGGTAAAAGCAATAGGTCAAGAGAGAGCCTCACGTTGTGCCAGAGAAGATTCAGGTAGGGTATTAAAATTTATTCTCAGAAAAAGTGGTGAGATATTGGCACAGGCTGCTTAGGGACATGGTGGAGTCACTGTCCCTGGAGATGTTCAAGAAAATGGTAGATTTGGCACTGAGGGACATGGTTTAATGGGCATAGTGGTGATGGGTTGACAGTTGGACTTGATGATCTTAGAGGTCTTCTCCAATGATTTAATGATTACACAATTCTATTATTCTACTCTTTTTAAATTTATTTATTTTTAACTTTTTCCAATGCTTTCCACCATCCTGCTGGAATAAGGGGAGTGAGCAACTGACTATGTAGTGAGTAGCTGCCTTCTGGGTTAAACCACAACATATGGTCTGCTTCATTTGCTACAAGCCCATTGCACAGCTAAATTGTACTGTGATTTCTTGCTTTGTCTACCTTTAACAAGATCTGAAGCTCCAAAATCAGCCCAAAATGTTGAGACAAGGAAAGAATATGTAAATGTGCTTACAAGTCATGCTAGTGAGCTTAGGAAAAAAAAGCCAACCCTAATAATAATCAAAGGTCTGAACAGCTTACTCCAATGAAGCAAAAGCTGTGTGTTTATGGAAATCAATATTTTGAGCCACCCAAAGAGCAAAGTCAACTTGACATTGCAGTGAGTCAAAAAACACATTTAACATCTGCAACACAAGCTTTCTCTTCAGCAAACAAAACCTTTTCAGACATTCCATGTTTTAACAAACTATTTTTGAAAACATAATGGCATCCAACAGTCACTGTTGTTCAGTAGAAAGTAAACACTACAGTATACCAAGAAACAGCAGGGACACAACTTATACCTTACTTGTACTTGCCAAAGTAATACTTAAATGATGCAATATGCATAATTAGCTTTAAGGCATCATGAACTTGGCTTAACATTTTATTGGCAAAGCAGTACAACTCTCAATGATTTCAGCAGAAGTCGTAGAAAATGGAGGTGAAATGAATTTTCAAAGAGCACAAGAAGGCCATAAAATGTCATGATGAAAAAGCGGCTACTGTGCTCAAGAAAGATGGTAAATGAGGATGTGGTTATCAGTGAACTGGGAAAAGAAGACACAATGAACAGCAAAATAATAAATGTCATTTCAGCAAATAATGCAGGCAACTCCTTCAGATGCACTAATTTCAGAGGGCTGGAGCACCTCTCCTATGAGAAAAGCTTGAGGGAACTGGGCTTGCTTAGCTTGGAAAAGAGAAAGCTCCTGGGAGATCTCATTGTGGCCTGCCAGTACTTGAAGGAAGCTTATAAACAGGAAGGGAAATGGCTGTTTATGAGTATGGACAGTGATAGGACAAGGGGGAATGGTTTTAAACTGAGACAGGGAAGGTTTAGGTTAGACAGGAAGTTTTTCACACAGAGGGTGGTGAGACACTGGAACAGGTTGCCCAAGGAGGTTGTGGATGCCCCATCTCTGCAGGCATTCAAGGCCAGGCTGGATGTGGCTCTGGGCAGCCTGGTCTGGTGGTTGGCGACCCTGCACATAGCAGGGGGGTTGAAACTAGACGATCTTTGTGGTCCCTTTTAAGCCAGGCCATTCTATGATTCTATGAATTCCAGAAGTACTGCATCCAGTCCTAGGTACAACAACTAGAAAAATTGCAATGAAACTTTTAAAAGAGCCTGAAGCAAAGTAAATGCTGGATGGGGCTGGGGGGCAACCCTCACTTGAGTAGGGATCTGCTTGGGTGAGCTCTTTGTTCATACAAATCCCATAGAAAAGCTTTGCATTACCTCTAGTAAATCACCCTTTATAGGTACCTGATCAGCTCCTCAGTCCATATAAGCTGGCACTGTTCTTTGTGTCTGCAGAATGCAGCTTTCCACCACACGAGACCCACTCTCTACTGACATCTTCAGGAAACAGCTGTGTTGTCACTGTAAAGTAATATTCATATGTATGAATGCACAAGTATGCAGTGCTGGGGAATAGTGATGGAAAAAATGAAAATACTCAGTTTTTGTATGTGCATGCACATGTTTACAGAGACATGTATTACAGAGACATGGTCCAAGTTGCCACTGCTTCAGACTAAAGATGGACAAAATCAGCTCTTTCTTGCTCAAGGTTTCATGTTTCTGCTTTCCTACTCCCATGTGCTTTCTTGCCAGTAACATTAAATTAGAGATGAACAGAACTGCAAGATTTCTGTAATGATAATGGGGAAGTGGTTATGTTTCACAGTTAGGAATAGAGGAGAACATTGTATTCTATCAGACAGTGGTTTCTGTCAATTTGGCAACAACTCTTATAGGACAATTCCTTGCAACTGTTCTCACTGTGTCTTTCTGTTGTTGTTTTCGGTGTTGATTAGAGTAAGATTCAGAGCCAGACTAGGCAACATGAAAAATAATTTATATTCATCATAAAATTTTAATGTCCTAATACACATTTGACACTGTATTTGTATTGACTTTGCCTCTCTTTTTTTTATTTATTACTTGAGATGAAATTTTTGCTTGCAGTATTTTTCTTAGACAAACAGTTTGCAGATCTTAGTAGTCAGTCAACAACAGATTCAGATATCAGCATTTCATAGGAACCAACTGAGAAGCACTGCAACTATATGGATATAATAATATGTATTTGGCCGAGTAATCTGTACAGAAACACATATAAGTTAAAAAATTATCTCAGAATATTTTTATTATAATTCCTGATTATCTCAGGATCTGTAATCAGATCCTGTAGCCAATTACGTCTTCTTTTGTAAAAGGACAATAGTTTATGATCTTAATCAAAATGAAATACATGCCACCCTGGCCACAAAAGGGTGAGGTATAGCTGGAGCATTCTCCGTTACTCCATGACATCCACATGCTTGTTGCTTTATCAAAATCCCATCTTCTATTTTCAGAGATTTTTGCGTCTCCATAGTTCTTTCCCTGTAAACTTCCCAACTCAACACTGCCATCTCCTGGGGAACAGTGTGTATTCGTTAGCTTTTCTTTCTCACACACACGCACACAAGTGATGAAAACTATTAAATACAATCTCTAGAGATTTCTAGCAGTTAGCTGAAAAATACTGCCTTATATGGAAGCCAGAAGTCGTAAGATTCACTCATCTACCATGAAATTACAAAACAATAATACTCATTTTGGAAGCTTGTAAGCACTTCCCAGCACCATTTTTTTCTCAAAAGAGAATATTCTCTTACAAAACTTTAAATGTGGAATATTAAGCATATTATACTATACTTTACTAAATATATACATATATATGCAACATATTTATGTATTATATAAACTGAATAAGTTTTTACATAAGAAAAAAATGAAATTGTTATAATCTAGTTTCCTGTGTTTTTTGTAAAAACTGCACACGTTTCTACAAAATATTTCTATGTTTCACAGACATAGAAATATGGATTCTTGTGGATTTCTTCTTTCCAAAAACTTCATTGTGTGCTAGAACATGGATGAGTGCTAACAGAACGTCTCTTGTCTGGTTATCATCCCAAAATGTGACATGTTTCAGGTCAGCACATGATATCTTTAAAAAGTGGTAGAACTGCAAAAATACATTGTGGTACAATTAATAATAGCCTTCTATTTTCTCTATTTTTCAAAATGTGTGTGATCACACGTTTTCCACATCACACCAATTAGGGACAGATTATTTTCTCCAATTTGTTTTGAAATCAGCGTTTCTAGTCTAATGGATCGGCTGACCCCTCACCTGATTCAAGAGCTATTGTACCCAAGATACAGCCTCGAAACATTTTGATTTGTATTATGTGATGCACTGCTGTGCTTCATGATGTTCCAAATTTACTGATATGCACAGCAGCCTCAAAGGCTTTTTCTTTCACTGTTTGCTGCTCTAACCGGCAATATGTGGTACTTGGATGACATGTTGGAATGACTGCAGTTGTGGTGGGCAGTCACAGTTACGCAGTGTAAGTGCAGCTCATTTGGAGGGAGGGCTCTCTCACTGCTATCAGAAATGGCCTTTGTCTTACATTATTTAACATTCACACATGTAATTAATTGGAAAAAAAAAAAAAAAAAAAAGAACAGCTTAAAAGTCAAGCAAAGGAAAAAATAAAACCAAAGCATACAAACATAAAATACGACTATACATTTTAGTTATTTTTATACCTAGAAGTTCTATCAGCCATTTAGGAAGCTGATGTTTCACTCAGATTTGGAAGAGCGATACTTTTGGTGTGAAAATCCAGCTCCTGCCCAGCTTCATTTCTTTATTTCACTGTAGTACCTAAGGGACAACAACAGTCACAAGCAAGTCGTGACATAACTTAAGACATTTAGGCAATCAGTTACAATGGAAGAATGTACCTGATCTAGGGCTGCTCTCACATGAATAAATGAGGCCACCTGATGAACTGTAGAGCCCGTTTCCACATGCCTGGACTGCTGGCTATGAGAGGCAAATGTCCAGGGTGTTTTTGCTCCAAAGGAAGATACCATGGCAGTATTGAATCTGGAGGGAGAAAGGAGAGAAAAAAAATCTGCTATCTAATATATCAAAATAGTTTTTCTATGTATGTTTAACAGGAGGATCAAGGAAAAAAAAAAAAAAAAGAACAAGCAGGAGCTAGTGTTTGGTTCCCTCATCTGTTTTCTGTCACACCATCCACAAGTGGCCCTTAAAGGCACTTCTTTTCTGTCTGCTGTGTATATATATAATATGGAAAGTCTCCAGAAATGTGCTTCCTGTATACAGCTTTGGTTTTTGACAAACTGTCACTTCCTGCAAAAAGAAAAATACATCTATATCAACTTTTATTTGGGAAATTGCCCAACTCCTCTGACTGTGTCAGAAACAGAAGTAACGAAACTGAGATTGGATAATTTCTTTGCCTTTTGCAAATCCAGAATTCTCTCTGAGCCTGAGTGAAGACATAAGACATCATCCCTCTGTACTTATGTGCAAGACAGAAGTAATACTATTTTTTGTTTTTTTGCAAGTCTTCTCATATTGACCACTAGGACACCTAGTTGTGGTGGCGACAGTTGTGGTTACAGCACAGCATATTAGACATAGCTGCCCCACAGTCAAACAAGTCAAATACTTAGCTCCAAGAGGCAGCTTACAAAGCTGCAAGGCTTGGAGGGAATGAAAACACTTGTAGTAATACTTCCACCAAAATCAGTCATGCATGATTGCAAAGAGTTGCAACAAAGAAAATCATCTTCCACAACTACGTGACATGATTTTAAACACTTTTGAAATACAGAAGTTCAGTCATTGTAGACTTTTGCAGACAGCATCAAAATTTAGCCTGGAGGATTTTTCTCATGGTGACCGGTTGCTCATGGTCACAGCAGAAGTTGTTTCTCAAGCTGAGCAATGACGAAACACTATCATTTTAAACTAGTGAAAACAGGGGTTTTGCAAGCAGTATGGAAGCCATGGTTTCCAAAGTGAACACTGCAGATGTGCTACACGCCACATCAGATTTTATAAACAGATCTGTATGTAACACTGTGCTTTACCTATCCAGGAGTCCATGTTCTAACACAAAACTTCTCCTTTACAGGGAACTGAATAAAACTGTACAGTCATCATAATGAATATTTTAACAGTCTTTGTTCAAGAAGTATTTACAGGGCTCTCAAATATTTTAATAGGAAACGTGTCTGTATGCCCTCATCACTTTGGTATGGAGGCTAGAGAATATGAAGGCTAGATATCTCAACTATCAAATAATGATCCAGGGATAAATATCCTTACAAAACCTAACTATAATGGACTTTCAGAGATCAGATTTTTGCTCCTGTTAGCTAGGTAAAGGTAAGTGAAGAAAAATTTTTTTTTTTCTTGTACTTGTTAGAAACTCCCATTTGTGTTATGAAATCAGGAATCTTGATGATGACTCTAGACAAAGGCTTCTGGGAACCAAATATGTTAACTTTAGATAAAATATCAGATATGTTTTGAATCATGAGCTTTGTATATTATTCTAGTTATGATGTATTGAAGATACAGTATGTATAACGATCAGCATTATAGTGAGAAATGCACAGAAGCCCAGACTAGTATTTTTCCTTTCAGTTATGGATTTAATCTCCAAATTTGACATCTGAACTGTTCAGCAACCAATCAGAGCTTAACTATAATCTTAAAAATGACATAACTATTTACAACCCAGAAAAAGACCTTTTGAAGCATTTCCCTTAAAATTTGTACCCTCCTGTGATTGTTTTCCATCAGTCCAGTTAAATAGTAACAGTAGAGTCAGGCAAGGAGTAATGTAAATCCAGAATGAAATACAGATTGATAGAACCTCATGGAATCTTCATAGACCATTGAAGATAGCTGTCCACACAGAACAAATTACTTCAGTATTTGTCATCTCTACCATTTATTCTGTGTGGCACCTACTTGCCTGATATTACTGAATCAGCAGCAGTCATAAGGAAGCACAAAACTGTGCTTATTGGTTGATTTCAGAGCACCAGTTGCTCACGAGATTCCTCTGAATTCATTGCAACATGTTCCTATACATAAGAAAGATTCTGGTTTATCAGAATGTTTCATGTTGTTGGTGTTGCCAGCACTCAGGCTTGTTTCTCCTGGAATTTTCTGCATGTGGTGAAGCAGAAAAACCTGACATCTGCATTGAGGTTATGGCTAACTGAAGTATCCCCAGTGACACAATTGGATGTGACATCCAGATGACATGAAAATACTTATCACCCCCTTATGCCCTTTTTTGGGTCAATTTGCTCCATAATTCTTGGTCGTTTGGAGGTTGTGTCTGAGCAGTATGTAGCACAGGTGCACAGACGTAAACAGAGCTCCTTCCAACCTTTCTCATCCTGAAGCAAGTAAAGCACAGAATTACAGAGTATTCAGAGGAAGTACCATAATATTAATGTGATTATCATGGATGGCACATTTCTATCAGGACATATTAAGAGGAACAACTTTAACATGGCACTGCTCTATCAACTGGAATAATGTTTGCATTCTACTTCTGTAGAAGATGCCTCTCAATATAATTTCAGATCCTCAGGTGGTTGTTTTTTGTTTTGCCAAATGTCATTTTCAGGACGGCTTGCATTTTACTTCTAGGTGTGTAGTAGCTTCAGATTGGGAAAGGGAAAAGGAAGTGGAAAGGAAAAGGGAAGGGAAAGGTAAGTGCAAAGGGGAAGGGAAAGAGAAAAAGAAGGGGAATGAGAAGGAGAAGAGGAAGCGAAAAGGAAGTAGAAGGAAAAGGGAATGAGAAGGAGAAGGGAAAAGGAAAAGAGGAAGAGATATAACAATCACATATATAACTAGGAATTCTAGAGATAATGACTAGATATTTGTTCAGTGTTTTTCCGCTGGGCAAAAGCCACTAAGATTTTCTGAAATAATCAGATAAACTAATTAGAATATGAATTATTAAACATAAACTAATCACATAACTTACAGTGCAAAAAAATTAAAATATTACTGTTATCACTTTGAATGATCTCTTCTACACACACAGTTATTTTCTGGACTGTTTGCTTCAGACTTCCGTCTCTGAGATGTTCATTCATCAAGAAAATGTCTCTCTGTTACTTCAAGACATCATATATCTACCCAAAGAGCTTCTAAGAGTGCTCTCTTTTGAGAATCTGAAACATCTAGGACCCATCCTCAGCCTGGCAAACGATGATAGATGTACTGCAGCTGTAAGTAGCCTAGCAAAGAGGCCTGTTTGACATACAGACATTCCTCAAGATTTTCATTTTACTGCATAAGTCCTTGTTCAGGATGTATAATTATCATTCCCATTTTTTTTTTTCCTCCTCTTTTTGTGTCTTGGTAAAAATATTTCTTTCTGCCTATGAGTTCTACTTTTTTTCCCCAATTCTCTCCCTTGTACCACTGGGATAACAGCTGTGTGGTGCTTAACTGCCTGCTGGGTTAAACCACAACAGCAGGAAAGGTGCTCCAGACCTTTATTATTATTGTTTTCTTTTTTGCAACAGGCCTAGGTACCAGACAGGATAAAATCATAGAAAAAGCTCAGGATATACTGACAGCGTACCTTGAAGCAGTGATGTTCCTTGAAATCAGAAACTTTCAGTCTCATGTTGTATCTGGCCAACTTTGAGTAGATACTCTCCAGGAAAGCAACAAAGCAATGTTTTTCTTGCTGAAATGCATAACAGCAGATCTTGCTGCCTAAGGAGCTTTTGTAGTCAAGGGTGTGGCGTCACCTTATCCAGAAGGGTAATAAAATCTCTGTGCTTTGCAGATATTGGAGATCTGCAACACATTTTCAGTGGCATAATAAAATGATTCTCTTCAGGATTTATATACCAAACCATTCTCCATGCTGTCAGTGCCCTCCTCACCACGTTTGCACACACTAGCATCTGGCACAGGGAATCCACATTTGCCAAGCCAAAGTGCATGGGATGTACATAGTAAGGAACTGGTAGTAGTGGCAGCTGAAGGATCTGTCCCACGCCAGACTCCAGCATGGCTTTTGACATTGTCTCCCATTACATTCTTGTAAGTAAGCTGAAGGAGCACTGAATAGAGAAGTAGACAGTAAGATGGATTGAGATCTGGTTAATTGGCAGAGCTTGGTGTGTTGTGATTAGTAGCACAGAATCTAGCTGAAGGCCTGTATCTAGCAGGGTTCCCCAGGAGTCAGCATTGTTCAATGACTTCATCAATGACCTGGATGAATGAATAGAATGCATCTTTAGCAAATTTTCTAGTGATATGAAGCTGAGACACCGGAAGGCTGTGCTGCCATTCAGCAAGTCCTGGGCAGGTTGGCGAGTGGGAACAAGTGGAAATTTATGAGGTTCAATAAGGGCAAGTGTAGAGTGCTACACCTGGGGAGGAATAATCACATGCGTCAGTACAAGTTAGGAGATATCCTGCTGGAAGGGTGCTCTGGGGATTTAGGGGCCCTGGTAGACAACGGGATGGTCATGAGTCAGCAGTGTGCCCTTAAGGCCAAGTCAGCCAGTGATGTCCTGGGATGTATTAAAAGATAATGGCTAGCAAAGTGAGGGAGGTGATCCTCCCCATCCACTCTGCCCTGGGGAGGCAACACATGGAGTATCATTCCCAATTCTGGTCTCCCCAGTTCAAGAAAGATAGGGAACTTCTAGAGAGTCCAGCAGAAAGTCACAAAGATGGTTAGAGGCCTGCAGCACCACCCTTATGAGGATAGGCTGAGAGACCAGGGACTGTTTAACCTGGAGAAGGACGAGGGGGAGATCTTATCAGTGCTTATAAATAACCAAATGGGTGGGAGCCAAGAGTATGGGCTGGGGCTCTTCTCAGTGATGCCTACTGAAAGAGCAAGGGGCAGTGGGTGCAAACAGGAACATTTTAAGTTCTATCTCAAATGAGGAAAACCTTATTTATGTGGAAGGCAACAGAGCATTGGAATAGGCTGCCCATAGGAGTTGTGGAGTCTCCTTCTCTTGAGATATTCAAAGCCCGCCTAGATGCCTTCCTATGGAACCTACTGTAGGAAACCTGCTTTAGCAGGGGGTTGGACTAGATCTTCAGAGGTCCCTTCTAGCCTCTACAATTCTGTGATTCTGTGACTGTTCCTGAAGCACTGTGCCCTGTGGGAAAGATCCATGTGGAAGAAGAGAAATAGAGTGAGGAAGAAGCAAACAACAGAGACAAAAATTATTACAGACTGACTGCAGCCACCCTCCACCACCACTTGCGCTGCTCAGGAAGAAGCAGAAGTGTCAAGAATGAAGCTGTGCCTGGGAAGGGAAAATAGGGGGAGAAAGTGAATATACGTTTTTGTTTTTCACCATTCTACTCTAATTTTAACTGAAAGTAAATTAAATTAATCCCTGAGCTGAGTTTGACAGTAATTGCAACTGATCTCCTTGTGTCCATTTCCACCTTGTGTCCATTTTTCATCCTATTTTCTCCCTGTCCTGGCAAGGGTGGGATGTGACAGTGGCTGTATGGACATCTGGAGGCCAGCCATGATCATATCCACCACACAGGAAGGCAGCTTTACAGAAGGCAACTTCTGGAATCCACACAGAAAACAGTTGCTGCACCCAGACCTAGAGACTCTGACCCTGCCTGGCCCCATACCTTGTACACACAGACAGCACAACAACCAGGGGGCTGAGCTGGGGAGAGGCTGAAAGCAGTGAGCTCAGGAGGAGCTGCCAGTGTTGCACAGTAACAGGATGTGAGTTGGCACATAGAAACATGAGAAGGACACACGGAGAAAAAAAATCCCATGGGAGTAGTCTGACATTAGAAGAGGTAGCACAGAGAAGCTGTTGAACATTTAAAACTAGACAGATCCTGAAGAATGTGATCAAAAGTGTTCCTGCTTTCAGTGAGAGTTGAAACCTGATAATCTTCCAGTCTGGAGTACCCCTCTCAGCACAAATGGATTTACATTCATTTTTTTAAACAAAAACTCTTATTGCTTTATTAAGATATTCACATAACTCATGTTACTGGAAGTGCCGTTCAGTATGTACGTAGAAATAGCTTACTGCTTTTCCACAGAGATCAACTTAAACACCACAGATCAAAATGAAAGTACAATTTAGCCTGATTCATGTTTTATGAACTAAGCAACCTTCCTCTGTAACAAGAGCAATCCCCATAAAGTATATTCATTGTCTTTTGGTTTATGATTTTTTTTTTTTTTTTTTTTTAAAACACAGCTCTGAAGTACTCTGTGGATGTATATTACATACAGGATGGCTTTACAAAATTCTAGCTTCCAAAGAGATCTTAAAAGATCATCAAGCTCCTATACTCCTATACTTACTTGACATAAAAGTGCATGAACGTTCAATGGGTTTAAACATTTCCCAGACACTTTTAAACACACACACACACACACAGAAAAACACCTGGTGCTTTGTTCTTATAGGAGAAAAACATAATCAGAAATAAATTCACAATTTTAAGTATTGTTCAGCATAAAATATGCTACATGTTTTTTTCAAGGGACTCAAACCAACAAGATCTGTTGACAAGTCTCTTTGGCAGTCTTAGTATCAGTGGTGGTCTCTCTGGATGTCCTAGTAAGGAAGTCCTAGGGGAAGACAGTTGACCAGACGGTGCTGCTTGTGCTTCTTGACTGTGACTGACTACAATTTCCGTGTTACTGCTTGCTGTATCAGCCAAGTCAAGACTTCGATTAGCTCCTTCTGTTGCTTCCACAAGCTCACCTCCAGTATTTCTAATGTCACCATCTAAGTCCATTCCTCTGGTAGGAGTACTGTATTTTTTCACTACTCCACTAGTTTCTTTACTCACTCTGTAAACATCTTCGCATCCTGTAATCCCCAGGAAAGAAGATAAAGACTCACATTCCCTCTCATTCAAGTGAGTTGTGCCAGTCCAAGTAACACTGCTATCACATTCAGTACTTTCTGGCTCCTTGCTACTATCACTGTCAATTGTAATAACCACTGGAGAAGAATGTGTTGAGCTACTCATGTGATGTTTTCGATGTTTCCTCTTATGCTTTTTCTTTTTCTTCTTAACATGCTTCATTGTGTCTGTCACTTTGCCTTCGTAAACTATTTCCACGCTTGGACTTCTCATCCTTTTCTTCTTTTTCTTATGCTTTGTCTCACTACTTGCTCGATTGTCTGAGAGGCTATCTTCATTTTTGCAGCAGTCACGAAACTTTGAGAAAGTTTTCTTGGGGTTCTTTTCTCTCTCCAGACTAGTGCTCTCCTTCACTGCATTCTCCAAGTGCCGAGTTTTGTACTTCCTCTTTCCACCAGGCTTTTCACTTTTCAATCTGTCTGTTCCTCCAGAAGGTGTCCTTGACCTGGTGCTTGATCGACTCCTTGATCTGCATCGTTCATAATAGTAGTAATGTCTCTCATGCAATCCCCTCTGGCTACGTGGGTCTGTTCTTTCAGTAAAAGACTGTATCCTGAATTCTGGACTAGCAGATTGCCTTGAATAGTGAGCCTTAGACTGAGTCCTCTTCCTGCAGGAGGAGCCATCTCCAACGGTCTTTCGACTATAAAAGGCATAACCCCACTGGTATCTACTTTGGTAATTGTCTCTTCTATAGTAATAATCACTGTCTCTGCTCCTTGACCTCCTTTTGCCATGGCCTTTGCTACGTGATCGTGATCTGCTTACCTCTCTGGATGTAGTGCTCTCATGACTAAGGGAGCCCCTCTGGCTTTTTAGGGAGAGGCTTGTGTCACAAGTTCTTGACCTCCTCCTGCTTCTTTTGCTCCTATGTTCACTACCATCTCTGCTTCTTGATCGTCTCTTTTTAGACTGGCATTTGCTAGAATGGTCCCTCCTAGACCGATGGCCATGACTGTCACAACTGTTCTGTGAATAAGTCTGAGGACTTCTGGTGTTTTTCTTTCTGGACAATTGGTGACCGTAAGGAGAACAAACAGTGTCCATTTCTGGAGACAGGCTCCTGACTGAGTCCAGTGGAGACAGATCTTTTATTTTATCTTTGTTCTTACTATAAGGAGAGCAAATGGTGTCTGTCTCTGGAGATAGGCTCCTGATTGAGTCCAGTGGAGATAAATTTTTTACTTTACTTTTATTTTTTCTATAGGGAGAAGAAATGATGTCTGTCTCTGGAACTGGACTCCAGACTGAGTTGTGTAGAGAAAGACTTTTTACTTTATCTTTGTTCTTCTCATCAGTCTTTGACTCTGTCTTCTCAGCTGCAGAGGACAGGGAGCTCCTACAACTACTCACATTCTCCTTGTACAGGGGGGAGTGAGGTGATGAAGCCCTGCTTGTTTCACTGTCACTCCAGCTGCGACCCTTCATTGACTGCTCTTTCTTCACATCCTCCCTCTTCTCCTCCCTGATGGACTCCTCAGAGTCTGAGGACAGCTCAACCAGTTCTGGTGTCCTCTCAGCTAAGGGTTTAACATACCCAACGATAACACAATTGTCTGATGAAGAGTCACTCTCATTGGAGTCAATACCAGCCTGTAACTGAGGATGCAGTGTGGTTCTTTTCCTGGCTGAATCCTCATCAGAACTTTCTGACATCTCCAGAGGAGAAGCTACAGTGGCACGAACCTCTTCTGAAATGGAATACGAAGGCCCTGGAGTTTCATCATCCCAAGGGGCCTGACCAACCCCAGACATGGATGAACTGTGTTCTGGCCCTTGAGGATCTGCCTCATCTGGAGAGATTGTAATAATCGATGAGTCTGAGTGGCTTCCTTCATCATACGATGGTGCGGGACAGTCATAATTGGCATGCTGATCATATGCCTCTAAGTTAAAAGGACATCGGGCAAAACTGATGAATTCATGTAGGAAGTGTTCAGTCCGATTCAATAAGAATGGCTTTAAATCATCAGCAAAAGCCTGGCTTTCCAGATCATACCTGGTCACATTACTCATGATGATATGTTGCACAATATTAACTAAAGAACCATGGGCACCAAACAGGACTGTAAGCTCTCGCTTCAGCCAGGGAACCAACCTGTGTAGGCAGGCAGGGTTGTGGCGGAAAAACTCTGCGGAAATGTCTCGATAGCGCCCACCATCTTGAATGCTACGAACACGCACGCCAGTGCGGTACAGGGCTCTGCGGAAGTTTATCATGTCCTCCTCCTGGATCTGCCGCAGAGATCTGCCCTCTGCACTAGCTTGCCTACGTGAGGCCAGCCTTCTTATCATTTGCTGGATCTCTCCATCTCTCTGCCGCACAGGTTGGCTTGACAACCCTTCAAACAAAATCCCGTTATCCGGAGGGGATAGCGTCCTTCGAGAAGAGGAACTGCCTCGATGGTAAGAGGAAGTGCGGCGTTCCCTCGTTAAGGTGGTACGGTAACGAAATCTCCGGCCATCGGGGCTGGCAAAAGAACCATTTTCTGAAGGTCTGAGTATGTATTCCTTAAAATCATCTTCAGCACGAACTGTATGGAAAATAGAGAAGAAAGGCTGTTTGCAGAGTGGGCATTCTGCTTTGTTTTTTGACCATTCCTGGACACAACGGAAGCAGAATCTGTGCAAGCACCGATCTAGATAGGCAACATTGTCAAATCTGTCCAAGCAAATGGGGCACTTAGAGTCAGGAGAGGCATCTGTTGGCATGGTCTGGTGCACCTTGCTGTTGCTAGCCTTTGGCAAAAAGCTGCTGTCTTCTGAAAACTCCTTGGCTGCATTAGCTGCGTTCTACAAAAGAAATAAACAAGAAGATCACTACTCTTCCTGAGAGAAAGAAGCATTTAAGTCTATACACAGAAACATACAACAGTCACCCGATAAGGTTGAAAACACCAGCATTAATTCTGAGAGAATACCAAACAGAGAAGCAGCACAACTTAACTACTCTGCTTGCTTCTCTTCACATTAAAATCAGGTCTTCCAGTGCTGCAAGATTCAAATGGAGCCTAAATGATGCTGGTGGATGTAACACCAACAAACCATAAGTCTGTCTTCCCCCCACTCCCCACTTTGGTAAGTTTAGGATTCACACAGAATCCTCCAAAGCACACTTCCAAAAAAAACCAGCACATAGATATAAAAGATGGGAGAAGCTACTGTTATCTTTTGAAAAAAATTGGTTCTGTTTGCATTTAGCTGGTCCAACAGTGCTGAGTGCACCTTGTACAGCTTGCTGGACCAGAAGACTAGTCCAGGAACGCACTGAACCGTTCTTGCTCGGGTGATGTCGCAGCCAGGCGTTACCCCGCACCCACCCATAGACCCACAGCCCCTTTGTTCCGCCAGGCCGTCGGCGGTAGCGAGCAATAAATCCGCCTATTCTATGCAGAGGACCAGCGCTGCCCTGGACGCTGCGAACCGCTGCAGACGAGCGCCCACGCTGCTTCCACGGCAGCCCCCTTCCCGCCGGCCGCGACCGCCAGTGGCAGCCGCGGGCCCGCAGCGGTGCCCGCACGGACACGCTCCGCCACACGGGTCCGCCCCGGACCTCCCGCCGGGCCGACAACCGCGCTCACCTCTGCCGAGCCCTCGCTCCGAGCCCGCGTCCGGCCCGATGGCGTCTTCAGCCCGTGCCGAGGCCGGCTGCAAACGCCGCCGGGTCCGTCCCGCCGCTCCTCCCCCGCGGGATGGCGGCGGCGGCGGGCGGCCTTCGCCACACCTCGCGGCAGCTCCGACATCGTCGGCGGAAGTGGCGTTGCCACGGGAACGATTGCCTCCGCCCCCACCGCCAGCGGGGCAGAGCAGTGCCGACGTTAGCGGAACCGGTCGAGGATTTTATACGTCACTTCCGCTCTACCCGGCGGCGCCGTACTGCCGTACGGGAGCGGTGGGCGCGCTGGGTTTCGGCCGGCCGCCCGCCATGGATCCGCAGGGACGGCGGGATCCGCGCCCGCTCTACCGCCTGGTGCGTGGGGGCCGAGGGGTGCCGGGAGAGGCGGCTCGAGGCTGTTACTAACCTTTGGCCTCCTAGGTGCTGGCCGCTCTGGTGCTGCTTTCCTGGGGCTACGTCCTGTACGGGGCGCGGGAGGCGGCGCGGCGGCAGCTGCAGAGCGAGCTGGCGGTGCCTCGGCTCCCATAGCGGAGGCGGAAGGACGGCGGCGTGGTCTCCGAGGGAGCCGTCGGAGGACGGGAGGAGCCGCGTGGCCAACTGGGCGAATAAAGGCTGAGCTGCTTTCATGAAAAAACGACAAACTTAAAAAAAAAAAAGTCCGCTCCTTGCTGTTTTGTTACATCGTGTCTCGGGGAGGGAGGGGCAGGCAGAGAGAGCGAGGCTGCAGTCAGCAGGCTGTCTTCCACAGCGTCTTTGTATAGAACTGTGGGAACACACTTTTGTTTGAGTTGGAAGGGACTGTTAAAGGCCATCTAGTCCAACTCCCCTGCAACGAAGAGGGACACCTACAGCCCCATCAGGGTGTCAGAGCCGGGTCTAGCCTGTCTTTGAGTGTCTCCAAGGATGGGGCATCCAGCATCTCTCTGGGCAACCTGTGCTGGTGCCTTACCACCCTTTTTGTAAATAATTTTTTCCTTACATCTAGTCTTTATCTTTTAATTTAAAACTGTCTTTGCTTTTCCTGTCAAAGCAGGCACTGCCTAAAAGTCTGTCACCTTCTGTACCCCATGCAGATTCTAAAAGGCCATTCTCAGGTCTCCCTGATGCCTTCTAGGCTGAACAGTCCCAGCTCTCTCAGCCTGTCCTCATAAGTGCGGTGTTCCATCCCCTGGGTCATTTTTGTTGCCCTCCTCTAGTTGCACTCCAGCAGGTCCACATCTCTCCTGTCCTGAGTATTCCACATCTGGATGCAGTGCTCCAATTGAGGTCTCACCAGTGCAGAGTAGAAGGGCGGGATCACCTTCCTCAACTTGCTGCCTATGCTTATTTTGATGCAGCTCAGGATACGGCTGGCTTTCTGAGCTACAGGAGCATGCTGCTGGCTCACGTTCAGCTTGCCATCTACCAGTACCCCAAGTCCTTCTGGCAGGGCTCGTGCTCATTGGTTTCATACTCTTTCATACTCACCAGCGTGGTGTCATCCCAAATGCACACGTGCCTCTGCTGTTATCCTACAGATACTCCACTCCTCTCCACACACACAGGCAGGCCTCTCTACCCATCTGTATCCTTGCCCATTTGCTGGGCAGAGGTATTACCAGCCAGACAACCTAAAAGTTTGCTATCAAGTTACATTCCTCTGCAGATGTGTTTCCCCTTGGGGTCTGGCAGTGGTGCTAACACTTTGGCTTGCCAATACCAGATATATGTTGTGACTTGCAGTCCTGGTGCTGGTGCTTGCTTTTGCTTTACTTGTACTAGTTGTGCCAATTGCTGCACCTGGGACACATACACTAGTCCTATCCAAGGAGCTAAGGCTGAAATCATTAACTACATCCATGACTGCCACCGGGATACTTACCTGCTTCTCTTGATAGCATAACAGGAGGGACACCGATGCAGATGGGTCTCATTTGGCCTACTTCCTAAATGCGCTGTGTGTGTCATTTCTTAGGTAAGCTGGGAGCCACTTGGAGTCCTGTGACTCTGGAGTCACCAAATGGGTAGCTGAAGGTGCTCTTGGTGGGGGAGGTAGCACAGCAAAGAGAATAACAATCCAAAGTATTTAGCTGTAATGTTCATTGCTTTCCACATTTTCCAAGGGAGAAGAGTGGAGACTGGGCACAGAGATTTGGGACAGGTGTAAGGGATTTGTTGCAGTATTGTACAGTATTGTTCATTATTGTTCAAACAACCATAAAGATTTTGTTTCATAAGCTGGACACATGGTTCAAACAACGATATGTCCAGCTTAAACATAATCAATTTCTTGTCACAGCATCTAAAATTTGTATTGTGAGAAGCTCAAGTACAGTATGGAGGGACTCATAAGGCCAGGTGTTTTTCTGCATGGATGGGAAGAACAGAAACCTGATGATTCCTCTCCCAAACCATGCACTGTGCTAATTCACCTCACCAGACCTGCGAACCTCTTCAAGCTTTGCTCCCCAAGCCATCAGGCCTTTTGGCCCAACTGCCTTTTTTGGCAGCAGAGCAGGAGGCGTGACACTATGCCTGGCCTTCAGGCTCCATGACGAGGTGGGTGCTGCTCTGACAGCAGGGCAGTCAAATGGGAGATGGAGGCTGTGGGCTGACAGTTCCTTGTCAGCCACTGCAGTGGCAAAGAGATCAATCAGTGATTTAGATCATTCAATTTGTGTTGTTTTCTTTGTGTGTGTGTGTGTGTGTTGTTTTTTGTTTGTTTGTTTATTTTTAACAGATCCTCACAAATACATGAAAACTGTCATGGGTTCAGCAGTGCCGTGACAAAGGTCTTTATGCAGAGAGGCTGAGCATCCTCCACCCAAAGCTGTTTTACCGTTGAGCAGCCACCAGATGGAGAAGCACTCCACATCATTGCTTCTGAGTCCAGGCAGTTCCCCTGCTCGCAGTGAGTGGCAGACGTGTGCTGAGGGAAGCATCTCCAGTAGCCTCGAAAAAGCTGGAGCTGCTCCTTGTCCCTGATCACTGGCAGTGTGAGCCCACAGCTGCTCACATCAAAGATACAAGATGCCCAGAAACTTCCTGCAGCTGAATACACTTTTGCCCTGTAACAACAAGGAGGCAGAAAGATTATCCAAAATTACTGTATTATCCTAACTAAAAAAAGAACTAAAAAAGCAGTGTGGTGTTCTGCAGGTTCAAAACTGAGTCTCAAGAGCTTCTGTGCCTTGCCATGTCCTTCCTTTTCTCTGTCCTATGCAGCAGCACGCCTGAGTCACTGTTGACTGTGGAAATCCTCAGTGCTCTGTCCAGATGTGAGCTGAAGCCATGCCAAGGTGATGACAGGAGCACAAAACAGCTCGCTCAGGTAGTGAAGGAGTGGGATGAAAGTCTCTGCAGAGGTGGGGAAATGCCTCTTTCAAGAATAGTGGGGAGGGCACAGCTTGCAGTTTCCATCACTCGAACTTTCTGCTGGCCTCTGCTGCTTGCCTAGCGGTAGCAGCTTTGTCAGAAAGAATTAAAATCAGATGCACCCCTCTCTAAAGGAACACATGCAAATCCCTTACGCTTGCATTGAAGGTGTGGCAGGAAGGACCCAGACCCATGCTTAGCATCCAGCTGGGAGCAGTCAGCTCTCCTTACCCACAAAGATGCAGTGAAGAGCAGAAAACATTTCCTGTCCAAAGCAAGCAAAAACTAGGTTTAGGCAGTATGAACCATTTGGATGCTATCACCTGAGATGGCTGTTCTTATGCCTTTCATCCCTAAAGGAACATATTCATAATGGTCATTAACACCCTTCAGATCTTTTTATTTATTTTTTAAGTAAAGTGTTGCCCTGTTTATGACAGCAACATGCATGTTTGTTAGTCATGAAGTGTTTTGTTTGCTTAGGTTTCAGGGGGTTGTTTGAGAAGATTGTGATTTTGATGCTTTTGATTAGCATCGCTAAGAGGCACTTTAAGTTAATGAAATGATTAACTGATTCATCCAGGAATGCAGTCACACTAATAGCTGCTTCTGCAGATACAAAGGATTCCCTTTCAAATACATCCATGCCTCATGTTAGTACCCATGGATACATGTTAATTACAAGGCTGACAAGAGTATGTAAGCATAGCTAATGTTGTAGATGAGTTATTTAATGAAGACAGTTGAAAAAATGTCAAAAAAGGGAAATAAAATAATCAGCCAAGTGGAAAATGGTGGGCTGAGTTCTGCCTTAAATCACCTTAATCTACCGGTGATAAACAATTTCTCCCAAATTATAACAGCAAGGAAGCAGGAATATAATTGCTTAATTCCTGCATTACAGACTGTTTGAAAATGGAGGAATTACTCGAGTTCAAATCACAGCTTAACAGTGCCCTTTGTCTGCTCAATAATTGTATACTTTTATTGTCCTGTCTGTTTTTCATGCAAGATTACCTGAATCCTAAAAGCAGTATAAATACAGATTTTGGTAAATATACACAGCTTGGTAAAAGGATGCCTACCAATTTTTAAAAAAATTTTGGTATTGACTGTCCATGAAATGTATATTGTCCTAAAGACAGTATTGCAGGTTTTGTGGTGAAAGACAAAAAAGGGTGTATGGCACAGGAGCAGAAAAAAGGGTAAGAGAGAGGCACAGTACAGTGGAAGACACCGGAAATAAACAGGGTGCTGTGTGTTGGGAGACATTACCAAGGCTTCCTGATTAAAAACAGAACATAGGACTGGCTTGTCTGAGTGGTGATGCTGCCAAAAAATCACACAAAAATTTGGATTGAAGAGCTGCAATTCTTTATTTCAAATGCGAGCAGGGTGGTTTCTGAATGCACTGTTACTACAGGTTTCTTCCCCTGTTTGCTGCAATCATCTGCCATCACTTATCCCACGCAGTGTGCATTTTATATATCATGGTGAAAAGGAATACATAGATCTGAACAGAAACCAGTGTTACTCTGGCCACTGCCAGTGACTTGATAAAGCTACAAAGCACATAAATGTGATCAGCTAAAATGAAGCAGTACCATACAAAAGCCTCTGCAGAAGCTAGGCGGCAGTGTTGGCATATGCTTCAAAGCACAGGCAAGCTACTGTCTGCATTTTGCACAGTGGGTTGAAAATTGTGAGTCCTCTGTTTACAAGGATTGGATTTGGACCTTCTGTTTTGTCATCTGAACTAAAAATGGCTTTGCATCTATGAAACTTCAACCTAAAGACCAACAAGAAAAAAGTTTTATGCAGATTTCCCCAAGCAGAAAGAATATAACATTTATTTTAGAGGCCTTTTTTTTCCTCACACCTAATTCACAATTATGTACATCTATAGACTGATTTAACAATGACACACCACCAAATGATCATGTCACTAAAAGGAATGTGTAATTAGTATTTACATTCAGAGAAATAGAAGGCTTTGCCACAGACACAGGAAGAAATGAATGGTTAAAAAGATAAAGACCTTCAAAGACCATATGTTGCCCAAAGCAAGCTTTAATGAATTTTATTGTGGTTCAGTGAATCTGGTTTGCTTTTAACGGTTCATTTGGCAAGCTGTTGCTGCAGCGATTTCTAATAATAATGTCACAGCAATCTTTTAACTGAGTACAGATTTGTGACCATGCAGGACTTCTCTGAAGGCAATTTCTGAACTTGGTAAGATGGCAGAACATATGCAGTGAGCTCCTTGAGCTTCCTCCTCTATGACAAGTCATCGCACGGAAGAACAAGAGGACAGTATTCATGCTGAGGTGCAGCAGAAGGTATTCTCTTCCACTCAGATGAGGATTATTTCGAAATGATAACAGCAGCTGAGAGCAGAATATTGCCAGCAGATAGGGACAGTGTTTACTTCATCTTTTGGTGTGACTTTAGTCTTAAAATCTTTGGCTGTTAGTAATTACAGACAATACGACAATATGTTTTTAGTCAACATACTAATTTTTTTGATTGAGATTTCTTCCTAGTCCTTTTTTCCAAATGGTGTTTTGACTCCATACTTATGTTGATACAAGTAGCAAAGTAGCCAAAATTCATTGAAATATTTAAGAAATGATGAACTGCAGTTAAGACTAAATATATACCAGTTTTCAACATAAAGCATGAGCCAGCAGCATAACTCAAATACAGGCAAAAAAAAAAAAAGAAAAAGAAAAAAAAAAGCCCGTACTATTTAAATACTTGGCTAGCTAGGCAGTTTGATAACCATACTTATCTTTTTGCAACAGCTGCAGTCGTCCAGCTGTACCTTCACATTTCTAGAGGCTCTCAGGCGCATGATAACACACTCTGTCTTCTGTACTATCATTTTCCAGCTGTAACTGTGACTGGACAACACATTTTGTAGCAGGCAGAGCATGCCTAATGCTAGGAGGTGAAATCTGTAGTGCAAGAAAAGGGGGAAGAATGGGAAGAGAGGCCTCTCCTAGCAGATTAAAGCCCAGACCTATACAAATAGCCTGCACGCCCCTTAAGTGGGGCAAATAATCCCATCAGTGTCAGTGAGGTCAAACCAACAAGCTCCACCTTAGTAAGTGTTGAGCAGATAGTAGAGCTGCTTGGGTATGTCATGGACACAGAAATACACTGAGCAACATGAACATTTTAGCCCCGGTTTCCATTTTTATGCTATTGGTGACAACTGATAGCATAAAAAATGATCAGGAGTGATGTGCCAGCTGAAAAGGTGGTCCATTCAATTCATATGCTTTGCCGTAAACCACACAGGGCTGCAGCCTGCAGATTTCGTTCACTGTGACTAAGAAGGTTCCACCTCAGTAAAGAACCAAGAGATGTGGTGTCCAGGAATGCAGGTGTTACCTCTGCCCAAACCAAGCCAGAGAGGAGCCCTCATTCTCTCCTCAGGACAAGGGGCTGTGCCACTCACACTGATGGATCCCTATTTCCTCGCAAAGATTCTTCCTTTCTGAATAGTACGTTAATTCTTTCTTCCAGTGGGGGGAAAAAATGAAAAGACAGCTGCACAGGAAATCTTGGGCTTCAATAAAAAGAGAGGTTTCACAACAAACATTAGCACATCGTTGAGAATTCAGAAAAAAAAATTACTTTTCCAGCTAAAAACAGCATGTTAATATGTATTAGCACAAAGTCTATGTACAAATGTATAACTTCATATGCTTCATGAAGCAGTTGTATCTTAGATAACTATCTCTTCTTTTGAATATATAGTAAAAAAAAAATCAGAAAACTTACATTTCTTAGCATGGATCTCAGCAGACTTGTGTGAAGACTCCTGATTGTATTGTCTGCACAAGATCCACCCACATTAATCTATGAATAAGTAAGTTGAATGTTCTGTAATTTTTTTTTTTTTTTTTTTTTTTTTTTTAGATAAACTGAAATTAGGAAGACTTTATGCAACAGGAAGAAAGTTATGTAACTGCATCTCAAAACTACTTCAATCATAGTGCGGTCTTGTCATTGGCCAACAAAATTCTCACAGGCCCGTTAATGTTGATGATAAATACTAAATGTTTCTTTCTGGGAAAAGAGTACCAATGTTTATTTGAAGAATGCACACTTCAAGTCTGAGAAGCAATTTCTGAAATAGCTTAGTAGGATTCCTTTATCGCTGCTTAATTGGCATGTTCTCTGCTGTTGCTGAATTAAATGTTTGCTCACTTATGCTGTTTTTTGCTCTTGAAAGTGGATAATGAAATTGTAAACGATGCTCCAGAAATCCTTCTAAAACTTCAGTGCTAAATTAAATGGACAATACCACGTGCTAAATAAAAGTGAGCTACAATTAATTTTAGGGGAGAGCAAGCCATGCCTGCAGCTTGCTGATAACTTACATTTCCAGAATCGCACTTTTCACTGAAATAAATGCTTCTTTTCTTTCTGGTGGTGTGTGAAAGGCCAAAATGAAGAAACAATATGACTGATGATATGCATATGAATGTAGCGAGCTGCCAGCATTAAATCAGGCAAATCTCCATGTCTCTGCCAGGGGACCAGGTATCTCAGCAGAGGCTTCTGGAACCACCTGCGCTCCAGAAAATGAGGCTAACTCTAGCAGATGAAGTTTGGCTCCATTTACTGACATGAACAGATCAGCACTCAAAAAGTTACCCCTTTGAAAAGAACTAAGAGAGAAAAACAAGTTTTCCTTGCTTTGCTGCATTTGTAAGTTTAAGTAAAGTACATGTTGACACCAATTGAAATTAAAAACTCAAGTTGTTGGGTTTTTGGTAGGTTCACAAAACATTCCTTTAAACTCCAGTACAGTCAAAGATTTGAAGTAGGCAGACAAGTCTTGAAATAAGCATTCAAGCAGTAAGTAGACAACAGATGAAAGTCACTGAGACACCACCTATTTTATACCCCATCTTTACAAATCTTTAACTATTTAAAGATCTTGTTCTCTTCCCACACATGCACAGGTAAGCTGAATTACCATGGTACTAAGCTGATTTGGTCAACATATTAGAACAAAAACAGGATTCATGCCTCTTAATATAATCCACCCACAATTTAGATATCTGGCCTAAAGTAGTCAGGTTCCTCACCACACCCTGGGTCATCTAATTTTTATTAGCTTAGATGTCTTCATTTTCATCCAAGTATCAGCCACAGATGACTTGCAGAAAGAAGACCAACAAACTACTCATCCTTCTCTTAAGTTCTGAGGACTGTCTTCAAAATGCACTGGACATGAATCATAATTGCGTGGGTGCCTGGAGGAGAGTACAGACATCCAAGGACAACAGCTATAATGGGATGCTGCTATGCCAGTACAATACTAACTTGAAAATCTATCTGTGATTTCAGTTTAAGCAGTAGAGGGTAGGATAGTGGAAACAGGTTTTAACCACCGTGTATGGGAGATCATCTCTACTGTTACTCCCTGAAACTGTCCATCATTGCATGTATAGAAACTGCAAGGCAAGAGGGCTGTTTTGTGACAAAAGGTCACATACTTCTCCATGCTCTGTGTGTTCCAGGTTCAGTGCAGAAGTGTTTATGTCTTCTGAGACAACAGTTTTGCCAACAATGACAAAAAAATGATTATTTTTCAGCAGGAACATAAGGCAGAGAGATACCACTGAGGTGGGACAAGTGCACAGCCAGAAATAAAGAATGGGCACCTCCTCAGCACCTCATCCATTTGCTGCTCATCTTTCCAGGACTTAAAAGACATGTGACCTAATTCAACTAAAACAACCTTAAATAATGGCATTTATTAAACAGAATGTGTGAAAAGGATGTGAGTGACACAGAAGTTCACCTACGTATGGTGTGAGAATAGGGGCAGGTTTCCTGTTTGTGTCTAACAATTTCCTTAGAGGTCAATCATGAGAACTTGCAGAAGTTCACTTTTTTCTTTCATCTGAGGAGGGAAAGTGAAATATCATTTCCAGGAAAAATGTGGACAGGGTTTCCATGGTTTTCAGAGAAGCATTAGAAGATTAAAAAAGAAAGGCATCTCTATATCTGTGAAGGCTTATATGGATATACAAAGTGCCTCCACTCTGTATGCCACTTTGTACATGGAAAGTATGAGGTACGTACTGCCAATTTTTTTACATTTCTTGCCTTATACCACCTTGCAATTAGCTTCTTTCATACTTTTCTTTTCCTGGTAATCGGGGAAACTGATGTATCATTTTTCTTAATGTCCACATCAAAAAACCTTAATTTGTTCTTTCCATGAATGTCAAACTACTTGCTGAGGTATCTTTAGCTTTTGAGAATAACACTCTGCATATGGAGTAAAATCAGCAGCTTTGATCTCCACTTTATCTTCTTGACTTGTTTCAGCCGAAGAGTTACATATCAGTCAATGCACTTCATATCCTCCTACTGAGCTTGAAAAAAGGCAACCAGCAACAAATCCATCTGAATACTACAAAATAATGAGGTGAGCTTCACTGTTGAAATACAGACTCATCAATTACCTTATAATGAGAACAGTAACAAAGAATTAGGGGAGTATTTTTTTTATCATTAAGCAAGCCCAGCATATTCCAACATGCTTAAGTACTGACACAGGCATATTTTATAAAATAACCAAAGCTGAAACACACAGAAAAAGAAAAGCAGTATTTGGCATTGTCCAGTCCCTACAAACCAAAGGGGGCATGGCTTACATTAAATCAATCAGGGATCTGAAGCACAGGATGTTTTGTATTACGTATGCTCGGGCAAAGCACCGATATTTGTGGCATTCATTAAAGAAGTGAGAGAAGAGGATTTGCTCCCCAAGAAATTCTTAATGATTAGTTGAGCCCAACTTGTTCTCCAGCTATGGTGTGAAATGCTGTGGAGACCAGCTCTGAGCACCAGAGCAGGCTCAGTGCAAAGAAGACTTTATCATCTGCCTCTCGTCAGAGTTTTCAGTGAGCAGCCAAGACTAGGCTCACACATGATTCCCACATCCTAGAAATCCAGACTTTCCTAGGGAGCCAGGACTCAGCCATTTCAAAGAACAAAGCTAGCACCAGTTCATAATGGAACTACCCATTTCAGAAGTATTATCATATCCCTTGGGTCTGGCTGATACCCAAGGCAACCAGGTTCAAAGTCTTGCCAGAGCTGTGAACACAGACATAGGACTCTAAAGATGGTGTAGCAAGAGAGGGCATTTAGCCAAAGAGTTCTGTGCACTGACCAGCTCCTTCAGTTCCACCTAGATAATGGCTGGAAAACACTGGCATCCCTAGCATCAGTAGAAAGAGTTTTATCCATTTCGAGAGTTTGGATTACTTTCTAGTGTGGGACCTTTTTAGTCTCATGCAGGAAAACCATCTGCCTAGCATGAATTACTGAATTAGTATAGTTTTGCAGTGGATTGCATGCTGAAAGGTGAAAGACTCCCTGAGGTTGGTTATAAATTCACAGTGTTATTAGTGCCTTTAGTTGTTGCAGTGATGAATTAGCAAGCCATATGAGCTCATGGATGAAACTGATCTACCGCTGCACTCATCTATCAAAGAACTTGCAATGCTGACAGGAAAGAAAATATTAACTCATTTTATAGGTGATAATCTCAGGCAGACCAAGGATTAGCTCTGCAGGAGTCATCTAAAGAAACAGAAATCACATGATGTTCTCTCCATGCTTTCCAATGTCTTGGCATGCTTTCACATGGAAGTCCAGCGGAAAGCATCTGGCCTTAATATGATCACAGAAATCTCTTGCCACAGCCCACTGCATATTATAAAGTCACAGACAATATGTACCACCAGGTTGATAGGTTTTAGATATTTAGATGGGTTTTTAGATATTACGAGAGGAAGTAATATTTGCATTACTTCACTTCTCTGGGCCCCAAATGCATTATGTATGCCAAATAAACATACGCTCTTGCTCTGATAGTGGTGCTGGTTCTCTGATTCTCACTGTATGCACAGCACAGAGCCTATACCGCAGACTGACCAAATGTTTTTACTGTAATACAGAGACATAGCTTTTCGGCCTCACTTTCACTCTAGTCAAGTGACCACCTTATTCTTGAGACTGAAGCAATGCTCCCTGGAAGCTGTGTGAGCAAGGCCATAAAATGGGCAGTCCATAAGATGAAAGATGAAGATCTACAAGCAAGCAATGAGCAAGAATTTCTAAGACCAACCTAGCTGGGGTACAAGCAAGAATCACACGCAGCTTGTGTTACTAATTAACACCAGCACTGCTAGGGGGGTTTCCCAGAGTTTGGACAATCAGGATAACATCAGTTCCCTTTGTATTCCCTTTTGTCAGAGCCTGCTGATGCAGAACTGCAAGTTGAACAAAATGGTACGTTCTAGGCTTCATCATTTTGCCTCATACGTTACCTTCCCTAAACTCGCTGCAGATCACTCCCAGATCCTTCTTTGTCCCCCAGGCACGAGGCGTGCCATGTTTTGATCTGCTTGTGTGAGGACAGATCTAGCAGAAGAAGGAAATATCAGGACTGCTTATCTGGGGTGAGTTCCATTTGCTGCTCACCACTCACAGGGGACAGCTGGCATGCGAACTGTGTATCTCTAAATAAAACTTGTGAGGACATAGCAGTAAGGAGATGGGCAAATTCCATGTGAGGTGGGTTTTTCTGCTCAGCTTTTTCTTTACTCAGAGCAGATCCTCACTGTGGCAAACTCTGAGTTTGTTTGCCTCTGAAAACAAGGCAGCATCCCCTAATACCTGCATGCATTAAGGAAGGAACGAGCAGGTTGGTATTTTTGCAGCAGACAGAACTGAATCTCTGCCTGAAAAAAGATGCATGTGATTGAAAAGGCATTTTCCCAGGCGAGTTCCTGTTTCCTGGATCTCTCTCATTGCTGATTATTTTCCCTGGATTGCCCATTCAAGTCTTTTCTTTCTAACTTTCTTATTTCCTAGAGCGACTAGTTTTTTAGTAACTTCAAATCAAGGAATAAAATCAGCAATATTCTGATTACAGACAAGTTCTGAAGACAACATCTGTATTCTAAGAGCAGAGTATTAAACCACAAATCTGGCAGTGTCCAGTTGCTGAGACACATCCTGGAACATAAGTCACATTCTGACCTGAGAAGGAAAGTGAGTTTAGTCACAGATACAAGGACGTCTTCCAGTTAGAGAGCATGATCTGATCATCTCCCATCTTTCTTTTTGGCACTCAACCAAGGGTGCCCAAAAGGTCTCAACCTGCAGGTGAAATTAGAGGTTTTTAGTTTTCTTTGATTTCCCATAAGCCTCAAGCACTGCACATTAACCACCATCTCACTTTGATGTGAGCTGCAGGCAGCTGTCAGATGGTAGCATGGCACACCAGTATGTGAACATGAATTGAGTCAGACTTGGAAAGTAAAGCTTAGCTTCCATAACTGCTCCATTAAGCTAGCTTAGAAAGAAAAATAATTAAGAGTAAAGGAATAAAAACAAGAAAAAAAAGAATCAAATGTAAAGCATTTTAAAACTAGAATTATCTCTGAGGAAAACTACACACATCCCATCTCCTGGACATGAAAGGACATACAGAATCTAAACCAGCATAATAATAATAATAATAATAATAATAATAATAATAATAATAAATGTATACAGCATGCAGCCACCTTCAGAAATAATTGAGTTTTTGCAAAATCACATGCTGGCCCTGAGGAGTTCGCCAGGTAACAACTGGAAGGGAAGTCACAAACAAATACTTTCTAGGACAATTGTATCTGCAGTTTTTTATCTCTGGATGTGGAATAATATTCCCTGGCACAGACTCCCTGGTGCAAGTCCTTGGGGCTCTCCAAGACCCTTCAACCAGCAAGCTGCCCATCCTCTTGCCACACCTCTACTGCAGGGACGCACATACACTGGCTGAACTTCCTACATCCACAGCCTGCTTCTGTTCAGCACCTGCCCCTTGGCTGGCTGATGGCAAAGCAAGAGAAGCTGGAAAGGTCAAGCAGAAACCATCAAGCAAAGAGATACCAAGTAAAGCAAGCAATGAGCTCACCGGCCCTGGAAACCCTGGGTCAAACAGGTCAGAGACAGAGGCTGTTAAGCAAAGTGAGAAACGAAGGCCATTATTTCAAAGCCGCACCACCAAACAATATTGGCCTGTGGCCACGATTGCTATGCTTTTGATACTGCTATGCTCAAGACAGAAATCAGAGGACAGCAGGAGTTGTACAGATTAGGCACAAGTTGCATTGGCAGCAGTAGTCATACATAAAAGCAGTAAGACGAGGAGGAAAAAGCAAAAAACACCTTGAGAAGGGGAAGGCATTACATGCTTTTGAAGACAGACAGTGACAGAAAGACTCCTATCCAAAGGGGCCTTTCGATTTTCCCTAGCAGCAGCCCATTAATCTCCTGCTCCCTGCAGGTGAAGGCAGTATGAATTTTAAATCCATCCTGTGGATCACGGGACTGGGTCTCACCTCTGTGGTTACAAATGCCGGGAGATACTTCCTCACAGGGGGCTTCTCCAGTGCCAGCACAACCGGGTGTGCACCTGCTGGGGGAGTTCAGATGTTGGTGAAAGGGCTTCTTTCTCTTACATACCTAAACAGCTCTGACCCCGTTTTTTATTTCTTTCATTAAAGGAAATGCTTTTGACATTTAAGCAGGCAGTATTGAATGGTCCAATTTTGGGAGCTCAAGTTCTAAGAGTCAGGCAGATGCTGAAATGCATGAGCTGTATCGATTGCATACTTTCAGGTTATATAAGCAGTTTTTACTGAACAATATATTAAACATTCAAATATTTTCCTCCACTTAAAAGTTTGAACACACAAGAGGAAAACTTGGTCACATCAGTACAATCCACATACTTTGAATTTTAGACATTTAGGAAGGCCTTTCAGAATGAAAACTGAGAATTTTAAATTTAGAATTTCTGTAGTTCAGAAAGTTCAGTGCCCAGTTGGATCCCTCAGAATTAAGCCTTTTTTATTTGCCTTTTAAGACAAATAAGTTAGGCAAACTAACTTCTGGCACTACTAATGATGCAGTTTGCAAATGCCTTCAAAGCCCTCTAAAAGTGCTGCTCCTTGGTGCCTGCAATGGGTATACGATTAGATTCACTGCCAGCAACAGGGCTGTGAAGGTTTAATGCCAGCCTGCAAGATAAAACATACAATCACCACCACCACCCCAACTTGATGTGTTAAAGCACTACATAAAAGGATATCACTATCATTAAGCAGAAAAGCAAGGACATGGAAGAAATGCAGTTAATACTTGCTTATCCAGCCATTAAATAAGTAAAAAATAATGATTGAGAGTGACGAAAATGGGGGACTTCTTAAGATTAAAACTATTATTGGAGCCTGCTTGAGCAAGTGAAACTCTCAGTGCACTGGGAGGGAAGCACATGTGCACTCATGCTGCAAATAGCAAACTCGTGGAGTCATGAGGCAGGTGACCTCACTCCTTGCACTACAGCTGAAAGCAAAAGTAGATGGGGACAAGGGAAGAGAATTCAAAATATGTATTTTGCATATTCTGGCATTCTCCTTTCCATACAAGTGCAAGTTTCCATGTACCCTTTTTAGACAAGGTACAGTTACATTTTTTTAATGGGGCCACAGTCTGGTCAGGCACAACCTGAAGCACAGGGGATGCCTGCAGCAGTGGCTATCAAAACCCTGTGCAGAGCTGGTGGGCAAGCATGGTGCAGAGCTGCAGGCCAGGCCTCTGCAATGTGGTCTGCAGTGGCTGTCATTTAGAGAAAGTAAAAATAGGAAATGGCATCTTTTGAATGAGGCATCAGCCTTCTGTAGTGCTGCAGGTGAATGGTAGCCTGTCAAAAGTCATGTGGATCTGGGTCAGGCAGGCACAGTGAAGGATGGATAATGGGACAGGCAGATGGGGAAAAGTAAGGCTGCATAGAGGACATGGTGAGGAAGAAGAAATAAGACATAGGGAAATGCCTCTCTGTCGACTACAGTTAGCAGGAGCTCACCCTGGAAACAACAATTGATATCCCCAAAATGCTGTCCCAGAAGAAAGACCAGCCACAGTGCCTGCTCTCACCTGGCACAGGGCAAAGGAGTTGCTGACTCAAAGCTGGGCTCTGAGCAGCCTGGGACCGTGCAGGGAGGCAGATGAGCCCTCACAGATGCTCCCCTCTCTACATGGACAGCAGCGCAGGCCAGCATCAAGAGGAGGGTAGGACATAACTAATTATTTCAGTAGCATCAAACACAGGCATGTCTCAGGCATGCTGAACAACACGTGAGCCCTGGGCAAAAAGCTGCCAGCCTTCAGGACCTTATTTCACTTCCCCAGTGAGCAGGGCAGCCAGCAGGACAAGGAGGGCTGTGGTAGAAGGCCATTTGGGGCCCGCTACAGGCACTTGGGCCTACTATAGTCATTTGAGCCTGCCACAGCCATTTAGACCTGCTGCAGCCATTTGGGCAACAGCCAATGGGGCCTGCTCAGGCCTGATGGTACAAGGGAAGTGCCGCATGCTTTGCTGAGATGTGCGTGAGGCCAAGGGCAGCTGTTCACCATACGTGTGTAACCACTGTATGCTATGAATGCCTGAATTAATTGGACCTTTGGGGCAAAGTGCAATTACTTGAGCTGGAATTCATCCAGCCTGAAACAAACAGCTTATTCTTGGGGAAAAAATAATAACAATAACGCTGGCAATTTCCATAAAGAAATCTGCAGACCAAAAGCACCAAGAATACTGGGATGACACTTGCTGTTATAATCCACATACTACTGCAAAAATGCAACCAACCAACCAACCAAAGTTAGCTTCACTTTCCAAAGTCTGGAAAATTTCAAGGGATTAATCTCATGACAGGATCTGGAGAATAAAAAATACACAAATGACACCAACTGACCTTTGCAGAGATGCTTACATCAATTGATAAATATAGTACTTTCAGCCAAGGTGTGGTTTTTAGTTTTGTTACAGCATGAGACAGTTAGTTAAAATAATAAAAAAAAAACATTAATATTTCTTTAATTGCTTTGACTGCCCTGAAGGCAGCTGTCATGTTGCAGATGCTCAGCATCTGAGCATGCTGACAAGTGACCTAGAGCTACTGTTGGACTGTGGCCTCTGAGCAGGCCCACATCTCAATCACTCTGCAAATTTCACACCAGACATATTGGTTTCTTATTTAAATTAAGTCAGTTAAAGAAATACTAAAGAATGACAAAATTAAGCTACTATTAGGGTATGAATGAAAAATCTAAGTCGCTACTGAACTATGAAAGATGAATAATGTACAGTAATGTAACTAGAATGAACCAGTGAAATTAAGCGAGTTAAACTGATCCTGCTTCTTGTGATTATCCAGAGAAATATGCCCAAACTCAGTCCTGACACCTTCTTTTCCACAGATCTTTTCCACACTCTTTGCAGATGAGGTATTTGAGGCACATGTTGTTTTAGTTACCCAGCTGCCTGTGCAAACCCTTGCAAACAAGGAGCCATCCAAGCTCCAAATCCTGCCTGTCAGCTGCATGGCATGAGAATACTGTCTGAAGACACCCAGAGTCCAGCACTGTCTATGCGGTGCTGACCCACCAGCACCAGGAATTTGAGAACTTGCTCAGGAACAAATCCCACGGCACAGGTTGGAATGCAGGGCATGGCCTCACGGGAGGAGGCTCTGCTGTTCAGGTAATAAACAGGCCATCCTCCAGGACACAACGTCCCACATCCAAACTGAATAAGACATTTTTATTATTAGAAAGCTACAACCTACCTTTGAAGTTTTCCACCAGGCCTTTTTGCACTTGCACTGTGAAACTAAAACCTCGGTATTACTCACAGTGATCTTTTATTAGAAGTTTTTCACAATCACAAAGCAGGACTTGATGAATGCAAGCTTAATTAAAAAAAAAAAAAAAGGAAAAAAAAAAGAAAAATTTACAAAAAGAATACTACAAATTGTCTTGCTTATTCATATATTCATGTAAGGACTGGAGGGGAAGGGACAGTCTGTCTGGATAGCTGTAACTCACAGAAATGTTACCCCAAATCAGTGAGGCAGTTTTGCTTGGCTACTGAGAGCTGGGTGTGCCATTCGTCATTTCAGATCTCAGATGTGCATTTATGAATTTGATCCAGTTAATGTGCGCTTAAGCTTTGATCCTGTAAACATCTCCCGGGGACATATGGATTGACAAAGCTGATGACACTGTCCCAAAATTGGCTCAGCAGTGACAGTGGGCAGCTGTTACACAACTCAGCAGCACCAAAAGCTGATCTCGTTTCATCAGCAGTCAGTCAGAGAGTCGCCTGCCCTCCAAGCATTTCAGCAGAAAGAAACAGGGATCCCAGCCAAAGGAAATGAGAAGGCAATAGGCACGAAAAAGAAGGTGGCTCAAATTCCAGGGAGGGCGATGGCAGGAACAGTTCTTCCCGCCTGAAAGCTTTATTCCCATAGGGGTTCAGTGCTTCCTCCCTAAAGCTCGATTTCACACAAGGGACACTCCTGGAACACTCTGAACACAAAGTGAAGTGTTTGGAGGCGTTCCTGGAATGCTAGAACAAACTCAGTGCTGGCGCAATGGGGAAACAGTTACCACCAGCAAAACATTTGCTCTGCTGGCACAGTTGTACCCACAGAAATTAATTCCCTTTTCCTAACTGTATGGGAGACATATTCCATAAATATAAATGTTGGGGGAAGGTGAGGAAATCATCTCAATGTTCCTTCCTGTAAAATGTATGCTAGAAGAAATAAAAAGGAGTGGAAGTTCAAAGCAGGGTCCTGCAGCATCAGTGGCTGCACGGACCAGAAATGCAGAGCAACAATCTCAGAGGTAACCTTAGACCAGTGCTGCCTGCTGTGAGCCATCTTCCAGACCTAAGGCTAAATATATTACAATGAGAGAAAGGGCCATAGCAACATCTCTAACACATGCTGCACTGTGAGTAAGAGCAGGCGTCATTCAAAGGGGAGGAATTGTGCATGCCCCCGTCCACTACAGGAAGTGATCCTGCAACAAGCTGTGGGACGGCAGAGCAGCTGCTGGCTCCTGGGGGCAGAAGGGGGAGAAATTCAGGCCAGGGACATACTGCAGTACAAAAACATGACCACAGAAATATGGCCATGGTCTCCAAGCCCGAGGACTCAACAGTCTGTTTACAGTGTCTGGAAGGAGATATCGTACCTGCAGGGAGTTGGGAGCACTACAGCATCGCAACACAGAGAGACCTGCAGAGAGTCTGAAAATGACCAAGGTTCACCGTTAGGTACAGTGCGCTGCTCAATGCTTCTGCTGGGTCTGAGCAAGCCTCTATAGAGAAATATGTAGAATAGAGGTTATGGCTGCTTGGAGTGTAGATAAAGCTTGCATTCAAGGTCTCGACTAGATTTAGGCCCTCAGAAATATATGCTCTGGGCCATAAGTAATGGGCGTGGGACCAGCTTCAGAGCCCAGAGAGACTGAGCACTGCAGTGTCTACACATCCCATTCACTTACGCTCCAAGGCACACAGGGCACATGAGCCCAGCTCCCAGGGACACTGGGAATCCATAGAAACCAGCCAATATTTCTGAAAACTGCCATTTAAAATTGCAGAAGAGCAATAAACAAAAATCCAAAGAAGCTGATTGTTTCCTCAAAACCACCCCAGCAGAGGCAATGACTAACCCAGGGAACAAATCTGCAGTGCTGCAAGCTGCACTCATCTGGGGCAGGAGCTCTCCAGGGCTACTGCAGCAGAACAAGGGACTTCAGGAGGCCACACAGGTGTTTAAGGGATCAGCTAAAAGAGGATGGCAGTGTAATTTGCATCAACACACTGCCAGCCACTTCGATCAAACTTCTCCTTAGAAAAAGGTCTAGAAGCCCTGCCTAATAGGCTCCTCAGAGACTGAGAGCTTGGGGGCAGCTCCTTGCCACCCCACTTCTACAGACGTGCTGGGAAGCCTCTACCATACACTCTATTGCCATGACACAGGGCAATGTTCCAGTTTCTGCTGGTGTGGAGCTGCTGGGGGAGAGTGAAACAATAAGTGGACACCGTTAGGTGTTGAGACACATCAGCTGAAAATCCCACTAACATTTTCATTTCCTGTGAATTAATATATGTGAGAATTGAGTATCGGTAGAAAAGCATGAAAATGCTTGCTGTTGTCAATGAAGAAAGGTGATCTGGACACCTTTGGGCAGGTGGCTCTGAGTAGAGGACTTGCAGAGGCAGCACACGGTTTGGTTCTCAGCCTTCACTGCGATGCTGGCCCTGCCAAGCCTGATACCAGGGTTCTCCATCACTCTAAGCTGGATGGAGCCTCCGCACACATGAGGCAGCCGAGCCATTAGCCTGTCCCCAAGCACCACCAGCACTTGCAAGGTCACCTTCAGCTTCCAAAGCCTCTGGAGGCAAAGGTAATGTCTAAGAACAAATGGCATGACACACAGAATTAAAAGGAAGCAAGTGTTTTGCCCTGATAAAATTAGAGCAGTATTCAGCAAAACTGTCTGGGCTTTTGGTGGCTGGGAACTTGAAATGTCAGTTCAGGTTCCTGCTATTTGTCCCATAAATTAATCCAATGTGTCGCCTGTGAAACAAACCATTAGAGAAGCCTTTGTTAATTTGTACCAAAGTAAATGGTTATCTAAAATAGACACCACAGGGAGGTTCTTAATTAGTCTGTTGTCAGCTGGGACTGGAAATGCCCGTGGCAGCATGAGGCTAATTAATTACTCATCTTGCCACATTGCAGCTTCCCATCAAGGCAGAAGGTGCTTCTCAGGGCACACCGGTGGCTGGCTGCTCCTTTTCAGAGACCATGAGAGCAGCGCAAAGGGGTCCTGCACTGACCTGCATCCACTCTCCATGCAGGGGTGGGCTGGGGGTCCCAGGCCAGGGAGTCTTTCTAGGCAGGTTATTTCACAGCAGCTGCAGCAGCCTGTTCAGTAGGACACCAGCTCCTGTGCAGGGGATCTGCTGTCCCACTGCACCAAGTCCTCGCTCCTTGAGCGGGATGGGGACCTTTCCCTGCTCCACTCCTCCTCTGCAACATATGTAGCTGTTTGTACAGCATCCTTCCCGATGCCTTAAGAGACTGGTCTGTTCTGCGGAAAGGGAGTGAGTTTGCCATGTATTTACACCCACGCTTATAATCAGCAGCCATTTGATATCCTTTGATACTAGGAAGGTTTTTACCAGCTCTGAGCCTTGCAATCGCTTCAGCCTTAACACAGTGTAAACTTTAACACTGCCTCCTCCACTGAATGCTCTGAAAAAAAATAATAATAATGTATATTATAATAAAAGGTGTGTAACAAAGGCCTCCTCCACCCCCATCCCTCACCTACTGTGGCTTCACATCACCAAGTAAATATATATTGTACCCTATTTCTAAAGCTTTTGCACAGCTGCACACCCAGCACTGTGCACAAATCTCTCTGCTTCTAAAACCTGCTCCCCAACACTGAACAGTGCTGGGGGGTGGCTCACAGCCACCATCACCTCACCACCTGGAAGGGCTTGTTTAATGGATACTGCAGGATCAGCTTTAGGGATAGGCAGAATGTGTTCTGCAGCAGGTGACCCACACCTGCCCCATTAGTTGGTATGGCACTAAGGCCAGCCCAGCATACAGCTAGCCACCACTGAGGCAATGACGGCCCCTTCACAGGCCAGTTCTGGTCTTCAAACAAATCAAGGCAGACAAGAGACATGCTAAGGTTCAGGCATTTTCCTTTCCAGCAGAGCGGAGAAGTGTGTGATGAGGATCAGACAGAATGCCTCCTGAAAACACACATTTCATGTTATTTGGGGACACAGCTGCCCTATTCATGTCTCACTGCACCCTTCCCCCCACAGACAGCTTCTAATGCATCCCACATATTTCAACCCCTCCAGAGAGACCTGCTTGCATCCCCTTTCTCCAGGAAAACACTCCTTGCTCTTCTTCTCCATCTGCTGCCCCTGCACACAGCAGCCAGAGCTGCCTAACCCATGCTCACCCTCACTCTCACCCATCATCTTCTCTGATGTTACAGAATCCCAACATGGATGAGGCTGGGACAGCCTTCTGGGTCCATCTGGCCCAACCCCTGCTCAACAGGAACACTCAGAGCAGGATGCCCAGGACTATATCCAAGAGTCTTCTGAAGATCTCCAAAGAGAAGACTCCACAAACTCTCTGAGCTTTATCACACTTCCTGATGGTAGAAAGGGAACCTTTTGTGTTTCAGTTTGTGCTTTTTGCCTCTTTTCCTGGCACTGGGTGCTACTGAAACGAGTCTGGCTTCATCTTCTTTGCAGCTTCCTTCAGGTATCTAGAGATGTTGATGAGATCCTCCTGAGGCCCCTCCCTCTTCATGTTCCAGCCTTTCCTCATAGGAGAGGTCTTCCAGACTCTTCATCATCTTCATGGCCCTAAATTGGTCTGTCTTCAATGACTCCATGTCGCTGTTGTACTGGAGTGACCTTCAGTTTTGTGTCATCTGCTAATTTACTAAATGTAAATTGTTTATGAAAACATTAAACAGGACTGGTACCAGTACTGAATCCTGGGGTACTCTACTCAAAATCTAGGCCTCCGACTAGATTTTGCATTACTGACCACTGCCTTTTGGGCCTGGCCATTCAGCCAGTTTTGGATGTAGCTTCCTGTCAACTCACCAAGCCCATACTTCAACAGCTTCTCTGTGAGGAGATTAGGGGAGGCAGAGTCAAAGGTCTTGCAAAGTCTAGGAAGAGAATATCCACTCTCTTTCCTCATTCATCTCAACTTATAATTTTACTGTAGAAGCTTGGCCATGCACAAGTTCCCCTTGGTGAATCCATGCTCACTAGCCTTGATCGCCATGTGCCTGGAATTTTCAGAACTTATTGGCAAAGATGGAAACGTGGCACAAAGCAGTCAGAGACGATGCAACCTGGGCTGTTGTGAGAAAGCTTTCGCCTGCAAGTAACATAAACAGCTGGTACTCTTCTGATAAACTCCCTTAGTTTGTTGCTAACATTCCCTAAGCAGACAGGAAGGGTACCAGTAAGCCTCTCATGGAGAATTAGTCATCCTGAGAGTTCCAATATGTGGTTAGTTTTACATGATTATGCTCAAAACTTTTTAAAAGTGTTCGAGCACATCTGAAATCATTAGCTTCTTTTGTAGAGTTAGGTCAAAACAACCTGACGAGCTATTTTCCTTCCCTCTCCACAGATGAGAGATTTCAATTAGAGACCCTTCTGAAGAAGTACAGAGTTTGCCATATTCTTTGCAACAAAGCAGGATATCTATTATTCACCATTATGTGTAACATGAAGTACTTGTCATTGACTATGCAAGACTATTGCATCTTTTGTCTGAGACATTTTAGACAGAAGAAACATAGCGTATTTAATCAGAAATATGTTAAAAGGAAAAAGCGTACCAGGAAGAATTATACACCTAAGCATAATTTCCATTGAATTACGTAGGCAGGGTATTGCTCCTATGGTGAAAATGTACCGCCTGACACTGTGAGTCATACAATAGCCCATACTTCTACCAAAACAGCCCCACTGAAGTTCCTGAGGTTGCCTCTTGACTGATGAATGACTCGAGGGCAGGATTTTTGAGTCCTGTTCCTGGAGTGATGACTCAGTAAAAGCACAAGCCCTTCAAGCATCTGCTACATGCCTTTTGCCACTTGCTTCCTGAGAGGACTCTCTCACCAGCAGAGTCCAACCACATCTGACCTACAGTCATTTGGACAGCAATTAGCAAACACAAACAATTGCCTGTAAACACTGTGATCCAGAAGCATTAGTGAACAGTTAGGTTCTGTAAATCTTTACTCAGTTGAGCTCCTTGTAACAGAGGACATGAGGACAGAGTGTGGATGTCCCATCCCTGGAGGTGCTCAAGGCCAAGTTGGATGGGGCCCTGGGCTGCCTGATCTGATGGGAGCAACCCTGTCCATTACTGGGTGCTGGAGTTGAGTGGGATTTAAGGTCCCTTCCAACCCATGTCATTCTGTGACAAAGAGAACTGCCTGCAGCTTTGAAATAGGACAAGAGGAATGGAAGAGCTGAGAGGTTCTACTAGAGGTACCCTAAGCAATACAATAAGGGTATGTTGGTATGGGGAACTGTGTGACTCATGAATTAAGAAAAAACAAGCTATAAATTAATGGACATAAGGACCTCAACACACTTCTGCACAGCAAAGAAAAATTAGCAAGTATTTTGTTGATGAGGCTGAGAAAACACAACATTCAAGAAGGCTTGGAGGTGCACATGGCATTCGGCATCCACCTTCAGAACTGAGTACTTACTGTGGATAACAGACTGAAAGGGCCTGAAGTGCCACTGACCTCAGCTGAATGACAGTAGCATACTCAAGCTAATGGAGTGGCTCAAGTATGTGCACAACAGCATCAACACAACAGCTTGAAACTTGAGCATCCCAGCCCTCAAAGAACTTGTCAGCAAAGCAAATCATATATTTCATGTCCAAGTTATAGCTAGGACTTACATGATCCCACGCTCAGAAGTGGTATCAGGTTGTGCCAAGTTTTAGTAGAGCCACAGAACTTGGAAGGTTCATTTTACCTGTGATGTTACTAACAGCTCTTCTGGAGGCTCAGTGTGGTATGTCTGGGATGTTAGAGAAGTTGAGGTTGGTCACAGTCTGAAGGCCCAGGCATTCAGAAGAATGAGTTTCACCTGCATCAGTGTGCAGGACTGCATCAAGGCTCACAGCACAGTATGAAGTCAGGGCTGCTGAAAACCCTCAGGTCTTTAGTGCGCTAAAAGTCCAGCTTCCCAGCAAGTGCTCAGCAGTGTTTTATTCATTAAACTTTTGGGAGGCAAAAAAACATTTATGTATTTTACATGTGATGGATCAAGAAGATAAAAAAGGAGATTGTGCATTTCAGGCTAACCAACCCCTCTGCTATATGCAGGGTCACCAACCACCAGACTAGGCTGCCCAGAACCACATCCAGTATGGCTTTGAATGCCTCCAGGAATGGGGCATCCACAACCTCCTTGCACAACCTGTTCCAGTGCATCACCACCCTCTGGGTGAAAAATTTCATCTTAATATCTAATCTATCATGATCCACCCTCGTGAACAGCCGTTCCCTCTCCTGTTTATATGCCCCCTTCAAGTACTGGAAGGCCACAATGAGATCTCCCTGGAGCTTTCTCTTTTCCAAGCTAAGCAAGTCCAATTCCCTCAAACTTTTCTCATAGGAGAGGTGCTCCAGCCCTCTGATCATCTGTAATTTGCAGTTTTCCAGCTTCCACACCATGGCCATGAGGAGCTGGGGGAGGTGAGACCTCTGTAGAAGCATAATATGCATAGAAACATTAATATGCATAATGTTCAGATATTTACCAAATGCTGACCATTATTTTGAATAGAAAACAGGGAGAGAATGAGAAGCACACTGCCTGAATTATAATTTAGTGAATACACTAAATTATTATGTAGAACAGGAAAAGGATTTTGAATCTAAACAAGTTGATGTGGAAATGCTTGCTGAGCAAGCTGAAATTAGTGTCCCTGGAACACATCAGCTTTAATAACTGTTTAATTACTTTGTTGAGACTTGAAGTACAAACACGGTGCCCCATACCCACTACTTGCATTCTGCCTGCCCTGGGGAGGGGTGTGTCCACCAAACCCCACATTTCTCTCTTCCAGAGAGATTATCCCAATTTGACCCATCCTAAAAAAGCTGAAAAATCAGAACGTAGGGTAAGAACACTAATGTGCCCAACATCAGCTTCAGTTCTGCTCTGAATGAATGCTCAAAGTTATTGGCACTGAAAGATGGTTAATCACCACCATCAACTGTTTAATTAATCTGAAACAATACTTGGAATTTTCAGTCACTACGCTAGCTGATCCAGAGCTTTTGCACAAAGAGCCCATAGGAAATGTGCTTCACCTCACAGAAGTCAGCTTTTTCTTTCTCTAGTTTTGAACAAGAGAGAAAATTCAGCCATTACCATTGCTGCTCACCTGTGTAGGTGGAAACTTGATGACCTCTTGATTTCTGGTTTGGAAAGACAACTTTGAGAACTGTATCATGTTTTCTGAAGCAGCATGGTTTGTTTACCATTTCCACCTTATCCACGAAGCATGCAATCTTCACACTGTTGGTCCTGGAAACCATTCCCAAAAGGACAAATTGGAAGCACTCGGTTCCACCTTTGTCCTGACAGCTTCTGTAAGTATTTTTCTGCCTGCTAACATCTTCCCCTTCCGAAGTAGATGTTCTCTCTTCCGTCTCAGTAACCCTGTCACTTAAATCTGAAGAGCCATTTTTATTCCTGTTAGATCTTCTGACATGTACTGCAGTACTTACAGTATATTTTCTCCTCCGCTGATGCCACTAATGACATTTACATTTCTATGTCATCTTCTGAGGCAGTTTCCCTCCCTGTCATGGACCCTGATGAGGGCTATTCCTAAAGAGCATGTTTTCTTTTTCTGCACATAACCAATTTTCAAGGAACTGTTAAGGACTGTGCAAATGTGCAAGGGGAGGTTAGGAAAGGTTGGGTAGAGGGAGAAGTGTGTTCCATGGTGTTACCAACACAATCCTGCTGGGCCTTCACTGCTTCGTAGTCCCATATCTGGTTAATCTTTACCCAAGTTTAGCAGAGGGGTAGGAAAGGCATTATTCATTCTAATGTGAGGACATAAATGCTATGTACCTAAATAACAGCAGATGGAAAAAAAGCAGCAGATTCTCACTCCAGAAAGTGCAAGCCAAAAAGCTCTGATCATTGCTCACCCTGCTAAATCCTGCTCAGTAACAGAAGTTAACGTGTGCTGAAACCCAGCTGGAAGATTTTAATTTGCTTCTAAGAGACCAAATTGCTTCTCCCTGAGCCCATCTGAGCCCAGAGCTCTAAGTGAGCTTTACAGGGCAGCTTTGTTCAAATTATGATAATAGTCCTTTGTGAAATTTCCATCTCAAAATGGGATCATCATTACCAGTTCAAACAGCTGTCCCCAGGATGCCTCCTTCCTGCTCCCTCCCTTCAAATTAAGGCATTGAAGGCTATGACCAGTCACCTAGCTCATGAAGGAAGTGTCCAGTGAGGCAGAAATTGTGTCCTTTAAGGAGGGGACACCCATGGGTGGTGTGAAAACAGTACAGAGCCACTTTGTTCTTTGTATACAGTAGGAATAGTAAATAAAAATCAGACATTTATGTGGCTGGAAGATGAGTGTTTATGTTGTTGATTTTTCCATATTCCTGGCCTCAACAGTAATATGACAAAGAGGAGTCAAGTTATTGTGATAACTGAGTTCAGAGTGTCCTTTCTTAGTCTCAGACTGTGACTTTTTTTTTATCTCCCAGCACCTCTGCTCCAGGTGAAAGCATTACTTCTGGTGCCTCTGGCAATCGGTGCTGAAGCATCCTGCTTATGGGGCTCCTCCTTCCTGACACGTTCCCAAACGTTTCAGATCCCCTCCTGCATTCAGCCCGATGCTGTGAGCTACCAGCGCCCATGTGCACCACAACACTGAGCAGCCTCAGTAAAGCCAACTTAGCGCAAGCACCACAGGACCCCAAGGCACTTCCCGAAAGCCGGGGGAGTACAGTGCAGGGGCGGACCAAGAGAGAGGCTTTGCATAAGGGCACACTCCAGCGGCATTGCAGCGTCTCCCAAGGCTGTGCTCCCCGGGCTCGGCGCTGATCTGTCCGCTGGAGAAAGTCCCAGCCCCGGGCCGCACTGCCCGTCGGGGGAGCGATCTGACAGGGCTCTGCAGCCCCACTCCCGGCAGTTGCCAACGGAACCGCGGCGGCCGTCATCACCCCCAGACCCAAAGCCAACCCCCGGACCCGGCGGCGGCCCCTGTGGGCGGTGCGTGTACTCACGGCTGCGAGGAGGAGGAGGAGAAGGAGGAGGAAGAGAAGGAGAAGGAAGAGCAGGTGTGCCTTGCAATCAGGGTCCTCCTTCCCCCTCCTCGCGTTTTCTCAAGCCCTGAGCCCCCCCGCTCCTCGCGCAGGCTGCGGGGCCGGGCCCACGCGTGCCCGCCGTCACACGTGGGAGGGAGCGGCGGGGCTGCTGGCGGGGGGGCTGCGCCTTGCCATAACCGAGTGGCCGGCTGAGCGCGGCGCTGAGCGGCTCGGGGGCGGCAAGAGGCAGGCAGCAGGCTCCCGGCGCCGCCGTCCTCCGCGGAAGCCGAGGAGGAACCGAGCCGTGCCGGCCGTCGGTGCCTCGCCGCCGGGAAGCTTTACCCACGGCTGGGGAGAGACCACAGCGGTCAGCGCACACCGTCGGTATGGCGCGTACTATGAGACCCGACGACATCAACCCTCGGACAGGGCTGGTGGTGGCTCTGGTCAGCGTCTTCCTGGTGTTTGGCTTCATGTTCACCGTGTCCGGCATCAAGGGGGAGACCCTGGGGGACATCCCACTGCTGGCCATCGGGCCAGCCATCTGCCTGCCAGGCATTGCTGCCATCGCCCTCACCAGAAAGACTGATGGCTGCACCAAGTGGCCCAAGAACAAGTGTCCATGCTGTAAAGAGATCAGAGACCGGGACGTGATGGAGCTGCTGAGAACTCCTTCAGACCTGGAATCTGGTAAGGGAAGCTGCGATGAACTGGCCAAGAAGGTGTACCAGAGGGACCGGAGAGTGTTGCTGGGTGAGGACTTGGTGTCCGTCTGCACCACCACCACCACCACCACCGCAGAGTGCAAAAGCCTCATCAGAAAGGTGGACCAGGAGGAGATGCTGAAGTACCTGGAGACCTGCTACCCGGAGATGCCGGGGAATGTGTTTGTGGGAGATGGCTCCACATACAGTGCCTTAGAGAAGAAGAACTCTTCTCCCAGCAGGGACAACGCTGCTTGCCCAGATGTCGAAGACAACATTTTTGTTGCCCCCAAAGACAGTATCATTGTCTGCTCTTACAAGGAGAACAACCCTTACGACAAATACTGTTGTTACATAAACCCTACTGGAGTCGCTTCGGACCAGGAGACCATAGTGTGAACAGTGCATACTTTATATATATGTATAAAACAAAAACTACAACAACTTCTTGATAGGGGATAATATAGCTGACTGCACTGCATGGACAATCCTGATACTATTACAATTTAACCTGGTATGTGACTGACACTCAAACCTTTTGTGCCTGAAATACTTTCTGTAAGTAAATAAGCATGTTTAAAGGTTAAAGAATTCAATTTTTCATTTTGGAAAAAAAAAAAAAAAAATCCATTTCGGTTTTCCTTTCTGCCCTTTCCTTTCTTACATCTTCCTGCTGCTCACTGTACACAGACCCACAGATACAGAGCAGGAGGTCAACAGGGATCAGGAGCTGAACCAGAATTCTGGATCTGTCTGTAGGAAGGATGGGGGCTTGAAGAGGTCTTAGCAGTAGTGTTGCTTTGTGTGGGGAGGGATGGAGAGATGTCAGCATGCCCTCCAACCACTGGCTGATGTTGGGAGGTATGGAAGCAGTTTGCTTCTTCTTCTTCCTGGCAGAATTTTATTTTCCTGTTTCAAGAAACTGATGTGCCAACTCTGTGGGCTCTTCTGAAAATCTTCAGGAGCTACACAGGCTCAGGGGAGCTTTCGGAAGGATAATCCATTAACCATTGCATGAAAGGTACAAGTTTAACTCACTGATATAGAGTTCACTTGAATGTTTCTAACACTTTTGGGTTTTGTAGGCATACTTGACAAGGGTATTGCAGTGTGTTCACGGCACAGTTCTTGCAGGGAATAGGAGCAGATGTCAGTGGAGTCGAGATCTTAAAAATACATTTCAGTAACTCTTAGGAAATAGACTTATATGGGTTTTGCTCAGTGCTGGATTTGACTGTTCAGAAAATGTCATTTTTTATGTGCCTTTTCTACCATGCCATGGCTGATGAATGATCACAGTTCATACAGGGGTGGAGGAATCTGAGGACTTGGCTGACAAATGGTTTTGTTCACTATGTATGGATACATAGCATGAGAAATACAAGGTAACAGAATTAACCATTCAAAACCCATGGTTTACACACAGAAATGCAAATTCTGCCTCTTCTCTCCCACAGAAGATTGCATATTCCATGTAGTGTATGAAATTTTATTAGCAGTCATGTAGGTATCACAGAGACGTGATATTGTGTGATGTGTATGCTGAACAGCTACTCCAAGGGCTGAGCCTCTAGTCTAAGGGTTACTAAAGCATGGAGTCATTTGCAAGCAGCTCTTGGTTCCTGGCTCCTATAATTCATAACCACTGCAAAAAGTTCCTCTGTGATAGAAGACCTTACAATGCTCTCATTTCAGCATTTTTCAATCCGCTGTAACTTGCATCAGGCAAAAAAAAAAAAAACAACACCTGAATTATCCATATAGGAAGGAAAAAAAGCAGCCTTTCTCTTGTCACACTCTGAGACATTGTGTAGAAATTGGCAAGGAGTTTCCCACTGAAAGAAGGTGTTTGTCAGCTTTGCTTACCATGGAAGAGTTTGGAAAGTGAAAGGCAATTTAAGCATCCTCTCATTTACTTACTTGGAAACATACGTCTCCTTGTCACAGACTAGCAGTCTCTGAAGAGGTCTGGGTTTGGGAAGGGTTTCTTCCTGCCAGACCAAAAGGGATGTTCATGCTGAAGACAGGTGTTGGTGGGACATCTGGATGCTATTAGGAGAAATTAGGAAACAATGCTGGCTAGTCCAAGTCAAGTAAAGCGTCACAGATGGTTACAGTACTGTGGGAATAAATCAGCGCTGGTACTCTGTACAATCCAAATGTTATCTGATGAGTAAAGGAATTCCACAGGAGCAGACCTCTACCTTAACCGCACAGCTCTCATGTCCACATAAAGCACTCTGCCATTGTCAGACAGGTCTCCTGCAGGCTCAGCCACCACGGGACCTTATTCTGCAATATACAGAAGCAGCTTTTTGATTGCACTAGAAAATCTGATTTCATAGCCTCCTGGAGTCAACAGCTGAACTGCTGCCGAAGTGCCTGGTGAGAAGCAAGGTTCTTCATTGCACTCTGCTCCCAAGGGACAGAGGTGAGGGTCTCAGCATGTGCCCATGGGTGCCCTGCATCCCTGAGGTCAGACCACCTGGGGAGAGCAGGCTGTTGGGTCCTGAGTGCTGCCTCTGCCCAGGCTGTGAGCGATCTTCTGCCTTGCATAAGGCAGTGCAGCGCCAGCCTGCTGGGAACCTAGATTTGTACAGTTCTGCAAATATATATAGGAAGAGGTCAAGTTTTTCCATTTTGTCTAGGATTAGATGTTCTCTGTCAAAAGTTATAAGGGTTTTAAGAAGGCGAGGCAGCAAACTCCAGTGACAAATGGAATGGTAAATACATAACTTGAGATACGCAGATCTAAGGCATGTGCTTTATTCCATCTCTACTCTAAAACCTAGAGAGTATTTTTGTTAAGAAAAAGTTTAATGGCAGTGAAATTTTCCCATGGTATAGGAAGAGGCATAAAAATGTACATTTAAAACAAGATACTTCCAGGCAATGTCTTCCCTTCATCAGATTAACTGAGCTAAGGTTTTGCAGCAAAATGTGACTGTAGGCAGTATGTCCCAGCCAGTCCATCATAATCCACTATAGGGTTTTTATAAGAGCCTGTATTGCCTCTCACATCTCTTTCTCTATGATTTTTTTTTTCCATTCCCTTTCACTAGCTAAGCAGGGAATGAAATGGACATTGATGAGTCTGGCAATTTAAAAAATATGAATTTGGCCTTTTAAAAATTGTTTATTTTTTTTTTTCCTTTTTTCTTTTTTTTTCAATAAAGTGAGCTTTTTTCATCCACCGTTACTTTGCCACGAAAAATCCACTGCTTATTTGATCAAAGACAGCATGACAGCAGCCTCAGGCTTTTTATGCAGATAGCCTGGTCAGGCCAGAGAATTACTGAGGCTTTATATTCATTTAGCTCATCTGGTCTCTTCTGATGGCTGCTGGAACTCATATAGCCCGATCTTGGAACAGGCACCAAGAATTACATTGCTTTTTAGAGAAAGCTGCTGCTTGTCCTGAGTCTGAGTTTGTTCAGGATACCACAATTTTGGGTGATCCCAAGCCATGGCCTGGAGATAAGAGCTTCTTTTTATCCTTACTTTATTATTTCTCTGGGTTAATATTCTCCTTCTCAGTGCTGTTCTTCAATAAAGCAGGTCTTGTGGAGGAGAACTGTCTGTGAGGCTAAAGCCTGGTCTTGCTGAAGTCAGTGTCCGCACACTGCTCGGTGCTATGTTACAGGTGGCAGGGCATATTGATGTGGACATTCAGAGGAGGTTCCTAGGATATATAAAAATCAAATTTTTAGGCTAGAATTTGTAATAGTACTGCAGTGGAGTTCACCTTTTAAGAAAACAATATGACACAACTCTCTTGTATTCAGAAGAATTTTGTCTTGCTTTGCTTAGCTTTCTGTTGTCATAACTAGCATTTTTACAGTCTACAAACTGGTCATTGCAAAACCTTGCACAGAAAATCAAGAGTTTAAACAGCATGCTTTGTCCCTCTCAAGCAGACAGCAATAGCTGGTTCTGCTGGAATGGACCCAAATGAGTAGCAGGTGAGCACTCTTGGGATGTGTATTGCATTCATGATCTGAGTTCTGCAGAAATGGTGTTCCTCCACAGGCAGATGTTTTTCTCCATCTGATCCACACTTACTGCAGGCTCAGTTCCAGAGAGCAGTTATCCCACTGTGATGAGCAGAGTAACAGCTGCTGTGACCCCTTTCCGGCACTTCTCCTGATACATACTGAGGCTGCTTGCAGGGAGGGCTCCTGCTTTTGACCAGAGTGGCACAAGCTGACTCCATGTCATGCATCCGATCTAAAAGGCATCCAATTTAATTGCCAGCTCTTGCATCCCAGGCCTGAGACTTTGCATCTCTGCGAATTACCGTTCAAACCAGAAGAGCTACAGAGATGGGTTAGAGATGGGTGACTGTCAGTCATTTCTAGCCTGGCTTTCATGAGCCTTTAGGAACTGTTCTATTCATGTGAAGAGCATAAGCTGTCCTGAGAAGCTGGAATCTCAACGTACTGCCAGCAGAACCATATTGCTAGAGAATGCAGTTCTGAGAAGTAGATGTTTTCTCAGTCCTGGAAGGTTTCTTCATTAACTGCTGGTGGCAATAGTATTTAAACACGTTGAGGAATTTCTTAACAAGTTGACTTGAGGTCAACTTGACACAGTCTTAGCACACACTATGGGGCACTAGCTACAAAGCAGCCCTGCAGAGCCCATTTGCAATCTGCAGTCAGTCTGAACATGTGATCCCTACTGGGACATGGTAGGTTTGTTTCTTGTCTGCTGCTGAGGGCTCTGTGATCTCTTGTGTTGAGAAACAACAGAAGGACAAGACCTAGAATTTACTTTCAATGCTTTCTAGCAGACTTTCATCACTAAACACTACCTTTCTATCCTCTCAGTGGAGGAATGCAAAATTCCACATTTCTTGACCAAGCATGAAGATCCAGGTATCACTGGTTTTTAAATCATATATTTCTTTCTGTTCAGGACAGTTGCAAGGATCTTCCCTCACTATCCCACTGTCAGATGCCTGCAGAAAGGCTTATTCTTATTGCTTAAAAACACTCCATCAAACATAGGTGCATGGATTTGGAAAAAAAAAATGTTTTGAAGAGCAGGCAACAGAACACACAAACATAGCAGTAAAAATTCATTTGAGATCTACTCAAAGGATCCTTCTGTCCTTCAGACACATCACATAAATCTTCAGCTTCAACCTTATTGCTGCTATCTTAAAAGCTTAAAATTCCTCATGTCCTTTAAAATAAGAGAATCTTTCAAAGGAAAATTATTATCATTCTATAAGGACAGAGTTTTTCCACCAGGCTATAGAGGGGGTTTGTATGTCCCAAGACTGTTTCATCATAGCCTCTGTGAAATCCAGGCTCCATCACTAACAGCGAACTCAAATTTCCCCCTTCTTTGCATTAAGCAATTCCCCAGACCCTTGGGAAAATCTCTGAACCCTTGGTCAGTTATGGTAGATTCAGTACATACAGTATCATTTCAACATGCGGTTTCTTTTCTTAGGAAGTGAAAAATACTTTGAAATTACTTTGAAAATCTAACTCTATACCTTGTGCTAGGAAGGCAAGACCTGTAAAAAAGAGATACTGTAGTTATTCATGAAAGTGAAAAAGACCAGAAAGGCTTTGTAGACAGTACTGTATTACTGAGTTATGTTCTGGTCACATAAGAAGTGTGTTTAGTGCACTGCTTAGTGCGTGTATGAGACTTTGCTTTGGTAGCTTAGCCTGAAGGGGCTCCACAAGGAGGAACCAAGAAGAATGTCCTGCCTGGAGGCAGAACATTGGAGTTACAGGGGAAAAAAAGAAAAAAAAAAAAGGTCTGTTGCCAGGATTGCCAATGTCTTCAAATGTCATCAAAACCCTTATTTACACATCACTGTATGTTACTGTGGAATGCAGTGATAATCATTACAGTTGTGCCAACTCATGCTCATAAAGATGCCACTACAGTAGGTTTTTTTGTTTTTTTGTTTTTTTGTTTTTTTTAAACATTTTCTGCTCTAATGCCAATGAAATTCAAGGCAAAATTCCCAAAGGTGTAAAAAGTAAAAATTTAATGTGGAACTTCAAAGTCTACCTTAGTGCTACATAAAAATCCAGCATTAGAAGTTAGTTCCTAAAAAGGATGCACATGTGCATCAAACCTGGATCAGTGCAGTTGTACACTTTTAAATCAGAGGACTGGGGCAAATGTTATGGGACATTAAGCAGCATCTTGCAAATTCATGTGTGCTCTTCTGAAGGTTTCAGTCATCAGGGTTCCTGTACCAACAAACACTATAAAACACACTCACATTTTGAACTGGTTGTTTTATATCTGTACATCAGAAAGCGCATTTTAGCAGATTTTAAATTGGTAAGAAATGGAATTTTCCCCCATTTTCCTTCGAGAGAACTGAATTGAAAAATTTTATCTTTGCATTCTATGTTAAAATGCAATAATGTATAATCCAGTCTTTTATGCTGCCTGGTGTAATGCAGAGGAAAATTCAGACAGGAATTCGGAGAACAGAGTAGTCATTATCTGGAAAGCAGGTATGTTAGCCAGTTGAAGAACAACAAGGATAATCTTGCAGTCTTGTCTTTTTACTGGTCTAAAAAGACAGCCCCAGAAAGATAGGCTTAAAAAACCAAAGACTCTTACTATAGAGTTCAGTTCAGGTAGAAGGGCCACTAATAACATTTGGGAGTCTGGGTGGTGTGGGAAAGAGGTGCCTGCCTGCTCTGCATCCTGGGGAACCATGTGACAATCTCTTCTCAGACAGGATCTAGACACCAGACATCCTCTGACTCCATAGTCAGGCTCAGCATTCATACTATGCCCTCATACTGTTTGCAAAGAATGCCTGATTGCATTTTCTTTAAATAAATTGATGATTCTGATTTCACTTTATAGCTGTAGAAAGAAGCAGACAGCTTTTCTGTTTACTCAAAAAGGAGCATGGAACTGGAGATATCTGTAAATATCAATAGCAAGCTAAATAAAAGATATTTGCTGGGGATAAAGTCTAACCTTTTAGTGGCAAAAGAGTCTCCTTCCAATGTCAATGGTTTGAAAAAAATTCTAGGAAGTTTTACACCTAGAAATACATTGACCATTTTTTTAAAACTTGTTGGGACTTTTAAAAATATTGTGGTTATTCTATCTATTCCTCAAAATTCACACTAATTCTATCTATTCCTCAGAATTCACACTAAAACAATAGTGATGGTTTATCAATCTAATTAAAAACTTTCATAAGTCACTTTTTGCGTTATGTGATTTATTTAAACAACCTGCCCGCGTCTTCACCTTCATGTAGCTGGAGCTGCAGTGAGTAATAATCACATTGACTGTAAATAGTGAAACACATAATCTTTCCATAAAATCACCACATAACAAACACAGTATTCACTGCATTGTTTTCCACCACTATAGTAACTGAAAAACTCAATGAAGAACTGAAAGGATCTAAGAGTACGCATCACCTTCAGATCTTCAGTGCTTTTACCACAGCTGTCACATTTTCTAGTAAAGATAAAATCTCCCATGAAAGGAGGAACAAATCACATATTTATCTGTATACAAAATCCCTTTTCTTTTTCTTATTCTTAAAGAATACCTGATAGACTAGCTGACAGAGTCTACATCTGGGATGTCAATCTCTGCAAATCTTATAAAAGAGCATTACATGCTGTCAGACTTCACATTGACCAGACGGCAGTCACTAAGCAGAATTTTTCCATATTGCCAAGCTTGCTAGGAATTTAGACAGCAGCTTCCAGAGTAGCTGCAAGACTTCGCTCTATTTCTAAATACCAGAAGCTTTAGCAGAACTCTGGAGGTCTGAGTTTGCAGTAGCCTTAGTCACAAGTACAGCCCCACACAAGGATGCTGATTCAGAGCAATAGAATGGGAACCTTTATATTTGCAGATATTGTAAAGACCACCTGTCCTTGTATTTGAAGTTTATGTTGGCAACCATTCTTTGTTATCTCAGTGCAATCAAAACCTGAGATGTTTGCAGTCTTCAAACTTGAGACACTTCTAATATAGCTGTCAAAAACATTGTGACATTATACTGGGTCTTGACTTGCACTAATCTCTCTTTACACAGATAATTTTAAAGTAGACAGATTTGATGTTTGTAGTCTTCCTTAATCTATATAGTTACATTAGATATTCATATATATATATTATTAGATCTACATGTACATATATGTGTCCACAATAAATCAGTCTGTATAGCTATATCATCCCCAGGAGATAAAAGCAAGACACATCTCACAGCCTTTATTTTGCAGCCACCTTTGCTGAACAAGCTATATAGTAGTACAACATCTAATGATTACTGCTTGTATGTGATGTCTGATAAAAATCTGCATAGCTGTTTAGCATTCATGTCCCTGTAATTTGCCTATTGGTAGGTGGCACTGAAATATGGCTGTAGTGAATAAATCACAGAATCATAGTATCATTAAGGTTGGAAAAGAACTCTAAGAATCTGAAGTCCAACCATCACCCATCCCCATCATGCCCACTAAACCGTGTTCCTCAGTGTCACATCTGCACGTCTCTTGTACACCTCCATGGATGATGAATCTACGACCTCCCTGGGAAACCCCTTTCAATGCCTAACCACTCCTTCTGAGAAGAAACTTTTCCTAATATTCATCCAGAGTCAATGACAGTAGCTTCCAAAATGCCTGAAGTAGATCTTAAATACTTGCCAATTGAGTGAGGACAATTCAGTTTGCATCTATAACTGTCACTGCTTCTGTATTCTGGAAGATGAACAGTTCAATCTCAGTGAACAAATTGCCATTAATGGGCACTGCTATTTGAAGTCACAGGAGAAACACTTTTTTTCAAGGAGAGAATCAAGAGATTGAGAAAAGAGTTAGGCTAACACTGGTTCTCCTCGAGCTGCACCTCTTTTGCAGGTAACCATACAGACTCTAAACCTCTTGAAGTCAACAGGAATCTCTGCAGAATTTGAATACTATCCAAAGATCCGTAATGACAGCAGTCAAAGCAATGGTGCTCACGGCCACTCGGTATTTGTTTATATATAGAAAATTTCAGACTGTAAACACACTGATTTTTAAATTTAATTCTAAAAACAACACAAAGCAGATTAAGCTGAGTTAAAACTACAGTGCTATTACAACTGGACATAAAGAACATACTTTCACATTTATAGTTGATAAAAAGACCTTAGATACGGCTTAAAAAGCTTAAAACATGTTAACTCAGTAAAATAATAGGATAAAGCAAGAGAAGAGTATTATGCCATGAAGATACTGGACAAACAGAAGGCCGTCAAACTGAAGCAGATAGAACACACACTGAATGGAAGAATATTACAGGCAGTGAACTTTCCCTTCCATGTAAAACTGGAGTGTTCTTTTAGGGACAGTTCTCATTTATACATGATAATGGAGTATGTTCCTGGTGGTGAAATGTTCTCACATTTGAGAAGAATCAGAAGGTTCAGTGAACCACACGCACAGTTTCATACAGCTCAGATGGTGCTAATATTTGATTATCTCCATTCATTAGACTTCATCTACAGAGATCTAAAGCCTGAAGATCTTTTAAGCAAGGATACATCCAGGCCGCAGACTATGGCTTTGCAAAAAGAGTAAAAGCAAGAACTTGGACGTTATGTGGCTCTCCAGAATACCTGGCACCTGAAATAACTCTCAGCAAGGCTTACAACAGGGCAATTGATTGGTGGCCATTAGGAATGTTAGTCTATGAAATGGCAGCTGAACATCCCCCATTTTTGGCAGATGAACTCAGAAGCACCATGGAGGAGAGAAAGGAAGGGTGGATCAGGGCTCTCCCACTTTGGGCACACAGATGATCACGTACTGGTTCAGGCTGTGACCTGGCAATTCCACTTCACTTCCCAAGATGAGTTTCTGATTTTTTTTTGTACCTTTTTGTGCCACTAATGGAACAGTGGTGACAGAAACATCCACAAGGCCGAAAGACATCCTATTTTCTTACTTTCTGAATCAGAATAATCAACTAACAGACTGAGAGCAGACAGTACCTGTCAGTACTTGCAGGATATTGGAGTCAGTGAGTGGCTAGTAAGCAGGACTTGAGACAGTATCACTCTGAAGGACACCTGGTATCAAACTAAATGAAGTTCTGTCGGGATCTTGAAGAGTCACAGATGGGTTGGGGACTGTCTTGTGAGTGGCACACATTTTCTTACCTTCAAGCCAATAAGTTATCATGTCTCCTTTTCCCTAAGAAAGAAAATGAGACATGAGGTTCTAATACTACTCATCATTTGTGTAATCATCTTTTAATTACACCTCAGATTATGCCCCAAAAAGAGACTGATGTGTCTGTCACACATTTTATATATAAGAAGACAGGCACAAAATCTCACCTTAAAAAACAGTGTGCTAGTGGCAGCAGCATAGATTAAACAATTCTTTGAAGTTCCCTCCAAAGCTACATTCAGAAATGGAATCACAGAATCACAGAATCATAATACAATAAATATATACAAGTATAGTATATATAATAAATATATACTAGAAATATACTACTTGAGTTATAGAAATGTTGGTATTTATGATGTTCCTTAATTAATTTTTTTATTTCAAGAAGTTTTGTCAGAATTGCTTGTCAAGTAGTACTTCCAAGTTGGGTGTAGCCCTTCACTCTCTGAGTTACTAGACTTACCCTGATTAAATGCCTGAGGTATCTCTCTTAGGGGGCAGGAAACAGTTTAATACATGGAGTTTAACAGAGGACTGCATGGGTTAAAATTCCAGAACTCCAGACTTTCACATTCTCCTCTCTGAAAAGCTGAGTGTAAATGTTGCATACACACCTTGACTTGTAAATTCCCACGACATATTAACACATAGTCTCCAATCTGCTCCAACAGCTGGTATGTACTTGGACTGCACTGTATTTTAAGAGCTGGAAAAAGAGACAATTGTCATATTGTTATAATGATTTAACCACTCAGGACAGAACTGTATCTTCTGTGTACCAAAGACTTCTAGACTTACTAAAGAACATTCCCTTACTTTTTTCATGTTTTTGCAGTCATTCCATTGTTATTTGAAGTGTTCACACACACATGCTGCAACACCCTGGCCTGTTTGTGAGGGCATCTCAGGACAAATAAATGGCTGTCAGCAAACACTACTCCTCACATCTTGCATCTGATATTATTTTTCTACTCTTCATAGCTTCCTGGCTGAAATTACAGGCAAGGAGCCCTTTTGCCTAGTAAAGAAAAACATGAATGCATAGTTCTACCTCATGGTCAGTGTCTTCTTTACACAAAGTGTTTACAGTAAAGTATAAACAAAAAGGATACTTTCATCCTTGCCTCTGTTTCCAAGCCTGTAAATAAAAACAGGAGGAAGGGATAGCATTACCATAATTCCACTTTGTTTTTTCTTTTCTGTTGGTTGCTTTTAGTTTAAATGTTTTTTGCTGAAAGACTCAAGATACTCCATTTAGATTAGTAATATATGTTTCAGTATACCCAGATACATAGATCTGAAACATTCTTTCCAGCAGATATTTAATACTTTAATAGTTTATCCTCGTTTGGAACAAATCACATAGCACTCACATTCCAACTGACAGAAATTATAATTTACATTGCTAGTAATGTTTATTAGCTCATCTATTTTACAATGATCATCTGGGGCTTAAAAATGGTAACATATTTTGAGATCCTCAGATGTGTGTGACCAGAGAAAGAGGGGGGGGAAAGAAACTTATAAAAGATAAGAATCTTTGACTCTGTCATTTTTATGCGATTATGAGCCATAGGAAAGATACATAAGCATACAGACTAAAAGATAAAGTATCAAGAATGATGGAAGCAGATTTTGAAATCCTCACTTTTAAAACCATTGCAATGACACCAGATCATACAGGGAGCCTGAAAGGAGGAATAGGAGAGAAGTTACCTGGAAGAATGACAGGAGGGGAAAAAGTTACGTGTGTTCAACTCAGGATAGAATTTGTTTTGGAAAAATGTTTGTAGTACTGAGAAGGAATGGATCCTGCTTGATTTCTCAAATACCTAGGATAAACCAAAGCCCTTCAGTAGAGCCACTCCTCTGCTTTCCTGCATTGTTTTTAGTGGATCATTTTTTATCCTGAAACTTAAAAACACCTTGGATTCTGCCTAATTCAAGTCCTTTTAGAAGGCATTGCAGTGTAAGCCATAAAACTATTTGGCTTCACTGCATGAATGAAAGAAACAAAAACAAGCTATCAAGAATGCCTGGTATTGAATCATTCTTTTTTTTTTTTTTTCTTTTTTTTTCTTTTTTTTTTCCAGTTCTTGTAGTTCAGGCTAAAATATTTCAAAAGCTGAGATTCAGATACTCATAGTGGCTAAATATAAAGCTTGTTAACTAAACATGGAGCTCTGATATCCCCTGGGAAGAAGTGAAATTGAAGTTATCTCCACAGTTTATTCTACAGAGATTTTGCTCTCATCTCTTTGCTGAGATATATAACCTTCTATACTGGCTAAAGACAGACAGCTCCCATGGTGTCTTGCTATCTCCTGTGCTCTCCATTAGAAGAAAGTTACTAGTAAAAAAATGCATAAAGTATTTTTCCTATAAATTCAGCTGGGTTCCAGGTAAGAAACAAAACAGTGAACATACCTACATACCTTTTTCTGATCTTCTCTAAAGTCTGTTTCTTGTGTACTGTTTTCTATTGTAGAGAACTTCAAAGCCATGAAAATGCCCCTTTAAGATTTGAGGAATTGAGGGGATGCTGTTACAAAGGTTTTAGGGAATAGTGCTGGCAAATTTCCCCATGGGCTATGAATCCAGAAATCAACATATTTCTTACAGAAATTGCAGTTATTTAAACAGGACAGGACTCAAAGTTACAAAGCATAACATTTGTTCAATACTACACTTAAGGGATGGTCAAAACTGCATCTGCAGTTTGTTCCTCATTACCTTCACTCGTAGATTCCATCCTGGAAGCTGTGTTCACAGTATCTCCAAATAAACAATACCGTGGCATCTTGGTTCCAACAACCCCAGCTACAACTGCCCCTGTTAAAGAAATGGAGAAAAAATGTATTTTGTGTTTTTAAATAATCTATTTAGCCATAAAACCTGCTAGCCGTTTCCTACATTACCTTATTCTCATTTATTGATAAATAAGGACTAAATGTCAGTACCGCCTCATATGGGTCATATATCTGGTTTACAGATGGCTTCCAGACACCATGGAAGAATGTGCAAAAAGGCCTCAAAAGAGAATGGTGGAGGAAGTGAGGATGAGCTAAAGGTACAGTGCATGAATTAAAGCACCTGCAGAAACTGTATTTCAGCACCATAAAATACTATTTTTAGGGATAAGGAGATAGGAATCCTCCCAGTAGGAGCTACACACACAACACCCTCAAGTCATATGGAAAACTGGGAGTAGGAAATAACTTGATCCTGCTAAAGGCAGAAAACGACTATGTCCATCAAATAGTAGTTTTGATTTCTTCATGTTAGCCCCAGGGAATTTATGTAAAATTTGATCTCTTGCTGAGACAGTAGAAGCTGCTCAACTTGCAGACATTGGACTACATATCACATGCCCAACTCTGTCTATCAGGAAGGAGCTGCAGTCACATATCAGTTTAGATCAGGCAGATGAGAGTCTGAGAATGAAGGCTAGAGGGAAGACCCAAAAGTAACACCATTTTGAGAGAACAACTGAGAAGGAGAGCACTGGAGCCATCTCTATGTACCCAATGAACCCAGTGATCTATTCTGCTGAGATGACCTCTATGAGGTGCTCCCTCCCACATTGGGAAATTTACTTCATTTTTATTGGAGAGGAAACACATCTAAGGAGACATTTGATAAACCAGAAAGGAGTTCTGTTGTAGCTCTCCCAACATACCTGAATGTATTCCCGCTCTTATCTTTAGGAGGGTGTTGGGCTTGTGTGGAATCTTAAAAGTCTTGCAGACATTCACAAGGTCTAAAGCCATGCTTGCAATCTCACCAGCGTGAAGGATCCCATTCTCTTTGGGTACTCCAGACACTACCATATCTTAACACAACAATGCAACTATGTTAACCTGTGACGTTATACACACATTTATCAAAGTGCCAATGTAACACAAAAGAAGCCCTATTCCTTTGTATACTGAAGCACAGCTGTGTCTACTAAGCGGATACAGTCATCCATTGAAAAAATTTTGGATTTCATTCTTAGTTTTCTTACACTTCCTTCCTCCCCCTTCCGTCTCTTGAGGATCTCTGAAAAGGGGACCTCTTGGTGCATTTCTTCAAGCATTCCATACTCTGCAGACACCATACCACAGAAAAAAGGGTGTTGGTTTTTGTGGATTTTTTTTTATTTTTTTTTCTTTTTTTTCCTTACTTTTCAACTTCTAAAGAATTCCTGATTGTCTTATCCCAAGCTTCTGCTAGATTCTGCTGGGTTTTAGATGAAAATCAGCTTTAATAGTGGTTAGTTGCTAGCAAATTTCCATGAGGGCAAATATAATCTTTTCCTAAAAATCCAAAAGAAGAGGCAGCCAAGTCCATATAGAGTGTAAGGGGAGAGAAGGCTGTCAGAGTCTTTGGGGGAAAAATAGAACAAAAACCAAAAAACCACAGAGGTAGTATAGCTTAGGAAATTGCATTTATGTTTCCATGCAGAAGGCACATTTTTCAGTTTTGTTCCCATGAAGCAAAATTGCCAATTGTGATTACTCAGTTTCCAAGATTTCAATTCAGACCTTGCAAAGTCATAGGGACCAAATAAAGGTAGCAAAAGGGGCTTTTGCCACACCCCAATGTCCCATCCACAACATTCACCAGCTGCAGAAATGATGAAATACATGCAATGGAGATGTTCCAAAAGTTTGCTGGGGCTGTGCTAGGACTTCTTGCCTACTTGTTTTGTGTGTCTTCCCAGTGGTAATAAGTTTTCCAAATCTCCTTCACCCGCCCTTCCTTGTTATCAATCATCTTGATGTCCCAGCAGTTTCCACAGTTCAAGGTACTTACAGGCATCTCCTATTGTCTCCACCTTATAGACATCATAGTTATCTATGATTTCATCAAAAGTGGTATAAAGCTTGTTCAAGAGATCTACCACTTGGTAAGGTGTGCTGCTGCTGGACAGATGAGTGAAGCCAACAATATCACTGTTAAAACACAACAAAAAGAACATACATATTGTCTTAACCATAGCAGTCTGGTAATTTTAGACACACAGTAACAATTAGTTCAGACTTCATTTTTTCACTCTGTCTTTGGCTGGTGATCTTACAGAATAGTTATATCTTAAAATGTTTACTTAAACTAAAAAAACACTCCTGCCATTTGAAGGAACTGACTAATCTAACTCTTCCTGTTTAGTAATGGAATAAACTGTTGGCTTTTTTTACAGCTAGACTTTAATCTGTCAGTCTAATTAGTCTCTAATTTTAGTTTATGTAAAAATGAAAAAAACGTAGTATCTATCAATTTATTACAAGAGAAGATTTAATTTACATGATGCTTTAAACACACATAATGACAACAAGTGTCAAAAACTGTAAAGACACGTGGACTCTAAGGATGCATATGTTTCCTTTATATAGCTAAATGCTGGAACCTGTATTTAGGCTTGTCCTGTGAAATGAATATGAGTATGTGTAACACCTACAGTTGATGTGCTGCTGTGTGTTAGAGCTCTGTAGTACTCTCATTTTTCATTTAAATAATTCTAATGAAAAAACTGAAACACAGAGTCATAGAATATTCTGAGTTGGAAGGGACCCCCAAGGACCATGGGGTCCAACTTCCAGCTCCATGAAGCACCACTCAAATCCAAACCCTGTGTCTGAGAGGGGTGCTCAAATGCTCCCTGAGCTCTGGCAGCTCAGGGCTGTGCCTGCTGCCTTTGGGAGCTGTGCCTTGCCCACCATACTCTGGGGCCCAGCCTTAGAATCTGACAATTTCGATAGACACTTATTTGCAGTCAAGTGTTGCCACCTGATCTAAACTACCACAAGTAGTGGTAGTTTAGATATCAATTTGATACTCAGCTAGACGCTTCACCTATGGTAGGAGCCTAGATGCTGCTGGAGGAGTCAGTTCTATTCCTATTGTTCACTTTTATTTACCTGAAAAAGATGGTGGCACTTAAGTAACTTTGAGCTTGTGCACGTTTTCCTTGCCTGAGATCATCCGCTACTTGCTTTGGCAACATACCTGTTATAAAAGATAAAGCATTTTTAATATTTTGACATAGATAAAAGAACACAGTAATAACAATATGTTTGTTTAAAGATGTAAGAGCAGTGTCTGTAAAGGTGAAACATTCTGAAGGTGAAAGCAGTCTTAAGCATCAAAATCTGTTCTGCAGATAATGTCAGAATTCACAGTAAATCTCACTGGTAGCAAGTTAAGATTTTTCAGATGACTCATATTTTTTAGCTTTAAGAAACCAGTATCTATACATTCCAAGAAACGTCAAATTCTAATAGGGTGACTTGGGATATCACTAAGTCATTTTGACAACTTTTTGTTAGTGTTTTCCTCCTGTGTTGGTTTACTATCTCTTTGGTTTTCTTTATCATATTTACTTCTACCATCTTGTATTTTTCACAGCCTGTTCCTTTTTCTCTCCTAGGAGTTATGACTATTTCATTATCCCTCTACTCTTGAGGTATTCCAGAAGACATGCTGCTAGCAAAAGTAACCTCAGTCCAAAAGCAATTCCCCAGTATTTATAACTACACAGAAAGACAGCCAAACAAAGTCAAAACAAACCAGAGCACTAGAGCATCCAGTGTCCAGAGTATCCAGTCAAAGCTCTGAGATTAGTGCGCTGACTTTTAGGAGGGGATATAAAAAGCAGCTAAATGTCTTTTAAACTTATCAAGGAATGCATATAAATTCATTGACAACTAAACTTGTTACAGGATTTTTCTGTTTGTAATTAGACAGCTAACTCCAAATTATTTTGAGAATATCCAGCTTTTTTTCCTACATAACTTACTGTACAACAGACGATCAGTCTTCTGTTTTTCATGCATCAAGTCCTGGGTTCTCTCAGAAACCAGTATCTCCAGGTGTTTGCTGTATTTCTCCATCTAAATAACATGGAAAATTGAATGAAATAATCCATTTATTGAAACAGGTTCGTAGTTGGGCAGGATCTAAGCATTCGAATTATTATGCTTTGAAAATATTCAGATGAGTAAAGCTCCAGATTTGAGATAGCTTGTTGCTTTTCCTACAGAATGCAAAGACTAGCTTTCTCCTAAGGTAAATTCTCAATTCTGTATTGAAGATCGTTACTTACACCTAAAAGGACAGAAGCAAGTCCCAGTACTTTCAAAGCCTGTATGAACAGTAGTGGTCAAATCCAAAGCAGAGACCAAGTTTCCACTGTTTATTAAAATATGTTACTGAAGAGGTATGTAAGTCTTTTTTTTTGTCAAAAATTCACACTGCAGTTTCATAAGCTTTCCTGCTATGCTATGTTTTTTTGTGCCTTTGCTCTGTAGGAGGCAACAAGATGTGAAGTCAGGATTCTCTTCTTTCTGCTGATGGGCTTAAGACACACTGCTCAAAACGTGTGTGTAAACATACTTTTATCATGCTGGGTTTCTACAGCTCCAGCACTGTAAAATCACCACCTAGCCATAGGGGAGGGGAAAAAAAAAAAAAAAAAAAAAAAAGCAGTACTTGACTGACAAAAACAAAGTGTTCAGCTGTAAAGCAGCTGAGAAAGTTAAGAACTGACAGGAAGAGGATGAGAAGAAAAACAGGTCTCAGGGAGAACTACAGCTTTGTTTTTGTAGCTCAAGTTATATTTAATCTGCAAGAAGTGAACAACTGACTGAGAGTATTCCCATTAAACATGAAATAAGAGATTAAACAACAAATAAAATAAAACAATATATAAAATAAAAACCCACAAACCCCCTGAAGCATAGAGGTAGATGCTACTGCAAGCAGATAAATCTAAATTGGATTAAAAATCTAAAATTACCAGAGTCATCATCATGTCAACAGGGTTAACTTTATTAGGATTCATCTTGTTTAACATTTTCTTGATTTGTTCAAATGTAGGCCTCTGGACTGGATTATTTTTTCTGCACTTTCTGATTAGCTGTGACACAAAAAGGGAATGAGAAACACAAAAAGCCTTTTGTCATTCCAAGCACATGTAGCGTTTCTAATTAATACTATTATTTTCTTGGTGCTAGCTATTCAGGTGAAGCTTTATCTGCAGTGGTGAAAAATGTCAGGGCTACACCATGACCTCCTGACTTATGCAGATCAATGCTGTGTAACTGAATGAAAGATGTTAGCTCATGGAAGTTCAGCTGGGGAAAATCAAGAAATAAATGCTCACATTCCTTCTACCAAACTCTGCATAAGATTTCATCTTGTGCTTTAAGATATTGTTATGCTACTGAATCAGATGACCATTCAAAAAAATTCACAAGCACTTAAAAACTGAAATGTGCCTTAATAATGTTAACTACCCACTGAAATGCAATACTGCTTATGAGAAGCTTGTTACATTTAGGTTGCTAAAAGTCATTAAAAGTGAATTATTTAGCTCGTAAGCTGAAATAAGGATTCCATAAAACCTCATTTTAATTTACCTGAACAGGCAGGGTGTGCAGCTTCTTCTTTGTTTGAGGCTACTGAACAAGTCAAACTTTTGCATAAGAATCACTGAACTCATGCTTTGCCTGAGACATATACTTCAGTACTTGAAAGCATTTTGTTTTTAAGCTAGACACATATTATTAATATTTGTTGAACTCAACCTTTACAATAAAGTGAAATTGCACAAAAATCAATGACTGAATTTAATAACATTTTTTTATTATACTGACAATTTGAGGGGATAACTGAAATTTCTATCTGGGAGGATGACTACTCTTCTACTAAGGATATGGAATCAATTTTGTTGTTCCCTGTTTGAGATGTGCATCTTGATATCTCAGTTCCTTGCATCCATCAGTAATATTGCCATGAAACTTCTGTCGCATTCTTTGGATTCATTTCAATAAATAATTTTTGTATGCAGTATTGTATTTTACCTCTATATAATCTGTGGGACATGGGCAGGAATCCTCTGCATTTCCTGAAATTAATTCTGCTAAAGGTAGACACCAAGAACATTCTGCTGAAGACACAGCATCTTTCTAGAGAAAAAGGAATTAACAGTGTTGAAAAAGTGGCATGTTTTTTTAGACAGCTTTTAAAAAATACATTACTATGAAAATCTCTTATTTTTATGACAGCTTCCTTATCAATTTTTTTACATTAAAAAAAAAAGTTATAATTCCATCTAACCTGAGTGGCCTTGTTTATGAGGCTTTTCATTGCTGTAAGGCTTTAATTTGAGTGTCTATACTAGGTAAACAAATTTTGAAATGAGTATCTGGCAAGATACTTGCTGACTTTTTAGAAACAGTAAGGCCTACACTGGTCTAATATCATGAGCTCTAAGAAGTGCAAGAATGTTAGTTTCAAGTTTTAGTTGTTAGAATTACTGTTAAGTAAATTATTTCAAGCAGTATATAATTATTTATTCAGAACATCTGATTTCAATTTCAAGGTGCAATTTTTGTGTTTGCCATTTAGCACTGGCCATGAAAAAAACATTTTTCTTACAGTAAGCAGCTCAGTTGTCCTTCTAACATATTCTTACTGGTGCAAGTCTCCACTGACAGGATTGGTAATATTAGGAAGAAGGAGAAACTACTGTAGCAAAAGAAAGACACTAAGGTATGCATTCACCCTCTTATTAAGTGTCAGAGAGCCAACACAAAAGCAATTTTAAAGCTAGAGTTATTTTCTTCATACACTCTTCTTTAAATCTTCTTTAAAGTCCTGGAGGGTAAACTGATACGTTTATGAAGAAGCTCTAGTTGCACTTTCCATTGGAACTGAATTTGCACCCAAAAACTAAAGAGGAAAATGTGTGTACTCTCCCCTCCTTCAAAGAAAAAGTACAATTATTCAGAGTTTGCATTATATCTTCAACTGAAACAGAATCAAAATTACCATAAAATCTTCATAATTCATCTTTACTTACTGGCATAGGGTCACTTCTTGTAGCAATTTCTAGTAAAATGATGGCATAACTGCAGGTAATAAAAACAAATTTTAATGGAGTAATAGTTAATGAATCACTGATTTCAGCTTTCCAGGATTTCTCATTTCTCCTCATTTCATGACTGAAAGCACAGTATCCCATAAGGAAGGCTAGCAACTTTTCTGTTATCTGTTACTTCTCTGTTCTTAAAGATCTGTCACTGATCACTTAGCAGCAGTCTACTCACAGATCAGTCTAAGAGATTAAACATTTGAGTCTGATGGACAGCAAAGCAATTTTCTCTGGAATTTAATGGAATCCATAGGGAATATATGCAAGGACTCCATGATAGCTGTCAATTAATCATGCAAGACAGGTCAGTGCTGTAATCAATGGGCAGAATCAGATTAACCAGAATCATAATAGGGATGAGTAGCCTTTTTTTCCATTATAGATCACTGTTCTGGAAAATCTCCATAAGGTTAATGATAAGACATAGTGCCCAGAGTAGCTCTTACACAGTAAGCGTTTTTGCTGCTTCTTTCTGAATTATATCACCGCCATCATCATCATCATCATCATCATCATCATTCTCGTTAGATGAACCAAGGTTAAACACACTCATCAAGGGTGAAGAATGAAACAAAAGTGTTAACAACTTGATGTTTAGTCTCTTTATTAACTCACTTTCAAAACTGTGATCTCTGAGAAGCCAATAACTCCTGTAACCAACAATACTGATAAAGCTGTTCTTGTCTCTGTAAATATTCAAACTGTATAATATTTACTTCACAACAAGCATCTCTTCTTGATAACATTTATTCTTATGAGTAAACTGCTTTGCAGCCTGTTGTACTGCTAATGATTCCTATGTTTAGTATGGCACTCTGGCCATACAGTGGGGCATGGCTACCAATCTTTTGGACTACTAGTGAGATATCAATAGCAAACAGAATAACACATATAAACAACATTGAGTAATGCAGAAACTAATCTGTTGAAATTTTCATGCTAATTTTGTGGTGATTTAGTAGTAGAAAGCATTACCATTCCTTGTGAGAGAGCAAAGCTCAGATTTTCAAAGCAAGTAATTAGAAAGCAGTATTGATTTTATTCAGCTTTAGCAGTGCTGCACAAGAGAAGTCCTAGTAGAGTGGCAAGTCAGATTCACATAACCATCACAAATCAAGATAAGTCAATCTAGAAGGAACTGTAATGGGAAACAGCCTCTTCAGCTCAATTAAGAGGTGCTTTCATGTTCCTGTTCTCATTTCCATTTTAGCTTTCCCATCTGACCAACACATTCCCTGGAGAACTTTAAAAGCAAATGATTCATCTGCAAAAGCACAAAAAATTGCAAGTCCCACTCCTGTAGTCTCTATCTTCATTTGGGCCAGATCTTCAGGAACATTAGTGTATTTTTTTTTGGTCAGGAATTTTGAAAATTGAGGATTTCAAGATGAGGCCACTGTTTCCTGACCAGTGAACTCTCCTGGAAAGGCTTATACATGCTCATATGAATGAATACAAATTTTGTTAAAATGCAGTTTCTGGAGACTAGCTCTCTTAAAGAGAAAAGCTAGCTATTATTACAGGATACATCTCTTTCTTCATCTTTCTTCCATGACTGGGCATTTTAGCTCTTACTGTTTTTTTTCTTTTGTAGCAAGCAAGGATTATCTGCCGTACAACAAAAGGAAACCTAGATTTTGTGGACACAGCAAAATAAATTCAGCAAGCATTCAATAAATCTGTCAAAACTGCATTGTGTAATCATTTAGAATATAAGAAAATAATCTATTAGCATTATTTTAAGGTGAGTCTTTGGCAAGAAATGGCTTCAGGAGGCCAGGTTGTCTGCAAAGACAAGTCATGGCATTTAGCCTGAATATGGACAACATGTAAACCAAGCAGGCACTAAGGAAATAACATTTCTGGAAAACAGAATGCATTTTTAATTTGAAGCAATTATAAAGTGCAATGTATAACATAACTCTAAATTACTGCTTACTTAAAGCACAGCAAAGCCAGTCCATACTGACAATGTCAAGATTGAGACAGGACAGAATTACAGTAGCCAAAGACATCAACATGATGACAAGATGCTTTTAGATGAGCTATCCTGAAGCAAATTAAAAAGATCTATTTTTGCCCATAGATAAAAATACTACAGAGACCTCAAATTCTTATTTCCATAATCTGACCTCATAGAATGGATTAAAAATAATGATTGTTTTGGCATGTACAGGTATTTTATAAGCATACAAGGGAATAATGTGAATGAATCCAGTAAATCTTGCAGTTTACAAAATAAAGCCTCAGACTTGCCTTCAGACTTTAATATATCCCAACTGAAAAAAAAGGAGATTTAAACATTTTCTGTTTCTGCGACTAAATTTTCAATGAAAGACCCTTAACGCTCATTTAAGGCAGTAAACACTTGTCAGAGGAAGGCCTTTGACAAGGTCCCCCACCACATCCTTATCTCCAAATTGGAGGGATGTGGATTTGATAGGTGGGCCACTCAGTGGATAAGAAACTGTTTGAAAGGCCGCAGACAGAGGGTGGTCATCAATGGCTCTATGTCCAGGTGGAGGCCGGTAACGAGCGGCGTCCCCCAGGGGTCTGTCTTGGGACCGGTGCTCTTTAACATCTTTATCAATGACATCAATGATGAAATCGAGGGCACGTTTGCTGATGACACCAAGCTGAGTGGTGCGGTTGACACAGTGGAAGGAAGGGATGCCATTCAGAGGGACCTCAACAGACTTGAAAGGTTGGCCTGGGTGAACCTGATGAGGTTCAACACAGCAAAGTGCAGAGTTTTGCACTTGGGCCGGAGGAATCCCAGGCATTTATACAGACTGGAAGGAGCGGTCCTTGAGAGCAGCCCTGCAGAAAAGAACCTGGGGGTCCTGATAGATGAAAAGCTTAACATGAGTGTGCTCTTACAGCTTGGAAAGCAAATGGTAACCTGGGCTCCATCAGAAGAGGGGTGGCTAGCAGGGATATGGGAGGTGATTGTTCCCCTCTACTCTGCTCTTGTGAGGCCCCATCTGGAGTACTGTGTCCAGGTCTGCAGCCTCCAGTACAAGACAGACAGAGAGCTGTTGGAGAGGGTCCAGAGGAGAGCCACAAAGATAATCAGGGGACTGGAGCACCTCCCCTACGAAAACAGGCTGAGGGAGCTGGGCCTGTTCAGCCTGGAGAAAAGAAGGCTGCAGGGTGACCTCATTGCAGCCTTTCAATACCTAAAGGGAGCCTACAAACAGGAGGGGAGTCAACTCTTTGAAAGGGTAAGTGACAGCAGGACAAGGGGAAATGGTTTTAAGTTGAGGGAGGGAAGATTTAGGTTGGATGTTAGGGGGAAATTCTTTGCAGAGAGAGTGGTGAGGTACTGGAACAGGCTGCCAGAGAGGTTGTGGATGCCCTTGTCCCCCCCAGGTTGGATGGAGCCCTGGGCAGCCTGGTCTAGTATTAAATGTGGAGGTTGGTGGCCCTGCCTGTGGCAGGGGAGTTGAAGATTCATGACCCTTGAGGTCCCTTCCAACCCTGGCCATTCTGTGATTCTGTGAGTTTCTGGGAAACTTGAAGCTTTTGATAAAAAACGGTATGTACCCTTTCATAAATGTTTTCAACAAGTAGTGCTAACAACAATGCTTTCATCTGCTCAATGATCAACATTTCAAGCTCCATTTAAATTCGAGTACTTTATGCTCTGCTAGCTACTAAATTCCTCAGAAAACAGGAGTCTTCTGCTGTTCTGAGAAAAGCAAAAAAAAAAAAAAAAGAGAGAGAGAGAAAAAAGCCGCAAAAATCTTGCATTACCATCCTACAATTTTCCATGTCAACTACTTTTAACTAACTAATTACTGGAAATAAGCACAGAGGAAGTATTGATATTATAAACTAGGATATACCAAGAATACATTATTTCCTCCTTAATGTCGAAAATTAGTGGGAAAGTCAAGAAATATTGATATGATATTTTTCAACTCAGTTTGATGATTTTGTTATTAGATTATTATTCTCTAAAAAGTCAATAGTAATCCCTTTTACTTGGAAATGAATTGGTTCTTCTTTATAGGAAATCACTTTGCAGTACCTTTTTTTGGCTATCAAGTTTAGTGTTGCCAGCTGTCCATCACTGGTAATGCAAACCTTGATGACCAAATAAGCTATTGCAATGATCTCCCATAGTGGCTTTCAGAAGAAAAAGGATAGAGCAATTCATTGGTGCTTATTACTATTCACTATCTTCCTTGCTCTAATTGTTACCTGCAAATTGAATATTATCATGCCAGAACAGTGTGTTGACACTAATTATAGAACTGTGGAATGCACAAATATCCTATCCTGCAAAATTGATGCTATTAACTCTAAGGTATTGACATCATTGAATTTCTGTAAAATGCATTCAAGCATATCCATGGGATGACCATGATACTCTGAGTCTAAAAAGTGAAGATAGTATACTTGACTTAAGCTGTAACTATTAAAGAGACAGGAAATTACCTGTATACATCCGTCATGGAATTGGGTTCAAAATCTGAAAGGGAATGGATTTCAGGAGCTGTGTAAATCTGTATCAAGTTCTGCTGGTATCCCTCAGAAGAATCTTCTTTTCTGTACAACTGCAAGCCATAATCTACCGTGGAAGAAAACAGAAAACGAACCGTTCAGTCTCTATTTCTCTGAAACACAGGTCTTAGTACACAGTGATAAAATAAGTCTAAAGGAATTAGTTTTCTCTCTTCAAAATACAAACCAAAAATGATGTGCGCCTGGTGGTCTTCTCTTTCTTAAAAATATTGGAAATTTAGGATCTGGAGAGTAAATACTTGGGTGAGACTGCACAACAGTCTTTCGAGAGGGCCAGGTGAACTAAATGTCCCCTTCCAGGGAGAATTATTCCATGATTTCATAAAAGTGTATTCAGAGACAGTATGTTCACTTGAGTGAAGGCTCTAAGCAAAGCATATTCTTGCAAACAGGATACTAAAGGTGGTAGAGAAGCAGTCATAGCACTTTGTAGGGGTCTTATTCTTAGGAGAAATCTTTGAAAGTGTATCTATTGCAGTTGTTTTTAAGATGCCTGCAGATTACAGGGTCAAATAACTAGCATGGAAAAAGATGAAAAAATTTTCCAGTCCCTTAGCTGTTGCAGAATAACCTAGGCTCTGTAGTGGTTTTAATGTTCCCACATACTGTCTTCCTGTAGCAGGAGCAGGGTGACTATAGCTCCATAATAATAATTCAGTTTTGAGTACAGGATTGAAAAGCTGAGTTGAGACTGTTTTTCTCCATGAACTACCTCATGTTTGCCAGTCAGCATTGTTCCATGTCTTTACAGCAGTGTCCATTGCTAAAGTTTTCTCTCTGCATCGTAACTGAGAAAGAGACAGAATTTCTGTTCAGCCTGATGTTGATAGACTTCATCACTTATGGAATCTGATGATGCAGCAGTAACCTATTTTAAAGGAGAGGCCTGAAATGATCGTGTAACACCAGCATTTTTCACCAAAAATATCAAAATGAAGGTGCTTGGGAGCAATGTTAAGTGTGAAATCTACACACATTAGTAGGCTACCTTGAGAGTTTTGAATTTTCATTTATCTTCTCTTTACCTGCAATTTTACAAACCCATCGGTCATCTATTACACAGTTATTAGACTTCAATCGTCCATGATACATTTTGTGGTGGTGAAGATAGGCCATTCCTTGGGCAATATCAGTACCAAAAGAAAACCTGAAAGACAAAAATCAATAAACTAGCATGTCCAATAAACCAGATCTTCACTCAAGAGTGGGTTTGAAACCTATTGGAGCTAACAGAAAGGCTCTAGTGATTGGAATAGCTTTGAAATCTGTCATTCCACCTCATTTTTCCAAAACATATGAAGTGGGTTGATGAAAGCCTTTAACTCTCACTCAGTTGTTTGGGGTCCACAGGCCATTAGCTTCTATTACAACGGTTCAGATTCCTTTAGAACTTCCCAGTATGTTTGTATTATTTGAAGTGCTTTTCAAATGTTTACAAGAAAAACATTTTCCTTCCTTACGCTCTTTTTCTTTGTTGAAGGAAAACAATAGGCAGAAGTAAAAAGAGCATGCCAAGATTAGTCTCAAAGAATAACGAAAGTGCCCTTGTGGCTTGGGACCGTTAACTCATTTTCAGTGTCAATAAATATAACAAGGCATTTGTAGATATGTTAATCATTTAATCTGTGCAATTTTACAGTGCTTTTCAATTAAATGCAGATGCCCAAGATATTGGAGAAGTAGATGAAATCACATAGAAATAAAGATCTGAAAACAGTAGCAGTATAAACAAGGGTGGGTTGAAAAGTCATTAACTTTGTGTAACCAGAGCTCAGTGTATGATTGATCAAAAATCCAGGAACTGAGTTAGGCTGGATATTTGAATTCATAGAATCATAGAGTCATAGATTCCTAGAATAGCCTCGGTTGAAAAGGACCACAATGATCATCTAGTTTCAACTTTCTTGCTACGTGCAGGGTCACCAACCACTAGACAAGGCTGCCCAGAGCCACATCCAGCCTGGTCTTGAATGCCTCCAGGGATGAGGCATCCACAACCTCCTAGGGCAACCTGTTCCAGTGTGTCACCACATCACCACACTCTGCGTGAAAAACTTCCTGCTAAAAATTCACTCTCTTTCTTCTTCATTCTCTCCATAACACAGTGTGTGCTTCATTCCAACTACCATCTGTAATTTCTATTTTGTCCCAAACAGCACATAGCATCTGTCAGCACAGTTTTGTATCTTTTAGCTTTTTCTTTTAAAATTATTATTATTATTTTTACCTGAATCCCCAGTTCAAAGGGATATCTTCATTGAGCAAAACATCATGAAGGCTGCCTTTGGGGCAGTACTCTGTCACTATGGCAACATTTGGTATTTCTATACAACCACCAATGAATTTGCAGAGATTGGGATGGTCAAGTTCCCTGTAAAAATTAGCAGAAAACACAGCACACAAATAATTTTCATGGATCTCCTTCCTACTTTCTGTACAGTAGCTGGAAAACTAGAAGTCTTGTCTCAAAAAGTAAAGAAAAAAGTAAAACAGCTGTAAAAAGATTTTCATCTAGTGTCAAAGCAAAGTTTGAAGAAAAGAAGAATATTTGTGTATTATAATGTTTGGACAGGCGGTAACCTTTAAGAACCAATATACACATAGAACAGCATACAGTTTTCAGGTTTCACTTCTTACCTTACTTGCTTTACTTCCTTACGTATGGATTTGGATAGGGTAAATGCCTTCTTCGTTATTTTTTTAATGGCCACTGTTCTACCATCACTGAAACAGAATTAAATGCTGTTCAGAGAATATTAGGCCAACTACATAATTTCGTAAGGTTAGGAAAATTGGCAGATTTTTTTTTTTTTTTTTTTTTTTTTTTACTGCAAGCAGCTTCATATCTTTAGAGATGAAGCAGAAAGTTTGAGTGTGTCTATAAGTACATGTGAAGCTGAATATGAGTATTTGACAAGACCCTGCTTCTATGATAAGGCAAGCATTAGTACTTACAGTCAGGCATTCTTGTTGTGTGTATGTCATTTGAAATATGAGAGTGTTACAGTAAATTTAGGCAACTGGATGACTGAGTAGCAGCAATGGGAATATCAGAGGTAGGAAACACAGCAGTATCTATTCATTATTTCAATTCTACTGTTTTAGAGATCCATCATTGATATTTAACATCCTTCTGCTTCCATGAGATGAAGTATTCTCAGTATTCTCAGGTAAAGCAGCAGAATTCGACAGACAGCAAAACAATTTTCCATTAGAGAATCCATTGGGGATGTATGCAGGAATTAACTGATATTTAACTGATACTGTATGGTACCCAACATATAAGTACTACGCCACTCTTCAAATAATCCAGCTGTGCTCTACCTGCATTTTAGAAAAAGATCTGCATTGAAACCTTGGTTCCAAATGTATTTGAGCAGTAGTAGGTGTCATTCATTAACAGATACAGGTCACATTATGCAGTCACCCAAAGAGAAAAGGAGAAATGATAACCAAAACAAAAGACATCATGTTTCAGATTCTACAGCCAGTAAGTATACAGAAGTCAAATGATGCTACTAACTTACCAGATTTGGTGTTACAAGAGAATTTCAAGCTTTTGGACTATCTATTAACAGCAAGGTTACAAGAAACATAAAGCACAGTGAAACTATAGGATAGTGGATACTGAAGAAAATTAGTAATATGTTGACTTACTATCTCCCAGTCTGGGTGAAGTGCTGTTTCTTGGATGCATTAGCAGCTGCAGTGCAGGAGCTCAGAACAGTGATACAGCTGGCACTGGATTCACTTGGTGCTGGGGGAGCACTTATCACGCTTCCTGTTGCTGTCCAGAGTTTGTGATCTAAATGGGATGTGGGATTAGAAAATGCATATTATTACACAGGTACAGACTCCGGAGGCAGGCAAATTTAAGGAATTCACCAAATCTTTACATGCAGGATTGGTCTTGTTAATGGGTAAGACAGAAAGCTATTTTTTTAAGAGTGTGACTGCTGCATAAAAAGTACAACAACCCAAGAGGTGATGCACTGCCACAGATCTTTCCCACTAAACCTCAAGATTCAGTGCAAGTCTTCCTGATTTCAGGATGATCAATCCTTGCTGCTAGTGAAGTGCAGAGGACAGAACTGAGGGAAGCAGAGCAAGTTCTGTGCCATATTTTAACAAGTCTATCTGGAGCTCCTAGAAGCCTGTAGAGTACAGGGATGTGGGAAGTGACTCTGACATCTGAGGAAGTCAGAGAAGAGCAATAATACACTTAGATGGGGAAAAAGTGATCTCAATGTATGTCTTTTAATATATGTTGATCAGCTTTAGGTTACAGAATGAATTTCAAAGATTTGTAATGAATTTCTTATTGTTTCACCATCTCCAAAAGGTTTGGCCAGTTACTCTAAGCACTGACAAAACTGTCAAGGTTTGCATTCTGTACTCAAATTAATTTCTATGCCAGTCTCTGTCCTTTACTGCAACGAGGATATCATACTAAAACTAACTGCACAGAAGTTAACGTTCATGTCCAAAGGTGAAAGTATCATTGTAACATTAGCACAAGAACATTTTTACACTACTAGAAACACAATGACGTAACATAGCTAAAACAGATCTTTCTAGCAATTCCTTGAGGAAACAGAAAATCAGAGCTCATATCAGCACAGCCTTATCAACTTCAGTTAGTTTCTTCAAATCTGCCTCTTCTGAGGGTCAAGGCATTTCTCTGCTTCTGAGTGCTAACGCTCTGGTCAGGAAATTGAATCAATTGCAGCATTGTACAGGATTTAATAACATCTGATCTTATTCTTAACATATTTAGTTACAGACAATTTAAATCATATTTTATATCCTGAAGGTAAAATGAAAAAGAAGTCAGGTAGCAGTGAATTAATTTTTGCAGCAAAACTGTCAAAGACAGTACCCACTGAGAGAAATTAAGATCTCATTATATCTTTCATTTTGTTTTTGTAAAGCCAGGGTAAGCAAGTGAGGCCAATTATACAGAACCACACATCCACTGCAGCAAATATAATTTATTTTTTCCAGATCTAGAAGTTATCTGTTCGTTTGGGGATATATCTGTCTTTTTGAACTGAAGAATTTCCATAAATTTCTGTAAACAAGATGTACTTACGAGATTATTGAGATTATTTCATAAAATTATTAATGAAACCGCTAACAGTAACAAAATGAAATGTTACTAACCTTGTTTGATGCAGGTGAACTCTATAATCCAGCTTTCATCCCAAAGCATCTTTTGTTTCTGATACTGAAACCACTACAAAAATAAATCACATTCATTCTTGAATTCAACTCCACCAACTTTGAATGAACTTATCCAGAGATTATTTTTTTTTAAATGAAAATATTTAAGTATCCCCCCAAAATCTGATGCTTAAATATTCAGTCTGTATCATATCAGCAGCATTAGAAATAACAGACCTACAAGAAAATAGAATCTAACAAAGTTCTTTAGAACAGTATATTCTATATTCTAGGATCTATTGACATATAATATTTTGCATTGGCTATGAACTCTTTCCATTATTGTCAGTAATTTTAACACAGTACAGTCAGATCTCATACTGGGCATCCAAACAGTTGTTTACATCACCTCATAATATGGAAATGACCCACCTATGCTGCCTAATTGCATGAAAATATTGCTCTCTAGCCCCAAGAAAAGTAGCACTGCATGTTATATCCAGTGACAGAATTATAACCAGATTTACAAATGAGATCACGTTAAGTCCAATACTTTAGTATAAACAATATCAGATATAGATCTTGTGGCTATTTTATAAAGAAGACATAGATGCTCCCATGAATAGCTGTCTTAGGATATTGACACAACATAAAAGTATAAGCATATGCTTTCAAAAGATGAGCAGCAAATTAAATTACGACTGCATAGCTGCAATCAATGCCAAAACAGCAAACCCACATTTCACCTTAATTATTTTCTGTAGTGTAGAATATTAGAAATCATGCATTCACTGAAACAGTTAACAAAAGTCCAAATAATACTCAAATGTACTCTCCAGCAAGTGGAAACTGTTTCAACATTTGGAAGAAATTTATGCCTGATTTAGAGCTTGCTGAATCAAAATGGTATCATCCCATTTATTTCAAAGGATTTCTGGAAAAAGATATCTGCATTTTATTTTGTAAAGATATGACCAAAGACATATTAGCTAGAAGTGACCACCAGTCTTGGTGCAGACACTGAGATCAAAGGAGCCCTCTCTTCTGCTTCAATGATGAAGAAGATATTAGATTCTAAGATGATTCTTCTTACATAATATTCATTACTGAATTGGATAAAATGATCTTTCCTAACTTGTTTACTCATCACCCAAACAATAAAGAAAAGAAGATGCTATTTCAGAATTTAGCAGAAGGAGTAAGTATGTAGCAATAAATAAATAAATAAATAAATAAACCCTCAAAAAATTCCTAAAACCTACAAAAAAAAAAAAAAAAAAAAAAAAAAAACCCACTAATGGATAAGTTTCACTACATAAATAAACTTTTACTTTAGTTAAATCTACTCAAGGTCAAGAAACTCCATTTTCTTTTTGTAAAATTTCAATTGTTTAAATATATCTTAATTTATCACCTGTTCAAGTACACATTTCTATCAGAGCATGTTGTTTTATAGGAAAGTTACTATAAGCACATTGCCACAGCCTTTGTGTGGATTGTAAATGCTCAGGTAAAAAACAGAAACACAAGGAGATTAAGGCTTAGTTTTCAAAAATACTTCAGTTCCTAACTTGCAAAGCCACACAGAGAAATGCAGAACAGAGAACAAAATCAAATGGTGATTGAGACCACCCACAGTAACTTACTCTGTGGGCCATCAACATTCTTCCATGCCTTTTCAACACACTCAGTTACTTCAGGTGCTTAGCACAAATGCAGTATGAAAAGAATGGGTGAAATATGATTTTATTGATTTACATGCTCTATAGGCTAAACCCCAAAGAAATGATCTATTTAAGTACAGAGTCAACATAATGACTCCACAGCTGCACATAATCATGCCCTTGTTACAGATTTTTTAACATGTGAATAAATGAGGCATACGGATCCACTTCACCAAAGGCACTACGAAGTGACAGTGCTAAAAGTAATAAGGCAAATAAGTTGTAATAATTTGCTGTCATCTCTATACAGAGATATTTCCAATCAGCTGAATTCGCAAGACTAGTGGTCACTTCAGGTTAATTTGCCTTTGTTCAATCATACTTTTACAAAATAAAATGTAGATTTTTTTTTCTCAGAAACTTTTTGAAATAAATGGGGCAACTTTGATTGGGTGAGCTCTGTATCAGTCATAAATTTCTTCCAAAATAATGACACACTATGTTCCTCTCTTGTTATCCTTTTGCTTTTACTTTACAAGTCTTTTATATTAATCAGTAACACAGATAATCACTAAATTAGTTCACCTACATTAAGAAAATAAGCTTTTTAAAAAAGAACGCACACAGATAAACATACACACACAAAATTAACAGAATAAAAAGAAATATCTTCTCATTATTTCTTTGGATGTCCAGCTATCAATAATCTTAAAATATCCCAAGTTGAATGTATTCTATAACAAAATGTATGTGGACACTCAGACTTAATGAAGTCTGGTGGATCTTTATGAATTTATCTAACTTGTTTTAGAATTTAATGTGTACCTCTCACCTACACAGGGTTTTGGGTCAGTTTCATAATAGGATTTTATTGAGTAAAAAGCACTCTCACTTCACTGGTCACCCCCATCTCATGTTGTGAAGGACTTAATAATGAGGTGTTCTAATTCGACCATTACATAGCCCTCTGTTAAATTCCCTTTCAGTCTTAAGACTCAGGGAATGAAATTTCCTATCACAACCAGCTTTCCCATCTAGAGAAGCAATTAATGCCTTCTTTTCTACCACATAGTTTTAGGATGCAGAAGTAAACTCACCCTCTACTAGGAGAACACTCCATTCAAAATAATGAAATACTGGACGCAAGAGTAATGAAAGAAAGAATACTTACCATGAGTGTCATAATGAAGCCAGTGCAGACTAAACATATGGGTAAGGCAATTGCTATCCTAGTATAAGCAGACAGAGGGCATTCTCCACAATCTGCTGGACAAATAGAGCAGCTTTCTTCTTCCTCGCAAAAGCCATCTCCACAAACTGATTAGAAACAGAAACAAGAATTAGGTTATTTTAAGATAGTTTCATTAATCAACAAGGTTGAATTCAGATTTAAATATGTGTTCTTGGGCTGGGAAACCTCAGAGTACCTGAAAGAATACATCTAAAGAATTCAGAGATGGTACCACCCAAGAAGTGGAAATAATTGTGTTTTTCTGTTTTTTCTTTTTTTTAAAGTGATGTAGGTTCTGCTTGATGTGAGGTTAATGATGTGAGAGCCTTTGACTTTTTTTGTGTCTTAACTCATTGTCTATTTGTTGTTGTTTTTGGTTTGTTTTTTTTTTTTCTGAGGCAAGAAGTTTCTCAGTGTGGACATTGTCTTTTGTGTTCTTTGTATTTAATCCAATCCTTGATATCTCTAGAAGTATATGATCCCAGGTACTTCAGAGTGAAACCCTGAAATTCATGCTTCAAGGATTTATTTTTCTCCAAGGTCTTGAAAATTATCAGATGTGATTTAAAACAAAAGCCCTAGAGGACAAAACTCTGTCTCATGTGTCTTGAGTTCTGTTTCAATTTTACCTCTGTGCCTAAACTAATACAATTTCGCACTTCAGCCTCCTGAGACAAGCTAAGGATATTATCCTGTCACTATGTGATACATTTTTTAAAAAAACTCAGCAAAACAAAATCCATTGCTTCCATCCACTTTGGAATTGCTTCGTCTCTGCTTTTTTCATAACATTGAGAAATATATTCTCAGACTTTCAGAAGAGTAGCTAACAAGAATACTGTGATGTTTGCTTAAACCAATATTTTTCTTCAAGCTGTGTGTTTAATTTATCAAATGAGTTTTCTTTTTAGATTTTATTTTGCTAATATAATATTATTACTATTTCTGCTTTCCTGCATACAGCGAAACTAATGTACACAGAAGTGTGATGCCTTTGGAAGCAACAGGATTTTAACGTAAACAGTGGAAACAATTTGGGTTTCTACCTTTCCAACAGACTTAGGGCTAGTTTGCATTCCTTCATATGAAGAATGTCCAGATTCTCACAATGTCATGACTGGAAGAGTATTTTCAAGGTATTTTCAGCTGAAGCTGTTGGTCTTGGTTTGAGTTTACCTGTTTGGCAAGAGTGGCTTCAATCACAGAGAGAGGTAGCTGTTGCTCTTGGTAACCATGCATAAATGTTAAAAGCATTGAGATTTGCAGTCAATGTGCAGTTCCCTCACATCTTCACTCTGTATCATACCTACTGCAGGAAGGACTGTGGTTTTCGCTTCCAGAGCAGCTTGCATTCTCCCAACTCTGATGTGTGCGATGAGAGAAGTCACACCCACATGAACTAAAACAACCTGCCAAACAAGTGAACAAAGCTGCAAGGATCAAAACTTCACTTGCATACAATAAGTCATTTTAACAAGGATCATATAGTTGTGAAGTTCTCAAAAAGAAGGTGTGTCAGTGTCAGGAAGGAAAGGAGTGCTTGTCTGGTAAGATAAGCAGCAACAAGAAAGAAAAGCCTTTTGGGATTCCTCTCACTGGTATGTTTTCTTTCAGCTAGGCATGTCTTTCAGCCTATGCATCTGTCATATTTGCTTTCCCATTACTTCTGTTCGGAAGAAAATTCACAAAGATTGTACTAACCTGTAACACAGTCCAGTCACTAATGCAGTATTTTCTTAGTGTAGACTTTACACAGACAGATTAGGCTGTGTTCTTCCTTCCCATCCCCATTTTTTCCTACTAACTGCATAGGAAGTAGCAGTATACAAAACTGGTTTTTCCAATCAAGTCAGCTGGGAATTGATGATACTCAGCCCTATGTACCACTTCCATACATAATCCTGACATAAGTAAATAAAGCAGGGAACACTGGAACCTATTAGGAAGTAAGTTCTGAGAATAGCAAACCATTTATTGTATTCAAAAAATAACTTTACCTTGGCAGTCCAGTTTCTTTGGCTCATTTTGCCAGCTGTCGACAAAGTGTGAGTAAATATCTGGCCATCATCAGGAATCCACGGACCACATATTCCTCCTCTACCCTTTATCAGAGAAATTGGTTATGTCACTAACAATGACCATAAAAATCTTAGGTCTCCCTCTTTTACCTTTTTAGAATTATTTATATTCTTCTCAAGAAATAACCAAATCTGTTAAAATGAATAAACTCAAATAATAATCACACACTGAGTTAAAATATCTCACAAATCTCATTTCTGTTGAAATACATGAACCAAAATCTGGCCATACATTTAGCCGCGGTAATTTTATGAAGCTAATATACTTTTTCAGTTTTTGCTTCACAAGAACAAGAAACAGAATTGTATCCCACATCTTATATTTTTCTAAAGGAGTTTTATTGCAACTTGACTTTTTATATTGCAGTTTATTTTCTTTAGAAAGGAAAAGATCTTTTATGAGTCAATGCCAGTTTGCAGAGCATATCTCACTAAAGCTGTCTAAAAGTAGAGAGATAATGATACCTGCAAATGACAATTCACTCTTTCTTTCTCTATTGACTGTACAGAAAGTGTGAATATGAGTCAAGTAATATTTAAGAGTTGAAACTGGTTCTATTAAGCATAATGAGCAACTCTGAATACTACTTTGTCCAAAAATACAGGTATTTGCTTTGCAGCTTCAAATATAGTACAAAACTTTCTGAAATTGACTGACATCCCCACAACTACTTCAGTGAATACTGATTTGGTCTAATTGTAATCTCAGAAATAACATAAAATACTTGATCACTGCCATGAATGGCTTATCCATTATCACAAGCAGAACACGGTAACGCATACTATCATACTAACCATGAAGGCCAAAGGACAAGAGTGAATATTGGCATGGTGGACACAGCAGTTCTCGCCATTTGCATCTTTCCAGCTGGCAGGGCACTCATGCTCCTCACAGAATTCCTTTGCAGCACTAGCATTGCTAGCCAAGGAGCAGAGAAAGAGTGATAATTTTATATTAATTCCTTCTCTCTAAAAATTAGTAAAAGAACAGAAAATCTTTCACAGAAAAATTACTAGCATAAACATATGCAGTGATAGAAATATTGTTACATCATTTCTCTTTTTTCTACTTCTGGTTGAAACAATCCTATAGCAAAGAGTGCTTTCAACTGGATCACCATCTATGTTAAATAATAGGGAGTTCTGTCAGATAATATAGCTTAGACAGCTACCAACCTCCATTCATGTTTCCTTACTATCTTCATAACCATATGGGATTACTTGATGCTGCTACATCTGGCTCAGAAGAATTACCATTACTATACTTTCGTTATCAAAAATCTGTGCCCCTGGCTACTTCCATACTTAGTACTGTCAATTGTATATGTCCATCTATGCATGTGATTACTATCTGAATTTAGTATTTTCTCCACAATCCAAACAGACATAGTTAGCACAATGCACAATAATATCAGATAAAATTCCTGAAACCAAACGCTTAGATCAAAAAGGGGACTATATGGATACGTTGTTCTTCAAAATAGCCACAGAATCAAAGAACAGCTTAGGGTAGAACAGACTTAGATCATCAGATCCAAAATCTCATGAGAAAAGGGAGCCTCTGCGACATTATCTAGCACCCTGTCCATCACAACTTAAAAACTTCCAGTGATGTTGACTAAACCACAGTGACCCTGCGGAGACTGTTCTGGTTACTAACTGTTCTCACTATAAAAAAAATCTTTCTTGAATCAAGATGAAACCTCTGCCAGTGCAGTTTTTTTCCCATTGTTCCTTCTACGTGTGGCTGCTTGTGAAGCGGCCCCCATCCTTTTAGTAGCCACACTTGGAATACAGTAACGTGGTCCACCATAAACCTTCACTTATGCAGGTTGAAAAATTTTAATTCCTTCAGCTTGTCCTCATAGGGCAGGTATACTTCACCACTTGGATCATATTTGTGGCCCTTCTTTTGATCCTGTAGAGTCTGCCTGCAGCTTTTTTGAATTATGGGGACCAGAACTGGACACAGTACTCCATGTACAGCTTGACAACTACTGAGAAAAACTGGCCAGTAGAGAGTAGGCTTAAAAGAGAAGACAATATTATATGAAGTAAACATAAGGTAGAACTTTTGACAGTTCATCAGTGAAAAATGAATGTAGTTCTCTGGAAATGTGTCACACTTTTTTCCAGTCTATTTGCTGAGTTACACTTTCAGAAAAACAACTATTTCTTTGAAGTTAATTATCACCCTCATAAACATATTTTGCTTTAAAATAAAATAATTTTTAAGAATCACAGAATCATTATGGAAAAGACCACTAAAATCACTGAGTCCAAGCACTAGCCCATCCCCACCAGGCCCACAAAGCCATGTTCTTCAGAGCATCATCCACATGTTTCTTGAACACCTCCAGGAATGGTGGGTGACTTCATCATCTCCCTGAGCAGCCTACTCCAATGCATCACCACTCTTTCTGAGAAGAAATTTCTCCAAATATGGTTGACTCAGGAGATATATCCAGAAGTAGTTATATGGTTTAGTTTGAAAGTTACACATGATAGTTCTCTAAATTGAAAGGAATGCCAGCACTCCAGAAACTATATATATATTTATATATACAGGCTGCTCTGAAAGTAATGCCTCCTATTTATTTCCATGGAAACTACAACAAATGCAAAGAACACAATGACACTATTTGATAGAGCAAATTCTCAGCTACAAAATCTATTTTTCAATAGAGCCACCATCATTAGCTATGCTTTTTTTTTTTTTTTTTTTTGGTCAGTAATGAATAAAAGCCTGCATGCCATGCTTGTAGCAGTCTGCACCAGTGGAGATGACCGCTGTCACTATTGCCACTATTGAAATGCACCACCCACCTACCCCTCACTGTGCTCACACTCACTGCTTGCTCTCCATAAATGTTCAGAATGTATCAATGAATGTCAATGAGTACAATATTTTTTGCATAGAGGATTTCAGTGAAACTCTTTTTTCTTCATCTGTACTTCCATGTCAGATGCTGTTTTGTCAGACTGCCCCTCTGCTGCTATCTGTCATGTGCAACAAAATGTAATGGAATATTGGTAGTTCAGCCTCAACTGCCATACAACCAACATCTGCCTCTTATGTGGTGGACCAACATAATACAAAAAGCAGACATTAGTTTCAGAGCAGCAAGATCAAGTAGGCAGAATCTAGCATACTTAAGAAAGAAGACTGTATTGTAAGAAATAAACGCAAAAACAGGGAATAAGGTTGACATGGGTCATATTAAGAACCAGATTTACAAAGGTATAGAAATACCCAATATCTCAAATAAGCAAATCTGTCAATCACTAAGACACTTAAGTAAACAAAATATTAAAATATAAAAAATATAAAGCTCAAGGTGAAAGTTAAAAGAAAGAAAAAAAACCAAAACCTTAAGATAATTACTCCTTAATGCTGTTAGGTCTTTGTAAATGCTTTTTAGAATTTATTATGCATTCAGTACTGCTTTCTGTAGTTCATCAGCACCTTACCCAATCTTTCTGAAGCTCATACAATGACTTGCCATCTACAGTCATATTTGAGTCAGGCATCCTGAGAGACAACTGAGATAGTCCTTAGATACTGAGGTACAAGTTTGATGCCTCTTTGAAACCACAGCATAAATGCTTCTCTTTTTAGTATTTATAGCCTATCTCTTTGTGCAAGATATGTGTAAATATTCAAAAAGCAGAATTTTACAAATTTCTTGCCTATATAGGGGAGTGGGTCACTTTGAAAAGACCAGAAAAACAGATTAATTCTACAAAGTGAAATGTTTTTTGGTCAAATTCTTGGAAATATCACTAGCCAGAAATCTCAGATAATTTGATGAAAAACTATTATATAGATCATCAAAATAAATCAACTTTTGACATTGCAAATGGATTATAAGTAATCTTCCAAAATTAAATAAAACCACTCTCTACAAAAACTTCTACAGTCTGAGCTTTGCAAAGCAAAAACTCACACTGACAAAGAAAGTATATGAGGTTTTTTCTATAAGCATCTCTTTTAGTAGTCAAATAAAGCACAGAGTGGGAAATTATGGCTGCCGTCTCCGTCACAAACTTTTTTCTATGTGATTGGAGTATGCTGTGTACAGTTCACAAATGTAAGTTCACAACATAGTAGTCTTTTATTGACACAAAGTTATACACATACAAAAGCTGTACCTAATCTACATTGTCTATAGTTTGTGAGGTGATATTTAAGTCTATGAGGTGATATTCCAGACGAGATGGGGCTCTGGGCAGCCTCATCTAGTGGTTGGCAACCCTGCACCACACCAGGGGGCTTGAAACTAGATGATCGTTGTGGTCCTTTCCAACCCAAGCCATTCTATGATTCTATGATATAAGCTTCTGGACAGATTTCAACACCACAGCAATCAAAATAAGCTCTTCAGTGGGCTCTGGAGATTCAATCCCTCTGTCATTTATGTTGTGCATTTTGAACATTCTTATTATTAAAACTGATATAGACTGCAGTGAATTTGAGAGTCACACTAGAATTTCAGTTGTAAATTCCTTGTGAAGAGATCAGAAGTACACTCAGAGTTGCACTAAGACTGTAATATAGATGCAGGATGACAAGCATTGTCACTAACATGCAGGTGAGTGTGTCATGATGTGATAGCCAAGCCATTCCAGAGGGGCTAATGACAGTGCAAATGCTTCTAGAAGAGAACTAAAGAGATGCAAGAAATTAGTAAGGAGCACAAGATCACGTATTCTGACTGTGTTACAAAAAATGTGTGTACGTACAGAACCACCATATATACTCGTGACTATGAAAACATATGATAGGAGGTAATACCTGTGAGAAAGGATTCCATTTTGTACTGCGTATTGATAAAAGCCATCTGAAGCAAAGACTGCATAAGTCACATTGAAGAATTCCCCACTTATTGCCATTTCTGGAGGCTTTTGAACCCATGCCATCTCCAGACCTAGAAACAATAACATTTTCAGCCTTTTCTACTTGACAATTGTATAAAATTGTGAAGTTTCTCCTGTAGTAAGGAACATAGTGTAGTGAAACGGAAATATGATTTTCAACTATTCTTCCTATCTGGGGCTTTTTACAAGCCCCAGATATTTTTACAAGCCCCAGATATTCATCCATCTTAGTGGCTGCACAGGTAAGTGAAAATGCACATTTATATAACAATTCTGACATTCACATTCTCTAAGCAATTGGAGAACCAGGACAGAAAATCTGATCATCTTACCTATAACAAATTTATTTCCAGTATAATGAATGGAGTGCTACACTTGACTTCCTCTTACCTCAGGTAATAAACATTATTTGCAATTCTTGGCTGCTTTCACTGAGGCCTACCTCCTGGAAGAACAGACAACTCTAGCATCCACAAAATACAGGCAGAACAGTTAGCCTAACAAGATAAAAATTATGTGTGCTAATTAAAGACTTTAAAAAGTATTATCTTCTTATAAAACCATTTGACACCTAGAGCAGAGGACAGTGGGAGTACTGCTACTCAGACATTTGTCTTTTTCAATTTCTATACCCTTATAAGGAAAAATAATTTATCCCACTCATTTCCCTCTTTCTCAGGACACCTTATTACCAACTCTACACCTAGAAATGAAGTGAGATTATTCTCAAACAAAAAAATCTTTCCATTCTTTTCACCGATCTTTTCCCCTGCTGTTAGATGAAGGTTTTAATTTCTGACATGTGAAATTACTAACATTATGCAGACATGTAGACCTCAGTTTGTGAGGAAATTTAAAATCCTCTTCCCAGAGAATGGGTGAACCTGCTGTTCAGCTGCTGTTCAGTTTAGACTCAGGTATTACTCCAGAGTTGTTTTTACAAGTGTATTATACACTTGCACTGTTAGTGAAATAAACCACTATTTTCCCCCTTACACACAAATCCCTTTCAGAAAAAGCAAATTGTAAACTAACCTAAAGATACCACCTCTCCCTTAAAAAGTAAACACTCATTTAGGAGCCAGCCTTATGAGAGAAACTACAAAACAAAGATTTACATAAAATGCTAATGTGATTTGCATTAAAAGGAATGAAAGCTAAGCTTCAAGGAGAAGTGAGAGAATGAAGGTAGAAGGTCAGCATAAATTTTAGAAAAACTTATTTCAATGATAGATACTTCAACTTATAAATGATTTGAAGATCTTGCATTACAAGTTCAATTCACAGAAATACAGTAGATGCCTATTGCTTTGCATTTAGCAATGCACCAAAGAAGAAGAGAGAAGATTCAAAGAATCATAGAGAAAGCAGGATAAAGATTGGAGTTTGTTCTAAAACCGTTTGTGAAGGGTTTATGTAAATGAAGCTGCCTACTCATTTTAGTTTCCTTTGTCCTATGTTCACACTGATTTATTAGTAAGAATATGCTTCAAACTAGTCTTTTTTTTTCCTGGTAAATAGTAGTTTCAATGTTAAAGCAATAGTAAATTCTTATAGCTTGTCAACTTACTTGACAATTACCTAGACAGTCTTTCAATGTCTTTGTTCAATCCAAACTCTTCACAAAATGTTTAACTACAGCACGGAGTTCAGAGCATCACCCAGCAGTTTATTTCCTGGAGTATTTTTAGCAGCATTACAGTTTGAGGTGCACTTGTTTTTTTCTAACAACCCTATCAAGAAAGAATTGTCTCCATTCCAATCTTTTCTGACATAAACAAAAGTGTTTCACTTTAATTGTTTTCCCATTTCAATCAATTCAGGAGATTAAACAAAAAGAAACTTTTTTTTTTTTTAATTATATCATCGTGTAAACTCAGTTTTCAAACTGGAATAAGTGGTTAAAGATCTCAGAGTTTAAGTGGAATATAATTTTGAGGAAGGAGACAAAAGCATGAAATGTAGAAATGGTACTTTTACTTCTTGGCTAGAGGGTTTAAATAATTCACTTTTTAAATGATGCCACAGAATTCCAGGAATAGAATTTGCAACAGTACTGAGCTGACTACTTGATTTGCTTGGATTATGTTGCATTCAGTTTTCTAATGAGAAATAAAATGCTTTCAATTATTATTTTAGAGGAAGGGGTTCAGCTGTTGCAACTACTTTTTCTTCCAGAATCAATAAATAATGAGCAAATATTTGCTCAGAAGTATCTTTTGACTGTTTTCTTTCACCTTTTTCTCAAGAAAGAATGTCATCGCCGACTCTGACGCCTGCCACCATGTGCAGCATTTGTTATGAGTTAGGTATCAGTCTGAGCACTTCAATTTTAGGTCTTCAGCCATTCCCTGAGCAAGAAATGATATTTCTTCAGCAGCTTTAGAACTCACCTCCACAGTCCATCATGTTATATTCATCTGGTTTTTCCAGGGGCCAACAGTCATAGTCTTTGTTGTCTAAATCATGCCATCCCTCCACTAATATCACCTGCCAGAAACAGACCTCATAAAACACTGTATAGAAACAGGGGAAGGATGCTTTCCATCCGCAGTTGGTCTTTCTATCTGAAGCAACAATACAAACAGTACCTGGCATATTTTATTTTGTCTCTTCAAGTTCTGGAGACAAAAATGATAGTTTCCTAGGGATCAGTATATTATTTTGATCTATCCAGTAATTAGTTGTAAGACAATTAGGTGACTTAACTAAAACTTCTCTTCCAGAAGTTTTCCTCTGCAAAAAATGGGCAGTTCTAGGACCATATGCAGAGAGACATATTATTTAAAGACTTTTTTTCTTTGTGTTTAAAATGACGTACTCCTGCTTCAAACTATCTTTCTTTTAATCTTTTACACCTAAATTATATCAATGATTATTTTTCATTAAAGCTTTAATAACAAAATATAATTTTACAAATGTTACAATAGGCAATTATAGACAAGATTACATATGCCTATTGCATGCAGAATACAGCATTATAATAGCATACAGAGTGAATTTGAATTGTTGCAAAATAAGTAATATACCTATATATATACAAATGTATTTATACTAAACAAGTAATATATAATGCAGGTCGTAGATGAAAAGAATATATTATGATAATACATTTTGGTCTTAATCCATAGTTAGTAAAGGATATTAAGTTCTATTCATACAATCTATTTTTTTCTGTACATATTATTGGAGAATAATCATCTACTGGTTTATGCAATGACTTATCCCATTATTCCAGAAGTAAGATTTATATAATTGATTTTTACAATGCAGTCTGCCATTATTCTTGTTTTTTATACTACTAAAACAGCATTCAACAATTACCTGAAATTAATAGCCATCTCCCTGCAATAAGCCATTTACAATTCCTTCGTTACGCACAGACCACACAAATATGTGATGCTAAAAGGATCTACATAGCTTACCTACCAATAAACTGAGGAGGCTTTGGAGCCTGAAGGCAAGTGTTTTGCTAGCTCTCATGCTCACTAGTGTGCATCCAGCTCATCAAGTGATGAGGCTGCTTCTGATACTGCTGTTGCTGCTGAATTAGATGCCCCTGTCTAAGAAGGGGGGTTGCTAGGCAAGCTGATCCTGACAACTTCAGCTGCTGCAAATGTTCTGCCTCCCCCTGCACTCTTCTACCCTACTCCACTTCTTCTTGATGGAGGTTGGAAACCCCTGCCACACCTCTGCCAGACCTCTCTGAAAAAAGAGTACTTGTCTTAGGGGAAGCCCTACCTTCAGATTGGTGCCATTCCTGCTCCTGTCAGATTAAAGCTGGAAGAGCAATGGGAGGATTTTATTGCAGTGACCAGTTGAGTTTGGATAGCATCTGACCCTTAGATGGTGTCAGGCAGATGATCCACATTAATAATGTGGAAATAATCACACAGACAAGTTGGGCCTGCGTGAGGAGAGATGTACAAACTTCATGACAAGACAGGCCAGCTAGAGGTTGAACTATGTTATCTTCCTGTGTTCCTTCCAATCTGAATTATTTTAGATCCCATAACTCCAATTACTCAACCCTGGAAGTGCAGGACAACTTCAGTCTACGACATGCTACACCCAGCCATACTGAAAAGATGTTTCTAGGACTCTTTCTATTTTCTGACGTCATTGTTAACATTGGATGTCAGTAGTGATTTGGCTCTTGTGAGTAACCTGTCTTGAATTCTGGCTCTCAACCCAAAATGACTTCAAGAATCTTAGTCAACATGCTTGACTTCACAATCTATTGAATTAAAAGTTACCTTGATGCAATATGTGCCTTGTTCATCTTGAAAGTGGTTATAGGTCAATTAAAAAATACGTAACTTTCTGTACTTTGCTGTGAGCATTTCACCCAAATTATAGGTTTAAATATATGGGAACATTTATAGACTATTTCAACTTGGCTAGATTGTAGAAACAGAGGAGAAATACGAATGCCGTTTTTGGCTAGAATTATCTGCTTAGAAGAGCTCTACATATATTAACACTAAAAGAGGTTTTCTTAGTGATTTGTTTCAGGATATTTTGTGCTTAATGAGGAATTTGCTGGCAGGAAAGCTAAGGATTACAGATTGCTAGATCCTACAGCAGCCAGCAGATTAACAGACTGATCCTATTTTATTTAATAGGGCTGTCAAATATTCACATGACATTAGTATCATGATTCAAGTCCTGCAAGAATAATACCTTACCTTTATAGCTACTTGTCTGTCACAAAGTTCAGAAGTCCTGGGAGGTGGCCATGTACAACAAGCTGGTCCAGGAATCTGAATTGAAGATGGATGGAAATCAGTGGTGAATATCTGACTTAACAAGCTATCTGAGCAATACATTGGTCATATTTTTATACAACTCTGTATACAAAGGAAGTCAGAAAGAGATTTCAATAAAGTGAGGTAGTCACCTGAAGCTTCATAATCTTTCCATTTGCTTCTACTTCACTTTGCAAATTACCTGCATATAATTTGTATTAATTTCTCAGTACTGCATTATACTATGAGTTATATTTCAGACACACTCTGACTAAAATATAGATTAATTCACCCACTGCCACTTGATTGGCTCACTGCGCGCAATAATAGAGCTCCTTGGATCCCTCTCTTCAAAGGAGAAGCAACTGAAATAAATCTAATTTCTACTGCTTTAAATAAAGTTTATCTAAAACTTTATTTTTACATATTTATTTCTGTTGTTTATGCTCAGATGGTCATTTAAGAAACATGGTTTCCATCTCATTCTTTAACTTACAATTTCTAATACTGTAAAAATGAAGGAGAATACTGCTTTAACTTAAACATACATATACTGCATTTGTAGAAAAGAACAGCGGTTAAAGTATTGCTGAATAAAACTTCTTAAATATATACTTTGAAATATTTTAGAAAAGTAATTTCCAGCAATATACTGAAAAAAATAAAAATCCTATTATGAAACTTCCACAGCTGATCTTTGAAGATACCTATTTATTCTGGAATTCAAGCTTTCTAAGTAGTTCATGTCTTGGAAACAATCGGATGTTAAAATAAAGATGCTTAAACTATTTTGTATCTAATTTGATCCAATTTTATAGAATGACAATTATTTGCAACATAAAACACTCTCAAAAAATCACTACTAAGCCTCATACATAACTTAAAAATGATGGAATGCCAATGATATCTTTTGTCACAGATGCATTTTTTTCTTTGGAAAACCACAATTTGAAGATCTTTTTTTTTTTTTTTTTTTTTTTTAACATATTATATGCTACTATGCAGTGTGTATTATTATCCAGATTTTATCAGAGCATTATATGTGTATACAGGAAAAGAGAGAAAATGACAAAAAACAAACAAACAAACAAAAAAACTTTATAAGCATTTGGATGGACTACAAAAGATTTATTCAGGAATGAATCAAGAGGGACAGCTGAACAGGAAAATGTGAAAAACTGGGCACTTATTACATAAAAGTGAATTGATAAGATGTGTGAAAAAGTTCCATTAGCATTTATGCTTCCTAAACGGAAGTGGTTTATATAATCTTTTATATTGTATGCATGCATTCACACACAGGGATATCACGACCCTAAAAACGACAAAATAATTCCAATCAGAAAGTGCAGAGATCCTGATCAAAAGACCATTGCACACCGAGGAGTCATGAGTTCTGTGCTGTGCACCCAGAGGGGCCATTAGGCAAGTAGCTTATTTTCCAACACTGTAATTTATAGATGGGGTTGTTTCCTTGCAATAAAAACATGCATTAGTGTGAATGACTGAAAGGAGACAATCTCCGCAACGTACAAGTTCTGCATGACGTACTGCGTGCAGATTGGATGTCTGGTGCTTCAGGGCTTGGGGTTCCCAGCATCTGAAGGGACATAAGATTATCCGTGATATTCTTTTTTTATAATCTTAGCTCAAATACCAACCATTCTAATTTTTTTTTTTTTTTTTTCCAGTGGGACATAACGGACCAGCACCTCCTTGCACAAAAGCTTCTACGGTCATTTTTGCTGAAAGATAAACAACCGTGACCAGAGCATTCTGAGATCTCCCTCTAGTGGTGTAAAGGCAGAACAACGAGAGGACTATTCCCCCTTGTGCGCAGGTAGGTTTCACTATAGCTTCCTCTTCATGCCAAAGGTTCCACAAATGGAGCACCTGCAGTGTCACCTGCCCGCGAGCAGTGCAGCACAAAACCTGTTTATCTTCTTACCTGGGAGTCTGGTGAGGCAGTAATGGTGGCTCCCTACCCCTTCCCTTCAGGAGAGTGATGCAATGGACAGAGACTCAAGCAATTGCTGGGTTTCAACATATGGACTTGTACAAAGCAAGTTACTACACATCCACTGCTTGCACATTCAGCCTGCAGAAAGTGCTTTGCCATTCCACTTAATGCAGCCCATATACAGAGAGTATTGTTCCAGTGCTGGAGTTCCATGTTGACACAAAGTATGTGTGTTCAGTTCTCCCAGCAGAATTTCTGCTAATTATGAGATTAACTGGGCGAGTAGATCAGAATCATGATCTAGATACAACTGATCTTTTCTTTTCCTTGTTCAGCTGCAAATGTTCTAACTGGGTCAGTATTTTTTCCTCTCACCCTCCCTTTTCTCATCTATTCTGGCTGCAAAAATCACTTGCATTGAAGTAAGAACTGTGTTCATGATATGGTACAGTAAGGCTCCAATCATCAGATCAAGAACCAACATCTCATTTTCTCTAGAGTTCTTGGTAATTTGATTAAAAGACTGAAAATTGGCATAAGTTTTGTAGTAGGTTGGTAGCTTCAGAAATACTGAGTATTGAGAACGTTGAACTGAGACCAAATTACATTGTGGTTAAATGCTGGAGTGCAGAAAGCAAGCTCCAGTGCCTTGCATAAAGCACATCATCACATCACCATGTGTATCTTTAGATTTCCCTCACTCCCCGAAATGCTGGAAGTTGGAGAAAACTACAAAGAAAAAGGCCTTGGGCTAAAAGTATGCTAATCAGAAAATAAAGAGGTAATAACATATTTGTTCCAAAAGATCTGAAAGCTTAATGCTAGATGATTAATCTTTGATGACAGTTTAACTCAATTGCTGCAGAATGAACAAACAGTTACACAGTTTACACAAAGGAATAGAGCTGGAAGGCAGTGTGAAAGCATGACAGAGTTTTGTGATAAGGTAATTAGGGGCATTGAAAATTATAACTAGAAAAATGCTTCTACAATCTAGAATGTTATACACTTTACAAATTCACACAAATCTCAAAAATGCAAATCACATTCATCAGTAAGGTGACAGGTAGTCTTCTCTGGACTCTCAAGTTGCTTAACAAATTTACATTTTATAAATACATTCCTTAGGCCCATTACAGTGTGTAGAGAATCACAGAAAGGTTTGTTCTGCAGCTGCAGCAGTGTTTAATCTGCAGCACTACTTTACTACTGCAGCACTATTTAATTCATCTAAAAAATGTTAGAAAAAAAATCAGAACTCAAAGGATGAAGTATCAAGTACATTCCCTGTCAATTGTGCGAACACTGTTGTCTGGGATATATTGCAAACGTGACATACTTCTCTTTAAGAATATACACTACTGTCTGTTCAGAAAATTGATTAATACACAAGCTGCCATGGAAGGTATGCAAACTTTTAGGATTTTCATTGTGTACAAGAATCTATCCTTTTCCCAATAAGAAGGTAGAAGGAAGGATGACATCTGGAATTTCACAACCAGAATACTCACAACGAGAAATCTGGCAAGCAATAATGATTCTCTAGCTGGAAATTCTGTTGATTGAAAACTTCAGAACTGGATAAGAAAAAAAAGACTGCAGTTCTCATAGAATCAAACAGGAACTTCCTTTCTAAGTGATCCAGGTTAACCTTCAGAATTTCTTAGCCTAAGTACATAACTTAAAAGAGATTTTTGCAAGAGATTTGCTTGAATTAATCATGGGTTTCTGCTACTGTAATGCAGAATGTCAACGCCAGAGTTGTTCAAAAGGCATTCCAAAAGCCTGAGAATGTGAGAATCTTATCCTACTTCAGTTTGATAGGATGACTTCCTGAGAAGCTTAGAAGACTAGGTCCAAGTTCAGCACAGAATAATTCTGTTTGGAAAGAAACTGAGTAGAACATCTCTGATGTTCTCAAATGCCTCTCACATTCAGTACTCCCACACAGGCAGAAATGTCATAAATGTTTGTAGTCCTAGAGAATGAGGTAACTTAGCTATTGTTAAGATCTGCTGGGAAGGATCTTGGTGTCAGAGAGTGATAGCAGCAGAGGGACATTTCTGTTCTTTACAGATACCTTGTTCCTTAGGTACACTGATCACTCCACAGGTTGCAGTGACATTTGAATGAAATTTACATTTTGCCTCAATTAGGTTTTTCTCTCTTCCTCCTTTCTCACTGCATGACTCATTTCTGTTTACAGAATTCTTGAATGATTTTCTGACCATATTTTTATCCACTTTAGTGTTGCAAATTTATTGACATTTCAAAAAGACACCCTTATATGCCACAGTAGCCTTAGTATTCCTAGGAAGTCATGAGACCAGGAATTCCTAACTGATACTGAGATGTCAATGACATCGGGATCTTTTTGTCCTATGCCAGTGAAGAATAATTTGGTCTTCTGGATAATATCTTTGGATCAGACCAAAAATGAAATGGGAAGCCCAAATTATTCCCTGAAGTCATGATTATTTTTGCATATATCAAACTAGACATATTTTTGCTTGACTTCTTTTTAATAATCTTCAGTATGATCTTTATCCCTTCAATGGTAGCTTAGTCCAATGATTCACTAGTCTTCCTTGTAAGAAAGCATTTGTAATGTTCAACCCCTTTCTATGTTGCCGTAATTTCAGCTTAGAACATGGAGAACAGTTAACACAGTCCGATTTGTACACCAGGACTATAAGACACTCTCATACTGTAATTAAAATAAATATCACAACTCCTAGAAAAATATAGGAAACATTATTTGCTTAATATTCCAGTCTGTCTGCTAAGGGAAGCATCATCTCAATGAATTTTTTAAATCTGTGCATCAAGTGGAATAAACTTGGTAGATGTCCAGTTTGGCATAATTCCATTTTACATACTGTTTTGCTGCTAAGTAGTTGTCTTTTGGGAGATGCTGAGGTTTTTCAACCTCTGCTGAACCTGAAAAGATTTCCATGCCATTCAAGATCCTCTGCTTCTTTTAGTACATTACTTTCTTTGCTAAAGGCAGATGTGTTTTCCTTGACAGAAAACACAGGAGAGCCAGCAACTCTATTCCTGCCACGTTTAGCACCCAGAGATCAATCTGATATTTGCACTGTAGCTTTGACACAAGGCACAGTGACTCAAGAGCTGGCAGAAGAAACAGAAAAGAAAATTGAACTGAATTTGAAAGCTAAATATCCAGTGTGCCTTACCTGTTGGGATAACATAAGATATGCTTTTGCAGGCAGCTATCACCTGATGTAGTACTCAGCCGCACTTTGAAATGCCCAGCACACATCTTTGCTTTTTCCAATGATATGCTAGGTCCAGACTTAGGAACCTGAGGAGAAACTCCAATGAAAAGCTTAGGGATATCAAGTCATTATTATAAAGATAATTTGTATTTTCTATGGTCTTACTTTTATTGCCTTAGGCAAGTGGCTGTTTAGCTTTTTCTACTGTCGTTTGGTATCTCTCTCCTTCAGAGAGCATGCACTGTCATTACTGCTTTCCAGAAGAGACAAGCTAAGTAGCTGCACAGAGTGTCAGAATGATTCTGCAGTTATATATTCTTTGCTCTACTCTGTTAGGACTCAGATAGGACTTGAGCTGTGTTTTCTCACTTATACTTCCCTCATTCCCCTTTGTATAATACCTTGATTACTAAGCTTCTTAAAGCAGACATCTTGTAGGAGATTATCAAAGGCACCAAAAGTAGCCAAAAGCCTGATGTCCACTGAGTCTCCCTATGGTATGCCACTTCTTTTTTGGAATAACCTCATCTCCTCTTTGTGTGTTTGATGAGTAATAAAGGAGACACTAAGAATCTTGATAGAGGTTATCAGGACCTGAGTTTATCTCTCCCTCCTGAAAGCTATGCTGCCTGGACTTAGCAGCTATCCTCCTTTGAAGTGATGTGAGGAAGAGCTGTTTAACAAGCCCTAACAGAAGCTCTCCACCTTTCTCTGTTAAGCTGCTTTGAGGCTGGGCTTTCATGCCTGCTTTCTTACAAAGCAGTATTTGTAGTATTTGCTCATACCTGACGAGGTACCCTCTCAATTTGAATCCTGACCCTGAACCATGGACTTTACTTCAGAATTCTCTCATCACCTTGGACTTGCCTGGAAAGTTGCACTCTTGGCTTACACTGTTTAGAATCTCCAGTCCTTTCCTGCTTGCTCAGTTTCAGCACTATGGCCCGCAATCCAGTCTGGAATGGCACTACTATGACTGGCTTCCTGTCACATGTAGCTTCTGCACCTTCCTTCCTTGTGGAGGATTCTTCCTCTGTGGCTCATTGTCAAGGAGATCTTAGCTGTAATGCTACAGAAAAAAATATATATATATTCTGAGGAAAAAATGCAGTAGAGTAAAATTCTGCTCAGAGAGGAAGAAAACATAAATGTTTTATCAATACCTCTCTACTTTTCATCATCTCCATTTCTTTCATCCTCAAGTCTTTGGTATATTTTCCTGAACTTTTTCTAAAAGAAAGAATGGCTTATAGCAAACACTTATTCTCTACAAAAAAAAAAAAAAAAAAAAAAAAAAAAAAAGTTATTGATTACATTTTAACTAGGTAATCATCATACAAAATTCTATGTAGAATTAACTTCATACATTGAGACTTTCTGGGTTTTTTATAGTATTTTAAATAAACAATACTATTACTTATTTATTTTGCTTCCCAAGCATACTGCTCCCCTATAATATCTGCTTCAGACTGGCAGTGGATTTAGAAGTTTTTACTGAATTTATAAAAGCATTTTCATTTTTTAACTAGCTCTATTACATTATCTGACCACAACCAATTGTCACATTAGAGCATGGCTAGCAGGTCAAGGAGGTGATCCTTCCCCTCTACTCTGCCCTGGTGAGGCCTTTCTTGGAGTACTGTGTCTAGTTCTGGGCTAAAAAATGACAGTACAAAAATGACAGGATCTCCTGGAAAGAATCCAGCAGAAGGCCAGAAAGACAGTAAAGGGCCTGGAGCACCTCTCTTATGAGGAAAGGCTGAGCAATGTGGGTCTGTAACGCCTTGAGAAAAGAAGACTTGGGAAATCTGATCAATGTGGGTCCGTAACGCCTTGAGAAAAGAAAACTTGGGAAATCTGATCAATGTTTATAAATATCTAAGGTATGGGAAGCAAAGGGACAAGGCCAGACACGGCGCGTGGCAATAGGATAAGTGGAAACAGACACAAATTGAAGCATAGAAAGTTCTGTACAAATGTGCGTAAGAACTTCTTCACAGTAAGGGTGACTGAGCACTGGAACAGGCTGCTCAGGGAGACTGTGGACTCTCCTTCTCTGGAGATATTCAAGACCCACCTGGATACCTACCTGTGCAACCTGATGTAGAGAGCCTGCTTTGCAGGGGGGTTGGACTAGATGATTTCTGGAGGTCCCTTCCAGCTACAATTCTGTGATTCTGTGATTAATTCATAAAATCACTCCCCAAGGACAAGCAGTATCTTCTCCTCATGACAAAAGGGAGTTAAAGAGTCAGGCTACTTTTTGAAAGGTTAGAAAAGCTAGATATGCCATAGAGACACAAGAACAAAGGAAATAAATTGCTCTTCTACCAACTCCTACAGAAAGCAAGGCTTCACAGGGATTGTGAGACTTGTTCACTTTACTTTTGGAGAGCAAACATCTGGACTGTGAGGACTGAGAAGTATGGATCTTGAAATGAGCTTGATGTTAGAAGATTCTATGTTTAAAGAGAGAAGGGGTATATGAAAACCTGAATGCCCAAGGAACTGGTGTGCATCTGTACTGATGAGGAAGATATGCCATTTTAATGGTGGTTTGGTATGAACTCATTAGCACTTTGAGTGTGACTCATGAGGACTATTATAGAATATTTTAGAGATTTTTCCCCTTTATATTTGAGCAGAAGGATGCTTTTCATCTCTGGTTCGGCTATTTCTGATAGCTAGGGCATATTTCAAGGCATTCTCCATGTTTCATGCGGGGCTTATGAAAAGACTATTTTTACCACATGACTATTAGCAAGTCTCTCCAGCCCTCCTGCCTCCCTCAGGGTCAAATTCTCCCCTGAAAATGCACTCTGATTATGTAAGAGATATAAATTGAAATTCCACTAGGGAACTGTAGCTAGGGTAAATCTGAAGAGAAGATTACTTGTATGGTTTTGGTTAAGCACAAGTGGCTCATTCTTTTAAATAACAGTTATTTTTGTTCCCTCTGATGTACCAGTGGTTCAGTACATGTCCTCATAAGTTCAGTTCTTACACCAACTTACACCTTGTTCTGTTTCAGAAAACAGTGAAGAAGAAACAAATCTATTTGAATTAGTGAGCTTTTATGATAGAGGTACACCTGTTTTTATTATGAATAGAATGTATTTAAAATCTGAATTTTCTATAGAATTTCTTTCTTTCTGAAAAGCAGTCTGAAAAGCACTTTTTTACCTCTCGTCATGGAATAAGCATGGAATACCACTCCTCTTTGTTCACAGTGTGTAGCCAGTGAGACAGTGAGATTCTGACTTCCTCAAGAAGCAACACTTCTTATTGTGTACTTCAGATGCACTTTTGTTTAAAAAAGAAGTCATGTTATGTAAGATGATCACATACCATACATGGTGGCATGCTGTAGTGTATATATTGTTACTGTGCATGGAAACCAGGATTAAACAGCTTTGCTGAGTATGCAGAAGTGACGGTTTTGGGGTATAAATGTCAAAACTTTGAAAGAAGAAAAAGAGAAATAAAATTTTCACAGTTGCAGAGGCTTGTATGACATACAAGCACAGAACAGCAAGCAGGATCAATGACTAGTGCTGCAAGGATAACAGTTTACATGTGCCTGGCATCATACAGTAAGGAATTACTTGTACTTCTGTGTTGAACAAATGTGTTTCACTGGATTTCTGGGCTGAAAGTGACCTTGATAGGATGCAGATATACTCCAACTGTTTTGTTATGCTGTTCTCTTTTTATGAATGTAGTTTCTGTAGCCAAATGAAACTAGCTGACAGTAATAGATTTCCTGAGTACTGCCCACTGGCACAGTAGAAGACTGCAACTGTGCAACTGCCCTGTGATTTCTTGAGATCTAGGTACGTGGCAATGAGAATTCATGCAGAATGATACTTGAGAGGAAAGCACAGAAGCAGGTAGAGGTGAAGGGTTTACTGATCCACTCTGAAGAACTGTGACTTCTAACACAGAATAAATATCAGTTTGGTCTGATTTAACTGAGAAGGACAAAAGAACCTTAAAGGAAAAATGAGGCTCAGCTGCCATGGAGGAATGGGGAAGTGCTGCTCAGAATTATGAGATAAGTAGTAACTGTTCATTAAATGTATGAAATGAACCAGAGTGACAAGAGCCAGGCATATCTGGACTTACCTCATGATGTCATGTAGAACATCTCCCCTGGCTTTTGTGAGATCTGGAACTGATGTTGGCTACTGCCATCTTCTATATTGAAACCAGAGTCCGTTTTCCATGTAAGCGTGCTGAAATTGTTGGCTTGTCTTATATCTACAAGGAGTAAAGACACTTGTTTACTAAATTGAATCTCAGATACTAGGAAAAACTGCCAGGATCCAAGCAAGTAGCTTTACTTGCACATCTTTTAATAAATGTCAGGCAGATTATATTTTCTTATGGATAAAAAAAATTCTAGTCATATGCCTAATACAGATTTTTCATCCCTGGCTCTGCCTGTGTCAAGCACTCTTACTAAGGGATTTGATTTTAGACTGAAAGACTCAAATTCATACCCAGGGATATTAATATACAACAGCCAAAGAGCAAGGCAAGTTTCTACCTAGTCTGCCATGAAAAATCAAATCTGTAATTAAAGATAAATGACTATCTATGGTTAATGTGTCACAGTGGTATCTCTGGTAATGCAGGATACTTACAATTATTTTTCAAGTTTTTGTAATAATTATTTGAAAGCTTAGTTATATCAAAAAAACACATTCATTTAACTCCACTAGTTCCAGTATGAGACAAATCTCAAACATAATTCTGTATACATGACATTCCTATATTGTTACATTTCTGCCTCAGTGGTGAATTGTGTCTGAATCATTGGAAGTAACAAGAGTGATGATTAGTACCATACAAAAGAATTATATTCAAGAAGATGAATTCTCTGGAAACAAGTGTTTTATTTTAGGTTTGTCAAAGTGTAAAATGTGGAAGTAGAGATAAAGAATGAATTTGTATTACAGCAGCATATTGATAAGAAAAATCAGAATTGAGTAACTTCTATGTTTTCTTCTATTATTCTAGGTTCACAAGCCTTGAACTAGTGTTGGCTGCAGTACTACAAACTGAATTTCTATTCCATTAGACTGCACTGGGAATTCAGTGCACTAGGATATATTTCAAGCAATTTTCTTCAGAATTTTTTCCCTTCCAGATGCTATTTAGCTTTGACAAAGCTATCCCAGAAAGTACAGTTGTGTCGCACTGATTATACTTTTTTGAAGATTTTCTAACTTTTTTTTATTAGCAGTTGGCTTTTATTACTCTGACAAATTATGGGGAAAATACTGTGAATATTAATTGCCAGTGTTCATTTTCTTCTCAGCAATTTTCACTTCACTATACATTTCATAGAGTATTAGTAGCAAAATGTAGGTATAATAAATTATCAACTTATCACTATTTTTCTATCTCTAATGCCTTCTCTTTGGAAGACAGTCATATATTTTTAAGCATCTCACTTTTCAACTGGGGTCTTATTAATTTCACTTAAACATTACTTCTTCACTGCTAAGATTTTTTTTTAACATTCTTAAAAGGTTTTCAGCAACATGCATTCTGAGAGTTATTTTCTGAAGAAAACAGGAAAATGAGTTCCAGAAGATGAGGACTAGTGAAAGTAGTGTATTCCACTAGTACAAAGCAGCACTGATTTTCTCTTTAGTGGTAAGTGATCTTAGTGAAAAACATAGGCGTTCAAAAACTGTGTAGTATAAGTAGGAGAGGCACACTGAGTTTATAGCATTTGCTTTGAAGTTCCTGTAGCCCTACAATCAATTATTTGATTTGAAACAAACAAGCAGACAAAACTCTAGGTCCCATAACTAAAATTAAACAAATAATTTAACAAACAATTAAAAAAAAAACAACCAACCAACAGGCTTATCACTTTTACTTAGAGAAAAACAACAGCATGCTAAGCTAAGTTAGCCGTGCTAAGCTGTTGAAGGAGTTGATTATTTGGTTGATAATGAAACTGTGTTAAGGTCAGTTCAACCTCTTTCTCTGTAACCACAGCTCTGTGATGGCAGTACACTTTTACTGAATCTCTCCTGAGATAATGCCAAGGAGGCAGCTTACAGCACTTGTGCTGACTTTTAACATAACCTCACTTATGTAGTTGCTTAAATTAGGTCTTCTGGATGTCTGGTCACAATCAATGAGATCCTGACTTACCACAAATGAGAGGTATATGCAGTGATTTTACAAAGCAATCTATTTTTAACCCACATATACACTCAGAAGACTAATTTAAGGCACCTTCATCTTACAAGTCTATACTTTTCCTTTCCAACTAAATGATCCACTTATTTCAGTCCCTAGAGATGTCATTTCAAAAGCATAGGTCTAAAAATTTTATATCCAGGAGTAAGCTAAGGAAAGTCATTAATGGCAGACAGACCAAACTCCTTGAAAGAAAGAAAGAGAGGTGGGCAATGACTTGTCAGTAAATTGGCTGCTATCACTAACTTGGGTGATTTAAACTAAAATTATATGAGGATACCATTGCTGGCAAAAACTTAAAGGGGGTATCTATATGTATGATAACAGATTTTGAATCATTTGGCAAGTTACTTCCATTATTTTATCTAGCTCAAAAATATTTAGCATTGTGCTAACAGGACAGTATAAACCAGCAGACATGAGGAACCAGCTGGAGCTCATCTCTACCTACCATATACCTGCTCTGTCTCAGTGTAGTTTATCAAACTTCGTCTATCTTCGGTTTTCCTTTTTTAAAACAAGGCTACAAATAATTGTCTATAATCCTAAAGATTAGAAAAATGTTTTATAAAGTTGTTGCTAGGCAACCAATAAAAATAAACAGCACTCCTTACAGCTGTGAGCATGTTTGTCTATAGACAGTGGTAGCAAGTTGACATTAATTCAGTATCCAGTACGATTTTGTAGCCTGTCTCCTACAAGTAGGCTGAAATACCAGAGATTCTGAACAATTTGCAACTTCAAGTACAACTTCTAGTACCCCAATATTGTTATTAATGCAAATATTTCTGATATCAGTTAGGCTATGATAAACACTGATACAAGTGTTCATTCTTATCCATTTTCACTAATTTTTAGAAGCCAGTTTTCAGCACTTAGTAAGTAGCTTGTCTTTTCCTTACAAGCAGATAAGCAGCAGCCTTATGTCAAAGAGTCTATGTTCATAAACATATACTATATTTGCCTGATTCACAGAATCACAGAATTGCCAGTTGGAAGGGACCTCAAGGATCATAAATCTCCAACTCCCTGCCACAGGCAGGACCACCAACCTTCCCACCTAATGCTAGACCAGGCTGCCCAGGGCCCCATCGAATCTGGCCTTGAACACCTCCAGAGATGGGACATCCACAACCTCTCTGGGCAGCCTGTTCCAGCACCTCACCACTCTCTCTGCAAAGAATTTCCCCCTAACATCCAACCTAAATCTCCCTTCCCTCAACTTAAAACCATTTCTCCTTGAGTCCTGCTGTCACTCACCCTTTCAAAGAGTTGATTCCCCTTCTGTTTATAGGCTCCCTTTAGGTACTGAAAGGCTGCAATGAGGTCACCCCGCAGCCTTCTTTTCTCCAGGCTGAACAAGCCCAGCTCCCTCAGCCTGTCTTCATAGGGGAGGTGCTCCAGTCCCCTGATCATCTTTGTGCCCTCCTCTGGACCCTCTCCAACAGCTCCCTGTCTTTCTTGTACTGGGGGCTCCAGACCTGGACGCAGTATTCCAGATGGGGCCTCACAAAAGCAGAGTAGAGGGGAACAATCACCTCCCTGTCCCTGCTGGCCACCCCTCTTTCGACGGAGCCCAGGATACCATTTGCTTTCCAAGCTGCAAGGGCACACTGCTGGCTCATATTAAGTTTTTCATCTATCAAGACCTCCAGGTCCTTCTGCACAGGGCTGCTTTCAAGGACCGCTCCTTCCAGTCTGTATAAATGCCTGGGATTCCTCCGGCCCAAGTGCAAAACTCTGCTCTTTGCCATGTTGAACCTCATCAGGTTCACCCGGGCCCACCTTTCTAGTCTCTCGAGGTCCCTCTGAATGGCATCCCTTCCTTCAACTGTGTCGACCACACCACTCAGCTTGGTGTCATCAGCAAACTTGCTGAGGATGCACTCAATTCCGTCATCGATGTCATTGATAAAGATGTCAAAGAGCACCGGTCCCAAGACAGACCCCTGGGGGACGCCGCTCGTTACCGGCCTCCACCTGGACATAGAGCCATTCATGACCACCCTCTGTCTGCGGCCTTTCAACCAGTTTCTTATCTGAAGATGTCCTATTATCTTAGGAGTTTTACATTGTTCTTTATTTTTAAAACGAGACAGTGCTGAACTAAGAAAAAGCTCTCTTCCCTGCATTTTGTAGGAGCTTACCAATAACTTCTTTTGGCCATCATGTATCTGATGTCACTGTCTTCCCCGAACATAAAAAATAGCAAGGATCAGTTATCTATTTTGGACAAAAATAAAAGTTCCTTCAAAACAACTTCAAACTTTTCTTCAACCCTTGGTTGATGTGATCACTTTGATAATCCCTACTACTTTAAATCACAGAATGATAGAATGCTTTGAATTAGAAGGAAGTTTTAAAAAGTCCTCAGGTTCCAAACTCTTTTCTGTGGGCCTAGCCCCTGAGCATTCCCAGGGGTGCAGCATCCACAACGCCTCCAGACAACCTGTTCCAGTATATAAACACCTTCATAACAAAGAACTTCTTCCTAATTTCTAATCTAAATCTACTACCGTTTAGTTTAAAACTGCTATTCCTAGGCCTATCACTACACATCTTCATAAAGAGTTCTTCCCCACCTCTCTTGCAGCCTTTTTTTATGTATTGGAAGGCTGTGATGTGGTCTCCTCAGATCCTTCTATTCTACAGTCCAAACAATCACAAGTCCCTCAGCCTTTACTCATAAGAAAGATCCTCTAGCTTTCTAATAATCTTCATGGCCTTCCGCTGGATCTGCTTCAACAGCTCCTTGTCTTGTGTGGGGGCTCCAGACTGGGCACAGTACAACAGATGTGGCCCCACAAGGGCAGAAGAGAGCGGGAGAATTATCTCTTTCATCCTGCTGGCCACACTTCTTTTAATTCACCAGTACACCCAAGTCTTTCTTTGCTGGGCTGCTCTCAGCCTGTACTGATGTTTGGGATTGACTCCACCCAAATCATAACTCTGTAGTCTCAAGTATTCTGTTGACCATGTGAAAAGGAAGCACTGTATGTTTTACACATAACCAGAACATGCTACTATTTTCTGTACAATGTCCCAAACAGAAAACATTGAAGGAAGCAAGATTAAGCATAAGGAGCACATTTAATGACATTAAACATCACAAAATTTCACTCATCCTCTAAAATAGAAGAAATAATATTGTTCTATCACGAATATGAATACAGTTCCTTCCATTCAATGTAGCACTTCTAATGGGTATTCAAAGCAAGAAAAAAAATCTCTTGAGAAAAAAAGTCAAATTATGCACATTGGCTTTGTGGCGAATCAAAAATGCAAATTATAAAATGTATTGTTTCTGTGGTTGCTGTGATGCCTATGAGATTGGAAGCTGAAACACCTTAAAGTATTAGCAATTAAAGTGTTGTCCCTTTCATACAGTGTCCATAGATTCTTGAGAACACAGAGCTTCTTAGAGATTTGGTAGCATGTGAATTAAAAGACTAGAAAGGAAAAACATATTATATTGCGTTTTCATTATTCAGTTTCAGTACTGACTTTAAGGAAATATAAAGTGTCTACAAAAACTAGCAGATGTGTCAGTCAAATATTAAGAAAGCAAATTATTTGTTTAACTAAGTCAAGTCACATAAATTAAACTGGTTCTCAAGATACTGCATAAATTTCTTTGCAATATTGTGCCTTGAAAACTAGTTCAAAGCTTTATAAAGAATGAATGACAGCAAAGGAAAAACATTCAAAAACATGGGAGACACTGAACAAGTTACCTGACACCAGACGGACTTTCCAAAGAATAACTAAAAAAATAATAATAAAATAAACAGAAAATCTAGAAATATCTGTCAACAATTTACCACTTCTGCAGCCGTCAGGTGATTTGCTGATTCAGAGGCTGGCAATCCTGACCACAAGGCAGAGGATTGGAACTAGATGATCTTTAATGTTCCTTCCACATAACTGTAGGGTTTTATGATGCTATGACTTCCAAGACTGATTTTGTTTGTTTGCTTGTTTCCTTGGCAACTTTTTTTTTTTTTTTAATTTTATTTTTTTTCCCCTGACAGAATGATAGTTGAAACAGTCAGAATTATCAAATGGAAGCTGCATCTGACGGACCCGGAGTTATTCAGCAGAAGCTGATAGCTGTGGCAATCCTTAACTGCCACCTGCCGGTTACCAAGTTTACTGATTGTCACAAAGCCTTTAATTTTAAACCACCTACAATAAGAGATTATGTTGCTTTGATTAGATGCTGAATTTAGTTCTGTAAAAATTAATGCACAACTCTTTGAAATGAGACAGTTTGCTGCTGATGAAGTTTGTTTTGTATTCAATGAACAAATGTCTGCATCACAAGCCACCAGCAAACCTGGAGATGCAGGGTTGCAGAGAGGAGCTCCAACATATGGTGGAGATGCGATGTGATTGGATTTTTTTTGTTTGTTTGTTTATTTGTTTTATTTTTTTCCTTCCCAGAGCTACAGCAAGGCTTCATGTTGAAAATGAGGATAGATTGTGGAAAACACTTCCAGAAGGCAGCGAAGTTTGTATCTCAACACTGACACATGCATGAAAAAAAAAAAAAAAAAAAAAAAAAGAGAGAGAAAAGAAAAAAAAGGAAAAAAAAAATTCAAGTCACCCAACATTTTCTAAGTTTTAACTGGCTATAGAGTGATCAGGGGTGAGGATCTTGCCCAGATTCCTAGTCTTTTCCCTTAGCTGTCATGTTTCTCATGCTTTCAGCACGGTGGCAGCCAACGGAGGCAGTGGAAATCCCGCCACCCGCACGCCTCCCTCCCGACCTTTTCTTCATTTTTACTTCGAGGGGGTGGGGGGGGGAGGGGAGGAGGGAGGAGGGAAAGGGAAGGGGAATGAGCCTCTAATTTGCTGTCAGGACAGCTTCATGAAGCATCCAACCACCAGCAGATGGCAGATTTGCACAACAAATTGCTTCCCCCTGGCTCCCTGCTGCCTGAAGGAAGATGGCGGTCTGGGGCGAATTGGGAAGATGGCGACGGGCGGCGTGAGGCGTCCCTGCAGGCAGCTTGCGCTGCCCGACCTGCCTTCGGTCTCCGGGAACGGCTGGCTGGAGCAGGCAGCCTGAGTCGGCACGGGAGAGAAGGAGCATCGGGATCGCATGATTACTACAGGTGATGGAGGAGCTGGGCAGCTTCATCGTGGTCCTGCACATTGTCAGCAATGTAGGTGCTGTAGATTCTCTGATCTGGCCTCTTACCCTCTAGAATCCTGATGGCCTTTCTGGGGGTTTCCAGCTGTTGGAAGCATAGTCTCCACCTGTCCTCCATCTTGCTTTTCAGCGGCCTTCCCCACCAACCCTGGCATGGCAATCAAGTGCTGATTGCCTCAGTGGGTAAAGGATGAGCTGAAGAGAGAAATAAGCAAAAATACACCATGCATTTTAGTTATGCAGTGCTCCACAACTTTGGCTTCCTTGGAGACTGGTGCTCAGTGCCATGCAAGGTTGCCCATTCTGCACTAGGCGTGGAACTTGTGAGGCCACCTCTAGGTCAGAACTGTTCAGAGATTTGAGATCAAGACTAATCATAGAATCATTACAGTTGGAAAAGACCTCTAAGATCATCTGGTCCATCTATCAACCCATTCCTACCATGACTACTAACCCACATTCCTCGGTGCCATATACACGTGTCTCTTGAGCACCTCCAGGGATGCTGACACCACTGCTTCCCTGGGCAGCCCATTCCAATGCTTTACCACTGTTTCTGAGAAGCAGTTTATCCTATACCCAAACTGAATTTTTTCTGTTGCAACTTGAGGACATTACCTGTCATCAAAGAGGACAACCCTCACCTCACTACAACCTCCTTTCAGGGAGTTGTAGAGAATGATGAGGTTTCCCCTGAGCAAACTCAGTTTCCTCAGTTGCTCTCATAAGACTAGTTTTCCAGTTCTTTCACCAGCTTTGTTGTCCTTCTCTGGACATGCTCCAGGATCTCAATGACTTGTAGCAATGGTCCAAAACTGAACACAGTACTTGAGATGCGGCCTCACCAGTACAGAGCAATGGTCACCTCCCTAATACGTTGACTGTTAATGGGCCTCTTGTGTTTTTTCCTTCTTACTTTGGTGATATACTACATAATTCACAGCATGAAAGCAAAAATACATCAGTGCTCAACTCATTAAACTGTGTTTCAACTGATAGAGAAGGAAGAACACATCTTTCTTTTTCTCTATGTGATCTCTGTTGAAAGAGCTTGATAGTACTTACAGAGCCAAATAAATACTAGTTGCTATCACATAGTAAAATTTCCTCATGCAAGAATGTATACTGTGTGGTGTGGTCTAATTTGCACAAACTTTCTTTGAAAGAAAAACAAAAACACCAACAAAACCAAACAAAATAAACCCACAGAGGCCTTAGGTTCAGGAGTTGTCTTTTCTTCCAGATTTTCTGGAGAATTAGCAGCTGCATCAGTTCCAGTAGACTAAACCAAACAGGAACAAACAGTAAACTGGGAATATTCCCTTCATAGAATACAAATACAGGTCTGGTATCAAACATACAGTAACTTATCCTGGATGGTATTGCTGAAGTAACACATGATAAAAACATCAGTGTCTTCTCTCCAGCTCTATCATAAACATGTTTTTTAACTAGGGCACCCATTAGAGAGTATTTTGGCCCTTCATTTTCTGGCCTCTTTCCAGAGAAATGTCCCAAAAGAGGATAGAATTGCTCAGTAAAACAAAGACCTGAAGTGCAGTCCTTAATTTTTTTTTTTTTTTGCTGTGGAGCATATTGATAATTTCCCCCTCTAAGGTGAACCAGGCTGCTCCTGTGGCAGTTTCCTTATGCTTGGCTAGCATTTTTCTCAGCTGATGCTATGAGAACAAATTGGTGATTCAGGTTTCACACTTAAAAACCCTGCAATTCTGGAAAGGTATGGATATATTGCTCGTGAAAACTCAGGAAAATAGTATTAAGATGAATGGTATCCAGTTAGCACTACTGTTTACTAGTCAGTAGTGCAATTGCTCGGGATGATTAAGGGGTACTAGCTGTCTGGCAGTCTCTCAGATGCTACTGTTCACTATTCTTGTTGTAATGTGGACGGTCTCAAGGCAGAGCTGCAGATTGTGGTACCTCAGAATCATAGACTCATAGAATCATTAAGGTTAGAAAAAAACGCTAAGATTATCTAGTCCAACTTCCCACCTACCACCAATATTGCCCACTAAACCTTGTCCCTTAGTGCAACATCTACATGTTTCTTGAACATGTCCTTCAGGGACACTGACTCCACCATCTCTCTGTGCAGCCGGTTCCAATGACTGACCCCTCTTTCTGAAAATAAATTCTTCCTAATATCCAATCTGAATCTCCCCTGGAGCATGAGAGGAACCTTCCCCTCAGTTTATGAGATAAATTAGGGTATTTCACAGTGTACATGTCAATACAGTCTGTAAATTGTGGCAGTGTGTCCCCAGCTGATTCTGCTATACAAATAAAAGTGTCAGGACAGTCCTGGAGATAAACGTGAAGCTGCAGAGCTTTTCTAGCAGCTGGAAAATGCTTAATTAGTCCTAAATTTAGCAACCTTTAGCACTGCTTTTGAGTATGCAATCATCACAATTGTGT